>NC_135658.1:98119035-98442785 GCF_964188315.1 Podarcis muralis | reverse complement strand
CTTCCTAATGTTTAGGTGGAATCTTCTTTCTTGTAGTTTGGATCCATTGCTCCGTGTCCGCTTCTCTGGAGCAGCAGAAAACAACCTTTCTCCCTCCTCTATATGACATCCTTTTATATATTTGAACATGGCTATCATATCACCCCTTAACCTCCTCTTCTCCAGGCTAAACATGCCCAGCTCCCTTAGCCGTTCCTCATAAGGCATCGTTTCCAGGCCTTTGACCATTTTGGTTGCCCTCCTCTGGACACGTTCCAGTTTGTCAGGGTCCTTCTTGAACTGTGGTGCCCAGAACTGGACACAGTACTCCAGGTGAGGTCTGAGCAGAGCAGAATACAGTGGCACTATTACTTCCCTTGATTCCCCCCCCCCAAAGTGATGTCCCCTAATATAATACATTTGATGTACACTTGACTCCAGTGTGTGCATTTTTGGACATGTTGCTTCACTGCATCGCAAAGTGCAAATTTCAAAGAACAGCTATGCTTTGGTTCATGCATTGTTCTGGAAAGTGCAAATTTGCGTAGGTTCACCTTTAAATGAGAAGTGAATCGTATTTGTCGTCCCGTCCCCCCCATGTCCCAGAACTTGGCTTGTGATTTCTAAGTACCTAAAGAACAGTCTGGAAGCTCTGTTCAGAAACCGTGTGAAAAATATCAAACCTGTGAGGGAATGTGGGACTTGGAGAATGCCTGGTAATCTGTACCTCGCCAGGTGAGAGATGGAGACGTGATTGAGAGAAGAGAGCCAGGGGAAAGAGCTCAGAAGGAAGGATGTCACAAGGGAAAGGTGCAGCCATCACCCAACACATTCATTGTGGTGAGCTTTTGCAGAATGTCCTTTGCGAATAGTGACCGCCTCCCATTTTGTATGTTGCCATTTTATTTCTGTGTTAGGCATTATTTTCTGTCCTGCTTCATTTTAAGACATTAAATCTGGTTAACTTATTTGTATTGTTTTATAGAAAGTATGGATTTATTTCCTGCATCTACGGACCTCATGATTATTTTCAGTTGTTCATGATAGGTTTTTTGAAGCGCGATCTTCATAGTTGCCCATTTGATATGTTATGAGCCACTTTGGGCATATTCTTGAGGAAAAGAGGCATACAAATAAACAGATGTCTACAGGCTATTCACAGGAGGAGCAGGTTTTATACATATTCAGTGGAATTGCAAAGATATAAGAAGATATTGGCAGGAAATGGTTTATAGTAGGAGTCAGCAAACTTTTTCAGCAGGGGGCCGGTCTACTGTCCGTCAGACCTTGTGAGGGGGCCAGTCTATTTTTGGGGGGGGGATGAATGAATTCCTATGCCCCACAAATAACCCAGAGATGCATTTTAAATAAAAGGACACATTCTATTCATGTAAAAACATGCTGATTCCTGGACTGTCCACAGGCTGGATTTAGAGGGCGATTGGGCCGGATCCAGCCCCCGGGCCTTAGTTTGCCTACCCATGGTTTAGAGTGTCGAATGAATAATCGGTTGTGAAATTCCAATTAGCCATCAAGTAATTCTGTTGGGGTATCTGAAATCCAATGCTACGAATAAGCAAAGAGTACATGTTGGAAATGTATTAATTGCAGCTATATCATTACAGCCTTCCCAAAAGAAACTAGAAATCGATACTAGCAAATTTACACTAATGAATGAAGTTCCTTATTTTAGACATATATGGGAGATCAGAAAACATTTTAAATTTGTCTTTCACTGGAAAAAAGTAAAGTTTCTTTTATATTTCAAAACAGGATCAAGCCATACAAGAAAATGTCCTGGCACTTTTTATTAGTTTTGTAGTGGTGAAATATGTGGTGACATTCCTATGGCTCTGTGTTTTATACATTGTCCAGCAAGTGTATGTGGGGTTATGGTGTTCATAAAGACTCTCCCCCCGGTGACACCCCCCCGGTGGCGGTTAGGCATTGGAATAATGTGTTGTGGTGTGTCGAAGTGCTAGGTGTGGCCATCGCCTATGCCTTCAATTTTTAGGGGTATTCCGTTAAAGGAATCTGGCGGTCGTGTATTCTGTCCGATGCCTGCTTGGCGGGAGGCCATGGCACGACCCGCGGTGACAGCAGGGGTGAGCCTATAGTTGGATTAGCATCAACAGGTGATGAACCCCTGGTGAATAAACCCACTTGTTTCGCGATCCAATGCCTAAGCCAATACCTTTTCATTGCTGTAATCAATAAAGTTGTGGCCTTTTCTAGCCCATCAACCTTATATCACTTGTCCTTGTGTCTTCATTTCACTTCGCGGGGGTCGGGTCCTCAAACCACAAAGACTCTCCTCCCTGAAAGAGAGGGGAGTGGTTGTGGGCGGGAGCCCGAGCACCGCCCAGCAGGGGGCGTTGCCCCCTGCCTCCGGCTCACCTGGCTGGCGCTCACGCCCCCCGGTGGCCACCCAACCAGGTGCCGCGGAGGGGGCGTGTTCAGCAGCCTTTTGCTGCAGCGCCAGCCTCTTCCTGGCCTCATTCCTCGTCGTCGCCCATTGCGAGTCACCCACCCTCCACTCCCTTTTAGTTAGGGCTTAGGTCATTGGCCTTGCTATGGACCTTAGGTTGGTCGCCCTGGTTGCCTGGGGGGCCTGGTAGGAGTTTTTCCATTTGGCATTAGGCTTTTTGGTTTTTTCGCCTACCTCGTAGCAATCGTCACAACTTTTCGTGGTATTGGTGGGTAGGTTAGGCATTGGAATAATGTGTTGTGGTGTGTCGAAGTGCTAGGTGTGGCCATCGCCTATGCCTTCAATTTTTAGGGGTATTCCGTTAAAGGAATCTGGCGGTCGTGTATTCTGTCCGATGCCTGCTTGGTGGGAGGCCATGGCACGACCCGCGGTGACAGCAGGGGTGAGCCTATAGTTGGATTAGCATCAACAGGTGATGAACCCCTGGTGAATAAACCCACTTGTTTCGCGATCCAATGCCTAAGCCAATACCTTTTCATTGCTGTAATCAATAAAGTTGTGGCCTTTTCTAGCCCATCAACCTTATATCACTTGTCCTTGTGTCTTCATTTCACTTCGCGGGGGTCGGGTCCTCGAACCACAATGTGCTGTTCATAGGAATTCATTTAGAAACAAAATATGGCTGTTGGTGCATATATATTTTTTATCTGGCAGAGATTTAGGAAGCTGTCTTCTAGCAAGCCAGACTATCAGCCCATCCAGTTCAGCACTGTCTACACACTGACTGGGTGCAACTCTCCAGGGTTTCAGCCTCGAGTCTTTTTCCCAGGCCTTGCTGGAGCCACTGGGAACAGAATTTGCAACTATTTGTATGCAATGCATGTGCTCTGTCAACTGAGTTACAACCCTTCCCTGACCAGACATTTCCTGGGAAAGTGGATGGCAACCATTTGTTTCTACCGCTTCTTTGTGTCTGTCAGTTCTCTTCATAACGAAAAGACTTACTTGGTATCAGTTTAGGCTTGGAGCCGAAACCAGAATGTTTTGAAAATTTGAATTCTGTTTCTGCTATATTTTTTCCAGGGGGCAGGGCGGGGGGGGGGATGCATGTTGTGTGTGCATAGAACAAAAAAAAAATCCACTTTGAACACTCTGTCAGAGAAAAGCTGCCATTTTAAATCTAAGCAAACAGCAGGTCACCTGCTGAGTCTGATGCTAGTCTAAAGTTTTCTGTCATTTAAAAGCCACCTTCTGACTCTGAACATGAAATCGGCAGCTTACTCAGTGAATCACAAACCTCCTTCAAGCTTTTAAATCCATCAGTCAAGCTTAGAAGGCAGTGATTTGGAGAGTCTCAGCTCTGAGACTTGAAGCATTACTGCACAAGAGAAATAAACACAGACAATTGTGTACAGGGCTCTGGAGTTCTGAGGGACTTTCCCGCTGCCCATTTAGCAACCACGTAGAGAATTTTCTTGATCGGCAATCATATAAATATAAGAATATCCACCGTGGTGGTTTTTCTTCGCCTCCTCGCTGCTGCGCTTCCCATCACCTTAGTGGGGATTAAGTTGGGACTGAACCCAGAACAAGGTGGGCAAGAACAGGCAGCTTGTAGTAGTAGTAGTTGTTGCTGCTGCTACCTTCCACCAGCAGTCAAGGGTAAGACTAAGCAAGTGGCAGCCATTTTAAAGGTTTAGTTCAGGCCCACATAGCTTTAGGCAATGTCCTTTCAGCACCAGCTGAAGTAATTTTTAGCTCAGCACTCCCATTCCTGTCTCATATTTTGCTCAACCTGTTCTTTTTGCCTGACCAAAGGTGACTACACTACGTTAGGCTCATGCACCATCCAGCACTGCACACAGAACATTGAATATCATCCAGGACAGACATGTGATGACTATGCAGGTAGACTTTTTCAAGTGTCACGGTCTCTCCCATTGCACTTTGTGAAGCTTCAACAGAGATTTCATGAGGTATAATTCATGTGTTGCCATGCACATTGTAACTTAAGACATTAAAGCCAATCCACTGGGAAACCCCTATGAAATCAATCGAAGTTGATAGACCTCTTCAATGGCTTCATTTTCAGGTGGGCTTGTACTAGAGAACGTCCTGTGGGCAACCAACCCCTTTCCTGCTGCCAATCCCACCATACAATTTATGGAAGAATGTTGCAATGATGAGCTGGTTCTGTGGATCAGGTCCAAGCCCTGAATCATACAGAACCAGCCATTTTTTTCTGGCTTCTTGGTAATGTACCACCACCAAAATCATAATGTGTGGTGACAATCTGAGTCCTTCACAGATAGCATCACCAGTAACAATATCACTATGCACATCATGGAGCTGAAATGGGAAAGTCACTAGGCTTCCAGGTACTGTTTCCAGTGGAGTCAATGTGTGGCAAGTTAACGCATGCTCCTGGTCTGAGAGACTGCGGTCTAAAAGCCCCAGTGTGGTTAAAGAGTTGGAATAAGACTAGGGAGACTTGGGTTCAAATAGCCATAAAGTTCACTGGGTGCCCTTGGGCCAGTCACCCATCTCTTCATTTGACCTACCTCATAGGTTTGTTGGGCAGATAAAATTGGCAGAGAGGATGACCAAGTTCATCAAGGGTGGAGAGGCAGTCCGTGGGTGGGTGGGGCCTCTGGGCCTCCCCACCCAGACTTGCGCAGCGGCAAAAAGGACCAGAGAGAGAGGGGGGGAAATGCAAGCCACACATTTCCACAGTCTGCCTAAGCCAAAGTTTGGCTTAGTGTATTGTATGAACCAGGTACTGGTACTGAAGCTTTTCATTCATAGTAAATATATATATTTCTAAGAGTTCACACTATACCAAATTCAAGAACTAAGCTAAATTAACTCAAACATCACAGGAAACAGCATTTCAATAGAAACACAGATCAGGTAATAAATAGCTCTCTTTGATCATTGTTTTTTCCTTAAAAAAAAAATCTTCCCAACCATATTTTGATTAGTTCTATTTAATATTTAACATCTGGCGAGTCACTTAGAAAGGCATATTGCTGGAAAAATAAATGTGTGCTGACTAAATACATTTATAATGCTACAAAGCTGACATGTAATTGATTTTAGTTTCCATAAAAGGATTATGTTAACTTTCCTTAATCCATATATTAGTGTTTTGTGAAGTCCAGTCCATTCGCAACAGGGAGGCTGTGTTTTATTTCTTATCAATATGTAAAAATTATAAGATTATCTTTTAGACTAAGCACCAATTACGGAGGGAAAGAGGAGGGGTGACTCCAGCTGAAAAATAAGAACTAGATGGGAAATCCTTAAATAGCACCAGGCTGTATAATTCAGCAAAGGGTCATTTGATCTATCTATTTTTATACTGGAACGATATAAAGATATGAAGCTGAGCACATTTTATTTTGTTTTAATTTTTGTACCACCTACACTGAAGGATCTGTGCTAAACTAGATAATACACACCCTGCATTTAACATCGTTAAAATGGCCCTTTTTAAAACCCAAAAACTGCTTCTGGAGAAATAATCAGAGAACTAGGGGGAGAATACCTCACCCTTCCCCTGACCCCCATTTTGCAGCTCCAAGTCACCCAGTGGCTTCCCCCTCTGGAGTTCCACATGCATGTTGAATACTCCATTTGGTTGAGGGTCAGGCTTGTGAACAGTTATTTTCCCTCTTACTCAGTGCTTTTTTTTTCCAGGAAAAAATGTGCCGGTACTCGTACCAGCTGTAGGGCCCTGATCCAGTTTCATGCCACCACGCAGTTATATACTGTCTAATAACTGCAGTAACATTATTTTGTTGTTGTTTAGTCGTTCAGTCGTGTCCGACTCTTCGTGACCCCATGGACCAGAGCACGCCAGGCACTCCTGTCTTCCACTGCCTGCCGCAGTTTGGTCAAACTCATGCTGCTAGCTTCGAGAACACTATCCAACCATCTCGTCCTCTGTCGTCCCCTTCTCCTTGTGCCCTCCATCTTCCCAACATCAGGGTCTTTTCCAGGGAGTCTTCTCTTCTCATGAGGTGGCCAAAGTATTGGAGCCTCAGTTTCAGGATCTGTCCTTCCAGTGAGCACTCAGGGCTGATTTCCTTCAGAATGGATAGGTTTGATCTTCTTGCAGTCCATGGGACTCTCAAGAGTCTCCTCCAGCACCATAATCCAAAAGCATCAATTCTTTGGCGATCAGCCTTCTTTATGGTCCAGCTCTCACTTCCTTACATCACTGCAGTAACATTCTTATTACATGACAAATAGGATCCAGTTTTCATTCCAACCAGAACACAAATTCTAGCAAAATATGTTAGGTACTCCTGGTGAATAATCCATACATGGCCTGGAACACTGGTAGTGGGGCATGACTTAAAAGGCACCCCAAACAGAAGCAACCCTATAGGCTGAGAAAAACCCAGTGTTAATAAACTGTATGTGTTTTTAATGGGATGAGGTTTCCACTGAGTACTGTGGTACCTCGGGTTAAGAACTTAATTCATTCTGGAGGTCCGTTCTTAACCTGAAACTGTTCTTAACCTGAGGTACCACTTTAGCTAATGAGGCCTCCCGCTGTCGCTGCGCTGCCGCCGCACAATTTCTGTTCTCATACTGAAGCAAAGTTCTTAACCCGAGGTACTATTTCTGGATTAGCGGAGTCTGTAACCTGAAGCGTTTGTAACCCGAAGCGTCTGTAACCCGAGGTACCACTGTAGTTGGAAAAATTGACCCTGAAATGATAGCAAAGCCTCATGTGGAAGATTACATCTTAAGTGAGTGGTCAGTTAAATGCCTGCAGAGGTAAAAAGGACAGAAAGCATATTTTGTATGCTAATATAAACCTATTTACTGGAGAAAGTGACAAAAGCATCAATCATATCAGAAGAGGCTATTAAGGATTGTTAACTCCCCTTCAGATGAGCAATGATTTCTGTTGGGATGTAAATAAATATTCATGATAGGGACCAGTGACAGAAAATTTTGCCCAAGTTACACAACAGTAAGCTTTCTTGACCAAATCACAAGTTAAATTTTTTTTAAAAAAAAAAAAAGCAAATGCACATCCATGGAGCTCTAGAAATTGTGTCTCTTTCTGCTAGGAAGGGCAGCAAGAGGTGTGTTCCACATTGCCCAATATCAATAATAATTAAAAATGTAAATGTGCAATATGCCAGTCGCGCCTTTCAACCATCCACTCATACAGGACTTTCTCCTGTAAGGACAAATATTTTGTAGCAGTCAGCAAAGTATTTCTAAATGTCCATAAGAAGCAATTGCCAGAATATTCAACCTGTATTTATTCTTAACCACTGAAAAGTCATTTTGGAAAGTACCGTATTTTTCGCCCTATGGGACGCACTTTTTCCCCTCCAAAAATGAAGGGGAAATGTGTGTGCGTCCTATGGGGCGAATGCAGGCTTTCGCTGAAGCTTGGAGAGCGAGAGGGGTCAGTGCGCACCGACCCCTCTCACTCTCCAGGCTTCAGGAAGCTAACAGCAAGCCTGGGGAGCCTGCGGGAGTTCCCGCAGGGCTCCCTAGGCTGCGGATAGCAGCCTGCTGCGCGGAGCGCGGGGCGCGCTGAAGCAGAGCGTCCCGCGCTTCGGGCAGACATCGGGCAGCCCCACAAGCTCGGGGGACAGCGGGGATGCGCAGCGCCGCCATCCCGCTGTTCCCCGACCTGGTTTGGATTCCCCGACCTGGTTTTGGGGGGGAAATAAAGGAAAACATTTTTTCTTTTATTTCCCCCCCAAAAAACTAGGTGCGTCCTATGGGCCGGTGCGTTCTATGGGACGAAAAATATGGTAAGTGGTACATAAATTAATTTCTCATTTATTAATAGGTTTATTTCTTATATAAGACAACCTAAACTTGGCAGGATTGCTGGGCATTGCAACTCAGGTGACAAAATAAATATATAGCAAGTTAATCCCTATTAAAGATTTCTTCCCAGGCATTATATTTACACCTTGATAGCCCCTGTTTAGAACAGAGAAAAAGTGGGGTGGTGCTTAAACCTTTCCTTAACCTTTTCATTCTCAATTTCAGCTCAGGTCCATTGCTAAACATAGTGAAAGGAGATTTAGATGCAACCTCTTTTGTTTAGAGAAATACATGCAATTCTTCTCACAGCTCATACAATTTTCTGTTCTTTATGGGCAGGCTTGCATCGGTTATTGAAATCAGGCAGGAAACAAAGAAGAAAGAATTGTTTTACATGAATCACGTTTGTTGTTTTAATGTTTTTTCCCCCGAGCAGGCTTTCATGTTACTACAGATATAAACAGTATGGCAGTTTCATATTCCAGTTTGTGAAAACATGCACATTTACCATTTCAATTTTCGTTACATTACCGAAACAGGGGCTTTGTGCACATGCTTTTCTAAAGAAATCAGAATCAAAGCATGCTTATAATCGGTGTGATCCAACCAAAGCAAACTTGTTCCAGCCCAAGTTAACCACATTGATCTCAATGAGAAAGCGAAGCATGTAAGAACCAAGAACAGGTTGGAGTTTCCACAGAAAGTTATAAAATTTGCCACATACATACTACAGGCACCTGGAGGCTTCTCATCACATGAAGCCTCATTCCCTGCCTACTGTGTTTACTCAGTTAACACTGTCAGCCTAACTACATGTTGTGGAGGAGATATGGCTGCTAATAACATGTTTCTCTATACCCAACTACACGTACACCATTTCCCCACACCCTAATGTTTCGTAAAAAGAAATGGATGCTGTGATAACATCATATTCAGTATCTACCCATTCCTCTCCTCCTTGTTGGCTACTTACAGGGGCTGAATAAGCTGAATACAAGGGCCCCATGTGGGTTTCGTTTACTGAGATGTTACTGAAGGTCATTGCTCGCCCATAATATATAGTGCCTCCCATAATATATAGTGAGGTCCTGACTTCATGCCTCTGGAAATGTAATGTAGATAATGCACAACCGACCACTCAGGTATCAAGAAATAACATCATTTGATACACAGACATAAAAGGGAAGGAAGCTCTTGCATGTTAAGGAAATAACAGCCCTGTAAACCATGTTCAGTTTCAGCAGATGACTGTGAAATGGTGAGAAAATCTGATTAGGACAATCCATCCTGTTCTCCACATAATACTGACATGGAGATTAGTTTGAATCAACATCTGGAATACACTATTCTTCATGGTGTGTGGAGTCATTGCTGCAAACAGGAGCAGATTCAATGAGGTACACGCACCTTCTGAATCAAATGCTGAATAGGACATCCTTTTGCGGCCCCTCAGAATGATTATTATTTTTTTAAAAAATCCGTTTTTTCACACTGACAAAACTTCTCCAGGCATGGTGGGGTGGAGAGGGCTTTGTGATTGGCCCAGAGGTCAGCCAATACCACATAGAAACTTCAGTAATTAAGCAGTATAGAAATACCTCAAATAAAATAAAGATAAAGGTGCTATGTGCAGGTCTCTCAGCTGCAAACCAGTAGAACAATTTTCCTCTAATTGGGGGGAAATCTACACACATACACACACCATGGCAAGGATGCAATTGGAGCAAGCACGCTCCTAAAATTACATACTTGTGTATGCACTCTTAACCTCTGAAGTTTGCATCCAATGTGGATACCTAATATTCAAAACGGATCTGCTAATTCAAAAATCTGCTAATTTGATAGCATCTTCCTGAATAATCAATGCAGGTACATATCATATCACAATGCCAGTGTTACGTTACCCACTTGTATGAACTTCCTTTGTTTCTTTCCCTAAACACCTTTCAGTCCTTACAAGCAACTCATCCTACTACGTTTTATAAAACAAGATGGGATAATCCAGAAGGAATATTTGGGATGTGACCAAATGTTTTGTGGAGGCATTGGACTGGGCATCTAATTGCACATCTAATTACAGTACAGTACTTAAAGGTGCCACAGAACTGCTTACTGAATGTCCTATGGTTTATTCCAGTTGGAACAATAGGTCTAAAAATCTGTTTCTGCCAGTTACGTTCCCAAAACCTGTCATTTCTACCACAGCGAATATTCAATAAGCACCAAAGAGCAATATTTGCATAGATTAACATCACAGATTCTTGCTTTTACAAATCCCACTATTGTTGCAAAATTAGGTCTCATTTCACATTTAATTGGCTGCCTGATATTCAGAAACTTACACTGTAGGAACAGTTTTGCATATATCATATCTCTGTCATTATACTGAAATGCTCATGATCAGAGAATTCTGGCATTGCAGGACACACAGCTTATTCCATGACATGGCTACCAAAGGCAACAGAAATAAACAAAGGGCAATGTCTAGCATCCTGCCCCTTAGGATGAAAGATGTCCCATAGAAACAAGTCATGGGATTTTCTTCCCATAACGCTAGGTTGCAGTCCTGCCTGATGACATTCCGCTGCCTTAGTGAGGCTTCACAAAAATGCCAACTTCTTAGGCCATGTTAATTTGGGGAATGTGGCAGTGCCGGGTTTAGGGTGGTGCAGGTGGTTCCCCCACACTGGACTCCGAACTGAAGGGTCACAAAATTGAGAAGATCCATAACTGAGAATATCCATTTTGGGGCACCAAATTTTGGGCACACTCAGGGTGCCATATTACCAAAGACTACCAAAGGCCACCCCTGAGCGTGGGGAGAAGAATTCACACTGATGAATTCCTGAATAAACGCAAGTACTTTGCACTACACGATTGTGCATAAATTGTCCCATGCAGCAAGGGAGAGGACTATACACAAGTCATAAGGGATGTCAGGCAATTCAGTCAAAAGGGCCTTGCTTCAAACCACTCAGTGTACCTGGGACACAGTTATAATTATTATGTACCTTCTGTGATGGAGGTTTAGAGTGGCAGCCCCACAGAGCAGGGCCTTTTCAGTGGTGCCACCATAATTATGAAACTTCTTCCTGATAGAGCCCCACCAGGTTCAGATCCCTTCCTTTCCATTTGCAAGAACGCTGCATAAACTTTGTTTTGTTTCCTTTAAGCTTTTTATTCAGCCAAGCTGAAATGAATGAGTTTTGCTGTGGTCCATCAGCCCAAGTGATTGGGTTTGAATGGTTCTGCATTTCAAACTTTTCTTCTTGCTTTCTTGAACACTGCCCTGTGTAAATGCTTCAAGGCCACACAAGGCAGCTTGTAGTGAAGGAAGACAACAAATGCTTTGTACAGTGGTGCCCCGCAAGACGAATGCCTCGCAAGACGGAAAACCCGCTAGATGAAAGGGTTTTCCGTTTTGGAGGTGCTTCGCAAAACGAATTTCCTATGGGCTTGCTTCGCAAGACGAAAATGTCTTGCGAGTTCCTGCAGGGTTTTTTCCCTCCCCCCCCCTTTTCCCAAGCCGCTAAGCCGCTTATCAGCTGATCCGCTAAGCCGCTAATCAGCTGATCCGCTAAGCCGCTAAGCCGCTTAACAGCTGATCCGCTAAGCCGCTAAGCCGCTTAACAGCTGATCGCTAAGCCGCTTATCAGCTGATCCGCTAAGCTGCTTATCAGCTGATCCGCTAAGCCACTTATCAGCTGATCCGCTAAGCCCGCTAAGCCGCTAATAGCGCTAATCCGCTAAGGCGCTAATGGGCTTGCTTCGCAAGACGAAAAAACCGCAAGACAAAGAGACTCGTGGAACGGATTCTTTTCGTCTTGCGAGGCACCACTGTATAGCCCTCTGCCAGGTGCGTCTCCTGTCTTCAGGCATCAGAGTCATGGGATGTGTCGTACAATCACAACGCCCTGTATCGGAAGCCAAGCATACATGGCAGCTTGGAAGTGCTTTCACTTTGGTACATCACAAATTTTGCGGGGTTCTGCATTATAAGGGCTGTTGCCACCATGTCACTAGGTGAAAACAGGAGACAGAAATGCAAGGCAACTGCTCCCCCCATTTTCATGTGCATCAATTAACTACTATAAATTATCTGCTGTGGGAGAAGAGACAGGATCTCAAATGCTCCCACAGTTGCTGTAGCTATTAGAAAGTATAAACCAAGTAGTGATAAACAGTGACTATTTGTTGCTTAGATATATTTTGTAATACAGCTGGAGGGGCAGCAATGGAAGATGGATCATTTTTAATCTCAGTGCTTTGGCTACTGCCAAGACCAGATACAGCATCATATTGCAATAATTCAAAGGCCTCTCTATTAGTTTCTCTCTGCTCTCAAAAGTAAATGAAGCTGTTACAACAGGACAACATTAGAAGTGTTCTCTAATTGTCCTCCAGGCTGAGACCTAAACATATTTCATGAAAGAACAGAAAATGAGCTGGGTTTTTTTCACTTAACAACATTAGTCTCTCCCCCTTTCCCCCCCTTTCTTAATCTATTACTTCTCCGTGCAACTACTGCTATTCCCCACCCCTACCCCCCGCCACTAGTGGTAAATAAACGGCTGTGTTCATTTCCACTTTGAAAAGTACAAAGAGCTATTAACCATCGCAGCTAATGGGCCTTCTACACTCAGAGGCAGTGTGTCTCCCAACACCAGCTGTTGGGAGAAGCAACTTGGGGTGCTTGTCACCTTCACATCTGTTATGTACTGAAGTTCTCACCCTGGGCCAGCAGGGGGATACTGTAGATAGTTGTGCAAATGAAGGATCGAAAGTGACATTCAGTGATTGGATAGTTTTAGAAAGTTGCTACAGTAACGTTGTACTGGAGCTCTATATAAGCAGGCTGACTGAGCCCTTCAGTTCAGTTCAGTTCTGGCCTTTGAACAAAGAAGAGCTGTTTGAAGAATCGCTGTGCCATCTGATATGTTCACCCACAACTTAACAACATCTTGCTTGTGTGTCACTCCAACATTTTCTGTCTTCTCTTGCAAGAGCGCTTGGGCCAGTGGACAGCAAAGTTTAAAGGCTGCGCAACAAAGGAACCCAATGCCACTGTTTTCTCTCACAGAAACGTGCTGCTTGTTGTGCAATCTCTTGTGCGACAATCTTTGGTAATGTACTCGAGTTTCCCCTCAGGTGTAACAACTTTCCACCAGTGCAACCAGTGTATTAACTTGGTGCTATATTAGATACAGCCTAGAAGGTGTGCATAGATGATCCCTGAGTGCATTCCAGCAAGGCTCCCCCTTCATTATTTTTAAAACATTAAGGAACTTAGGGTTCAGCTATAACAGATGGTCAGTGGTAAATGCAGGTAAGGGGGGATTTGTATTTGGGCCTCAGTATGAAGGAAGGGGTTTTAATCTGCACACACACACACAAACCAACAACCTATATCATTTTCCCATTTGAAATGCCCTTCCCAGGCTGCTGTTTGCCACTGAAAAATAAAAATGAAGCCCCTCCTGAGTGAGGCCCTGGATTTCTCCCAAAATAAACATTTTTGCATGCAATTTCCCCATATGTAATGGATTTTGTAGCCGATGTATGTCTTTTTATGCAAAGTCTTTCCCCCAATATTTTTTATGCAAACGTCTTCCCCCCTAATATAATGTGTAATTTTTGTGCACATTACTTGCTTGAAGAACTGCAAAATTCGGGGAGGTGTGAATTTTGAAGGAGAGAGGCACTTCGATTCACATATTGTTTCAGGAAGTGCAAATTATGCGGATCTGCATGAACCTGGAAACTGAACCAAATTTCTCCCCCGTTGCAGATCTCCCACTGTGATATCTATGTACTTTGATCACACAGTGGGAAATAAAAGAATCAAATAAATGAACACTACTGGGAGCAAAACATAGCCACCCTTGCCCAGAGGAGGCTGCCTGATACAGGCAGGGCAGAATTGGCTGCCACCGGCAGAGGTTGTCTGTTCTACCTCTGCATGAGTCACTGCTCTGGATTCGCTTCCTTCCAAACAGGAGGCACACCCAAATTAGTGCCTCATGCTGCACACATGGGGCCTGGGCTACCTTGAGATCAGGACTGAGATGAGAGGTTGGCATTACATGCTGCCAACCCGATAGGCCCCTAAGCCCCACTCCTCCTCCTTGATAGCCCAGATGGTTAGAGCGTGGTGCTGGCAACATCGAGGTTGCAGGTTCAATCCCCATATGGGACAGTTGCGTATTCCTGCATTGCAGGGGGTTGGACTAGATGATCCTCACTCTCCCTTCCAACTCTACAATTCTATGATTCCTTGCTGCTGCTGACTTTTCACCTGCCATCCCCAAGCACCTGAGCAATAATAAGAGCAAGGAGAACAAGCACTGCCCACCATTTATTTTTCTCTTTCTTTCTGGGCTGTGAGCAGGACTGGACCTAGAGAAAGAGGACAAGCAAGTGGGCAGCTGTAACAGCAATGAGGGGCTGGTGGACCAAGTCAGGGAACAGAGGCCGCGGGGGGCACCTTGCCCAACATCCCCCAAAACCAGAAATACTGGGGCAGGTAATTCTTGCTCTTTCGGATTCTAAAAGCAAACCCTTTCATTTATATGAGTCTATGCTCCCAGTTAGGGACGTGGGTGGTGCTGTGGTCTAAACCACAGAGCCTAGGGCTTGGCTGATCAGAAGGTCAGCAGTTCGAATCCCACGACGGGGTGAGCTCCCGTTGCTCGGTCCCTGCTCCTGCCCACCTAGCAGTTCGAAAGCATGTCAAAGTGCAAGTAGATAAATAGGTACCACTCTGTCGGGAAGGTAAACGGCGTTTCCGTGTGCTGCTCTGGTTTGCCACATGACCCGGAAGCTGTACACCGGTTCCCTCGGCCAATAAAGCGAGATGGGCGCCGCAACCCCAGAGTCAGCCACGACTGGACCTAAGGGTCAGGGGTCCCTTTACCTTTATCTTTATGCTCCCATTTAGGAACAGCGGGTGGCGCTGTGGTCTAAACCACAGAGCCTAAGTCTTGCTGATCAGAAGGTTGGCAGTTTGAATCCCCACGACGGGGTGAGCTCCTGTTGCTCAGTCTCAGCTCCTGCCCACCTAGCAGTTCGAAAGCACATCAAAGTGCAAGTAGATAAATAGGTACCACTCTGGTGGGAAGGTAAACTGCATTTCTGTGCGCTGCTCTGGTTCTCCAGAAGTGGCTTAGAGTGAGATGAGCACGCAACTGCAAAGTCATCCACGATTGGACCTAATGGTCAGGGGTTCCTTTACCTTTACCTATGCTCCCAATTAGAGGAAGGCAAAGGGACCTGCGTCCAGCCAAAGTTTGGGAAACACTCCTTTAGGGATTAGTACTCATTTAAGAACTCGGGGGAAGAGGAGTCCCATTTGCATCTACAATTTTCAAAGTCATTTGCTCTTTGAAAGCGTTAAGCAGCTGAATCAGCAGGCAGGAGAGCACCTTTCCGAGGGAACAATACAGGGAAGGAGCGAGCGGCAAATCATTAAGTGTGTTAAGTGAAACAATGCTGCGTGTCCCCATCTCTCTGTTGTTTGGCCTCCTGTCCGCCTTGCAAATCTCTCCCTGTAGTTCTTATCTTTGACCTTGAGAGGGCTGGAGCTTCGTTGGCACATCCTCTGAGATCAGAGATGACCTTCAGCTGATATCGCCGGGCCCTGACCTGCCTCGGCACGATCCGCTCACGTCGGGTACGTATGCTGAGCAGAGCTGGTGCGCGAGAGAGCTGCAGGGGTAAGTGAATTATTTGCAAAAATTTGAGTTGACACCTTTTATCAAATGTGGAAAGATGAAGACAAAACAGCTGCTATTGCTGTCGTAAGCAATCTGCTGGTGATTGAATAAAAGTGTCAAGAAAATGGCTGCTTGATAGCCTTTTGTTCTCTCTCATCCAGCTTGATGTTAGTTTGAGCTGTCAGTTAGAAATCACGGCAGTGTGATTTATCAATACGCTGAAATGACCTTCTGTGTCAGCTCGCAATAGAGCATGGAGAGAGCGCCCTCTAGTGAAGGCATGCTGCACTTCCACAAACAAACTCACAGCCTGATGCACTCTGCCCCGGCTCCTGTTTTAACAATGTCCTCATGACTACCCGGCTCTTCTCTTTCTGTCTGTCATATCTCAGTCCTCCTTCCTCCAGGAAGCTCAAGGCAGAATGCATGGGATCCTCACTCTAACACTGCATGCCTGTATTTTATCCACACATCAGCATAAAGAGAAAGATTAAGTGGCTGAGTATATCTGATGGAGCTTTTTTCATAGGGTGTCCAGGTGGAGAAGGGGACAGGATGCTGCACCATTAATAGGTGAATAGAAAAGGGACACTTGGCAGCTATAGCATGCATGCTAAGTGACCCCTGCCAAAATGCCTTCTTCTGCATTAACTGTTAAAGGTGCAGAATCCCTGTCTCCTTTCGCTTCTGTCCACCCTGTTTTTCTCTATTGTGGCAAAAACTGGGTGGGAAAGGAGCTTGCAAGGGGAAAGCGGAGGACATGGGAGCAATTTAGCACCCCTCTGCCCATCACCTATCTGCTCCAAATCACATCCCTCCTGCCTAAGCTTTGCAGCTGTTTGGCAGAAATTCGGGTCCCTGGGAAACGTGCCAGCCCAGCTTCAGAGATTGCGCAAGATTCTCTGGTGAGCGTCAGGCCGAGCGAGAATTTGACGCAAGAACAAACGGAGCGACCACTGAGCGGATTTCCTTCCAACCCTTCATCTGCAAAAGTGGGACACCTTTTGTGAAAGACAGAGAAAGTTGTGAGCTGCAAGCTTTTTATTAAGCTCTAGTACAAGGGATGCGAGATGAGCTTTTGAGGGTGGAAGGCAGAGCCTTTGCAAAGCCTGAGTGGTGCCCCCCCCCCCAGCTAGTGGCAGGTCAGTTTAGAGAACCTGATGCCACGCACAGGATGTTTGTATCCGTATATTGTGTCAGGCCATCAAAGCACTGAACACAAAATGACAATGAAATATCAAAAACGCAAAACACTACGGGCTCCTCCAGCTTACCTGTTCATTGAGCATTCATTCTGATTTGCTTACATGGAGGTTAGATTATATCCAGTCTTTCCTGAGCATTTTTTCTGATGGGGATGTTCTATGACAATGGGCATTCATCCTGATTTGCCTGCAGGGCGTTAATGCATCTTCCCGTGAGTCATTGTTCACCTGACACTTTGCAATGCATTTCATGGTCACTTTGCCAACCACAGAGTCTGATTCTTTTTCAAAATGGATTTGCTCCTTTAGGGCGTTTGGGTCCATTTTAATTGCTCAAACCAAAAGTTCTGACATGTGCTTTAACCCTTACCAGAAAATAGTCACAGTCTGGAGATATTTAAATTTAAAAAAATTAAAGCAGCACCTGCATAGTAAGACAATGTTGCCAATCACAGGGTGACAGCCAATGTTAGTCATTCTCAGAGTACTCATTGAAACCATTGTACATTCTATTACGTTCCTTTCACATTAATGGTGTGACATAGCCATATGGACAGGGAAGGCACAATTCATATGAACATACATTTTAAAAACAATTTTTTAAAACAGTTTTTATTTTGCACCAAAGCACTCTCACAAATTCAAGTGCTATTAGATGATTACTCCCAAAACTTAAAGAAAAAAGGTTGGAAATGTTGCAAACAGCTATAGGACAAATTTGAATCTCAGAAATTGGGTAAGTGGCTGGCTGAAATGTGCAGGCACCCCCATTCTCCCTTTGAAAATATGAAATTTGCAATAATATTTGTTTAAACTGTACTAAAGTATACATTTAAACACTTACGTACATACAGGCTTTTGAATGTATTTTCTCTTTAAAAAAACATTTCCTAACGTCGTCTATCTCAAAATAGGCACTTCTAAACATGGCTTTTCTTAATGCATGTTGACAAAACGCATGTCTTTTTGGCTAAGACCTGCGCTGCAACATTTGGAGAAGAGAAAAATCCAATGAATAAATAAGTTCCAATCTGCACATTAGTCTGGGAGGTGCAGAGCAGGTCATTTGTATCAGAATTCACAAAGATCAGATTTCTTGAGCCTATATAAACGGTCATATTTTATTTCACCAGGAGTGTATTGTTTTGCAAAGTCTGGTTTTAGATAATGCTCTGCACACTGGCCCACATTTTCTCCAGCATTGGTTTATCACATTAAAAAAGCAAAACAGCATGAAGTATGTGAGTCTTAAGATAGCCATAACTAACTTGGGTCCCATTGTTTTCAAGAGGGTCTACTCGAAGCCATGAATTGGTCTGCATCTAACCCAATGGATGCAGCTCCAAGTCTGGATCCAACTCATAGGAAGAATTGTATGCGTACTTAGAGCATGTGCCCCTATCATAGTTTATAACAATAGTGACTCAATGTATGAGCTGGCCAGAAATATAGATCCTCTTGGGGAATAATTTTATGGGGGCTATACATGGAGGAGGGATAGGTGTGATTCTCCACCACCCAACTCCAAATTCAAATGATATCCATGTGCTACATTTAGAGTCCTTTATTTTCCCTTCAGCGGGATTAACAGATCGTGGTGGGAAAATTCATGGTAGATAATCGTTATCTGCATCTTGTAAACTGTGAAGCTGAGGCTGAGAGGGAGTAGCTTGCCTGAAATTGCCTCTTCTTGAGTAACAGAAAAGGTGAAATTTGAACGCATAGCTTCCTGGCTCACAGCTCTCATTCTTAGCTGCTCAGCAATAATTGCTATTATTTTGTAGAGACTCTGTTACATCCAGCAATAAAACCCAGGGCTTTGTTTACATTTCTGTCATTTCAATTGGTCTTAAAGCTATATATTAGACTAGTGAACTTTAATGGGGTCGTCTATGCTTGAAAACCAAACCTAAGACCAACTAATCATTTTGAAGTATTCGGCATGGTTATTATGGAAGAGAGCACAGAGTCTTGCTTCTCCTCACCCCTCGAGATCTTATCCTACAAAGGTCACTAGATAGTTTCACCAGGAATTTTCTAACTTCCTTGAGTAAATGGCATCCCACGCTCTCATTTCCCTTAGATATTAAAAGGATTTAATTAAAGACATTTACAGTGCACTCCTATGCATGTCTACTCAGAAGTAAGCCCCACTGAAGTCAGTCCCAGGTCAGCAAGTACAGTGGTGCCCCGCAAGACGAATGCCTCGCAAGACGAAAACCTCGCAAGACGAAAGGGTTTTCCGTTTTTTGAGTCGTTCCGCAAGACGAATTTCCCTATGGGCTTGCTTTGCAAGACGAAACATCTTGCGAGTTCTTGTGAGTTTGTTTCCTTTTTCTTAAAGCCACTAAGCCGTTAATAGCCGCTAAGCCGCTAAGCCGTTAATAGCCGCTAAGCCGCTAAGCCGCTAATAGCCTTGCTTCGCAAGACGAAAAAAACGCAAGACGAAGAGACTCGCGGAACGGATTAATTTCGTCTTGCGAGGCACCACTGCAAGCTAAATAAAAAAAATTAACTTGATAATCCAGTGAGTACTTCTTAGTAGTTTAAGTGGGGGGATGTATTTAAGCTCAGTGTTCAAGGTTGCAATTCCCCAAACTTATAGGATTGGATTTTTTGTCATTGAAATCAGTGGGACTTAAAATGCTTTACTTTGATTGGATCAAGCCCTAATCAAATTAAATGAAATTATCCAGTGTCAGCACATAAATGGTAAAGCATCTGAAGGCTACAAGTCTACAGGCTGCAAACCTGAACATTCCTGCATCAGCAGTGAGGCAAAAGTCAACAAGAGACCGAGTGGGTGCAATTTCATGGTGCAATTTCATAAGGATTCTTTCTCCATCACTAGGACTAGGATAGAAGGGACCAGAACCTCCAAGTGTCCCTATTTCCCAGGGATGTCCCTGATTTAGATAAGCCGTCCCAGTTTCTGTTTTGATCCCAGAATGTCCTGCTTTTCCTTAGGATGGACCTATTTTCCTTGGAGAAATGTTGGAGGGTATCGACCCCCAAGCCGTCTGAAGGCAATCCTGTATAGGGAAGTTTTTTTAAAAAATGTTTAATGTTTTATTATGTTTTTATATGTGTTGGAAGCTGCCCAGAGTGGCTGGGGCAACCCAGTAAGATGTGTGGGGTATAAATAGTAAAATTATCATTATGGAATGAGACGTCCCTATTTTCATCAGAGAAAAGTTGGAGGGTATGAGGACTGCTTCAGGTGTAGAACCTGAGTGTTCCACTCACTCTGCTTCCGAGCTGCCTTCTTGACTGAACTGGCAGAGGTGGTCTCTGGCGTAGTTTGATTGAGCCAGAGCAATACTTTTGGGTATTTTAAAAGTTCTTCAATGGGGAACTGCCCCTGAAATGGTCCCATCATGGGTCAATGCCAAGTGGACAACCCCTGCAGTGGCACCACCAACAAGGCCTCACCTGACCTTCATAGGATCTGAGATTACTGGGGAAGATGCTGTTTTAGGTACTTGGGTCTCAAGCCATCTAGGGCTTTACAATGGTACCTCGGGTTAAGTACTTAATTCGTTCCGGAGGTTCGTTCTTAACCTGAAACTGTTCTTAACCTGAAGCACCACTTTAGCTAATGGGGCCTCCTCCTGCTGCTGTGCCACCGGAGCACAATTTTTGTTCTCATCCTGAAGCAAAGTTATTAACACGAGGTACTATTTCTGGGCTAGCGGAGTCTGTAACCTGAAGCATCTGTCACCTGAAGTGTATGTAACCTGAGGTACCACTGTATATGCTAGTACTGTCATACCTTGTGTTGTGTTCCACTCTTGTTACAAACTTTCAGCTTACGAACACGGCAAACCTTGAAGTGTTTACTTTCAGGTTCGCCACCCGCGCATGCACAGAAGCGATCTGCGCACTTCGTGCATGCACAAAAGCGCTCAATCGTGCTGCACACATGCGCAGAAGAGGTGTTCCAGTTGTGGACTTTTCGGGGTGCGAATGGCACCCCGAAATGGACTAAGTCAGCAACTAGAGGCACCACTGTACTAATAGTGCCTTCATCTGGGCCCAGTAGTGCAATGCTTTCAGGACTGGTGACACAATTAAAAGCATGTAAAGGATTTGTATACTTCTTTTCAGAACAAAATGTCTCCCAAAAGTGGCTTACAAAATCACTGTGACCAAACATCACACTGGTGGCTCACATTAAGCTTGTGGTCTCCCTATTGAAATTCAATTTGTTAGTTTGGTCCCAGTTCTCCAATCTGTTAAGGTCATAAGGTATGGCATGGAGGGCTGCAGAAAGAACAATTTGTTGTTGTTGTTTAGTCGTTTAGTCATGTCTGACTCTTCGTGACCCCCTGGACCAGAGCACGCCAGGCACTCCTGTCTTCCACTGCCTCCTGCAGTTTGGACAAACTCATGCTGGTAGTTTCAAGAACACTGTCCAACCATCTCGACCTCTGTCGTCCCCTTCTCCTTGTGCCCTCCATCTTTCCCAACATCAGGGTCTTTTCCAGGGAGTCTTCTCTTCTCAGGAGGTGGCCAAAGTATTGGAGTCTCAGCTTCACGATCTGTCCTTCCAGTGAGCACTCAGGGCTGATTTCCTTCAGAATGGAGAGGTTTGATCTTCTTGCAATCCATGGGACTCTCAAGAAGAGAAGAAAGAACAAAGGGGTCAACAAAAACTGGGCTGCTCAAGTGGAAGCACTTTTCCACTAAGGCAAAAGCCACTATTGGAAACGTCCTATGTAGCATTTCTAATTAATGCTATGCAAGAAAGAGAGAAATTGCTTGAAACTCATTCGACGTTTCCTTCCTTGCCTGCTCCTTATTTTCCAGAATATTTCTGAAGAAAGGGATGCAAGCTTTATTCCTGAGAGTAATGATTTCAAGAGGTTACAGGCTTCCTCTCCCCTCCCACCTTCCCGGCAGCCTAGTATTTCATGCAGTTCCCCATTCTTCATTTGCAGGGCTACTTTTTCTGTCTTAAATCTCATGTACATCTGCGCTACAATTTCTTCATAAAAGGTCCGCGAGGCCGTTGAATAATATGTAAATTTTATGTTGTAATGAATTGGGTCCTAAGATCTTTAAAGGTCAGACACCTGATATAATACATCATGTTCTTTAATATCAAACTACAAAATAACTGTAATAAATTTTGCGGCTGCCGCCACCACACATCCTCACACGCTGTTACCCACAAGGAAGCACCAGAGGGAATATCTCATTTGTCAAAACATGCAGGGGAAACTGGCATGTGTACAAGAAACTTTGAAAGTGTGGCGAAGGTTAAGGCAGGCTCCGTTAACGTATAATGGCTGTGAATAATCTGCAAATAATATGGGGTTAGCCTTCAAGAGATGCATGGCGCTGAGGTGGAGCCAAACTACTCATCAAAAGCTACAGGACTCCAACTTTGCAAGTAGCAAACTTAACGTTGTTATTTACATGAGGCAGAGACAAAGGGGAGGAAGAGCCCAAGGTAGGGAAGTAAGCGGCAGCTGTTTATGCACCAAACACTTAAAGCACATTTTCCCCTTCCCAAAGAATCATGGGAACTGTAGTGTATCCCTCATAGGGCTACGATTCCCAGCACTCTTGACAGTTCCCAGAATTCTTTGGGGGAGTTGCGGGCTTTAAATGTGTGCAGTGCGCACAGCCAGAATCTGAGAGAGAAGTTTGAGGCAGCAGACCTGGAGAGGATTTTTATATGCTTTATTGGTTTTAAAAACTGTAACATAAGGAATAAACAGAAAATAAAAGCAAAAAGAAAAGTAAACAAACATTCATTCCATAGTTGGTGCTTGTTGTATGTAGCAATTTGTAGTTGGGTTCAACATGACCTCCGGTCCCCCCATTGTGATTCCCAGATTGCATTCTTTATCTGCACACTAAACTTTGTCTCCTCTAGGTTGTTTCAATTACATTCATTTTATAAGATTCTCCTATTACATGCAGAAAGTCGAACCAGACCTTGCAATTTATATTTTTGCAATGCTCTTTTAAATAAACTCTGTATACATCCCACTCTCTATTGAATTTTTCATTGGTAACATCTCTGAACCTTGCTGATAATCTGGCTAGTTCTGCATATTCTCGCAACTTGTTTTGCCAGTCTAATTTGGATGGGATAGCTTCTCCTTTCCAACCCTTTGCAATTAAAATTCTGGCTGCTACTGTAGCATACATGAAAACTCTCCCAAATTTCTTTGAGATTTAATTACTCATTATTCCTAGCAGGAAGGCTTTGGGCTTCTTGGGGAAAGAGCATTTAAACATTTTTAAAAGTTCATTATAGATCATCTCCCAAAATTCTCTGATCTTTTTACAGTTCCACCACATGTGGATCAATGTGCCTTCTGCCTCCCTGCATTTCCAACAGGTGTTTGGCCTAGATCTGAACATTTTGGCCAGTTTGACAGGTGTTAAATACCACCTGGAAAGGAATGGGAGAGAACAATGGCTGCTGGAAAGGCAATTGTTTGCTGACAGAAGGTGGTGCTTGACCTCCACCGTTGGAGACGCTATCCCTCAGAAATGCCACTTGCTGGGAGATGATGAGAAGATGCCTGTTGCATTCAGGCCCTGCTTGTGAGCTTAGCATAGGCCACTGTGAGAAAAAGACGTTAGACTGGTTGGGCCATTGGTCTTCTCCAGCAGAACTCTTCCTAGGTTCTTAAGGGGTGAGGCCATCCCTCCTCTTGCTTCTCCACATTAGGAGGCAGCAGCGGTGGAAACACGTGGTTTCTGGGAGGATGGTTGTCCTGATGCAGCTTGCCCCTGCGCTGAGGTGGCTATCCATTCAGCAGCTGGGTGTTTGCACAGTGGTGGCGACAGAACTCCGCACCTCCGCTGCCGTCTTCTGAGGTGGCAAAGTAGGAATGGGATGGCCCCACCTCCTCTATTGCCATATCTTGGTAGCCTCCAGGCTTATCAAGTGGAGCTCCTCGCAGACCAAGGCTAGTAAATAGAGGATTCAATCCTGTGTGGTGCTGATTCAGGGGGCTGGAAGAAGGATAAGCTTGGTGGGGAGGAGGAAAGGCCAGCTAGAAAGGGCACTCCAACTTCTCCAGTGAAGATGCAGCCACCCAGTAGGACCCTTCTTTCATTGTGTCACCTTCCTGCCCTATCCTTCCTGGCTGACGCACTGCCCCATTCGACTCCTGGATCTTTCTGGGCTGTCCAACCCATAGTGGCCCAGGGCTGTCTCAACCAGACTCAACCAATGCCCATTTGGATCCCTCCAGATAGGCTTGATTTGGCTCAGAACTTAGCTGAAAATATATACATACCCTCTGTACCTTTATTTATCTATTTAGTACATCAACTACAAAGTCTTCTCCGCTCGAGGATCGAGTACTTTTTAAACACATTAAGACTTCCAGAGTGACACCAAAGGATCAGTGAATGTCACCCCTATATTAAGATGTGGGTGTCTGAGGGTGTGTGCGTGTTGCAATAATTATTCACTCTCTCTATATATTACTTTTACAGCAAAGGAAATGATGCTGTACATGCAGGAGATTAAAGAACAAAGAAAAGAATAAATTATGTATGCAAAAGAAATTCAGACATAACCCAGATACAGGCCATTAAAAGAACTCAGCTTTGAGAGCCTCTCGTAAGTGTTTGTATTTGTATTGTTATAAAGCAGTGGCTTTCAAACTTTTCAGTTTCAAGGGAAGCTAGTTTCCACATCAATGTCTCTGCCGAGAAACCCCTTAAAAGTTGTCATGGAACCTATAGTGTCGCAAAGGATTCTGGGACATGTTCAAGGTGCGCACTCAGTTTATTCGGGCGCTAGCCAGGCCTGTTGGCCTTCCTGCTTGCACACAGGAACTAAGAGTGAAACATAAAACTAGGCAATTAATTGATACCCCCTCCCCAACACCATGTCAAGGCTGATTGTAGATGAAGCTGGTTGAATTATTCAGCATCCTGAGGTAAAAAATCTCACTGCCCCAACAATAAAAAATTCAGTGATAATAAATGAGGAATTTATCAGGGTACCCCAAATCAGCTGCCTGATAGGACCAGGTCTGCTGAAAATGCCTTGAAGGTGTCCATTGTGATTTCACATTGTATGTTGGCAGCCTTGTGTACAACGCATAACAGGGATCTAAATGGAATGTAACCAGAGAAAGGATAACTTAAGGCAGGCATAGCCAAAGTGGCGCTCTACAGATTTTTTTGGGACCCTAACCCAACCTACTAGCAGCCCCAGCCGGCATGGTCAAAGAGGTGGATGATTGGAATTAGACATCTGGGGGCGCCATGTTGGCTAGACTGCTGACGCCGTGGTCTTTGATGGCCACACAGCACAAAAGTGTGACAAAATGTAGCCATTGATGTGCTCTGCCATTTGAAATATGGTGACTAAAGACATTGATGATGGCAGCCATAGCTGTGGAAGAAAGCTTCCAGATTTAGCTGTGAAGTTAGGGTAGGGTTTGACAGAAATATTCTAATATCCATTATTAGAGGGAGCCATCTGTGGGTAGCAAGAGTTCACTGGATAAGTCACCAGGCTGGCGGTGGACACTGGAAACAATAATGCAAATGGTGAAGGTCAGGAGTTGGAACAGATGGACCGTAAACAAGAACAAACCTCACTTAATGGGAATGACTGTTCAAATGCGCTCTTTTTACCACTGTAGAAAATCTCTATAGGGCAAATGCTTTCACTCCTACGTTGTTCCAACGTGGAGCACATATACTCCTAAAATATATTTTTTTCAGCATTTAGAATTAATTTCAGTTATACGTTTATCAGTTCCTTGTTATGGTCCAGAACTTGTATTAAATTCTGTGATCCATAAAACTTTTTTTCCCTCCATTTTGAATGACACATAGTTTAGTTTTTCATTTAGAGGCTATTAAAGTGTTCACAAAAGTTATGTTGGGGTGGGGAGGGGAGAAATGATTGAAAGCGCTAAAACACTGTACAGAATATAAAATCCTTTCATGGGCTTTTTATGACACATGAAACACAAGTCTTAAAGGTTTAATGTTACTGACTTTTACACAGGGCTTTTTAATTCTTGATTCCAGTTATGGTTCTGCAAATGAACTGTGACATTAAAAAAGAACCAGGCTGGAACTGCCAGCTCCGTTTCTTGATGGGCCTGAACTAGTTATAAAGGATTCACACAACCTGTCCCTGCCTGTCCACCTACAAGCAGCATCAAAGCTTTGGCCTCTGCTCATTCAGTCAGGCTGAGAGGAATCATTCATTATCTCATCATGGCTGCTGCCAGCATACATGCCAAGCAGCTTCATTGAGTGCAATCCAAAGTGTGTAGCTTTCCATGTAGTTCAGAATCAAAACATCCATGTTCCTTGTAACTCTAGTATTGCTGATTGTGAACAAAGGATGGACTCTTTCATCCTGTATAACAGATGGAGAAGGGGGTTTGACTAGATGATCCTCAAGCTCCCTTCCAACTTTATGATTCTGTTATCTCTCATAAGGAACTAGTGTAGCCTCTTCACTCCCAATAATGCTTCAGTACCAATAATGCTGGTGTTGGTGTTGACCATTAAAGCCCTAAACGGCCTCGGAACAGTATACCTGAAGGAGCGTCTCCACCGCCATTGTTCTGCCCGGACGCTGAGGTCCAGCGCTGAGGGCCTTCTGGTGGTTCCCTCCCTGTGAGAGGCATAGCTACAGGGAACCAGGCAGAGGGCCTTCTCAGTAGTGGCACCCGCCCTTTGGAACGCCCTCCCATCAGATGTCAAGGAGATAAACAACTACCTGACATTCAGAAGACATCTTAAGGCAGCCTTGTTCAGGGAAGTTTTTAATGTATGACATATTAGAGTATTTTTGGTCTTTGTGGAAGCCGCCCAGAGTGGCTGGGGAAACCCAGCCAGATGGGTGGGGTACAAATAATAAATTATTATTATTATTATTATTATTATTATTATGCGCCCATTATTGGGCCAGCAGGCTGTAACTCAGCAATTCCAAGTTATCTAAACATAAGCTCTTCCCTGCTTGACCTTAGGGCAGTGATGAGGAACCTGTGGCTCTCCAGAGGTCATTAGCAGGGCCGACCCAGTACATTTTGGCACCTGAGGTAAGCAGCAAAGTGGTGCCCCTCTCGCCACCAGGGAAGAAGGGGTGAGAGAAGAGCTACATCAGGAACTGGGGGGGGGGGACACATCTACATCAGGATCTGCTGCCCCTGTGGATCCTGCCACCTGAGGCGGTCATCTCACCTTGCCTCATGGGTAGACCAGCCCTGGCTGTTCAACTTCCTTCAACCCCAGTCACCATGGCCAAGAGTCAGGGGTGATAGGAGTTGTAGTCCCACAACATCTGGAAAGCCAGGGGTTACATATCCAGAGGAGCAGGCTTTAATGGGAGAGTCTCCATTTACAGTAGGTGGACTTGTCAGGAGACAGAGCTCATTGTGACAACAGGACGCTGAGTGCATCAGATGCGCCCAGGCTGGGGGGTAGAGGCTGTTACACCAGGCCTCTCTCTGCACCCAGCTCTGCTCACAACGTCAATAAGGATGTGATTATAGGAAGAAGCCACATTTAGGGAGGAATGTATTCTTCATGACTTTGAAACGTTGGTTCTTCTTCAACTATATCTCCTTGAAGCATTCCTATCAGCCTTTCCATATTTCACTACACTGCCCTGATAGCCAATACGTTCAAGGGCAGCAGTAGAGGAATGCTTCAAATGAATAAAAATAATTTAGTAGAATGAAAGCTCTAGGGGAAGGGACTGATGCCATTTAGAGAAACTGTTGTAAGCCTCTCTGAGAGAGAGATATCCACGAAGAAGAAGAAGAAGAAGAAGAAGAAGAAGAAGAAGAAGAAGAAGAAGAAGCAGCAGCACATTCCCAACACTTTAATTGCAATTCTCTCCCCCCTCCCCTCACCCCAACTTCCACACGTTTCCATTGCAGTGGAGACTGCAATGGAGACTGTGGAATGTGGCTACATGAGTTTCATGAAGACAGTGAAGATATTGTTTTTCAGGGTTCAGTAACATAAATAACTGCTTGCTTGAGTGGTCTGCTTGTTGGAGCAGTGAAGTTTCAGAGGAGATGCTCACAGATGGTTGTAGTGTCTACTGACCAGTTTGATTGATTTCAACGGCAAATCTAGACACGCTGTCCCTTTAAAGCACATTCAAAGCACATTCTTCCCTCAAAGAATTCTGGGCACTGTAGTCCCCCCTTCACAGAATTAGAATTCCCAGCAACACTTAACAAATCACAGTGCCCAAAATTCTCTGAGGGGAGAAATGTCCTTCAAATGGGCTTTAGATGTACACAGCCTTAAGTACACGCTTAACACTTTCATGTTAGAGTGAGTAGGCCATAAAAGTAGCCAGTGTTGGTGGACTCTACCCATTGACCAGGAATGGGGAAACTCTGGCTCTCCAGATGTTGAGCTGCGACTCCCATTATTTTGTGAACTGCTCTGAGATCTTATGATCTAATAAATGATAATAAATGATGATGATGATGATAAACAAACAAACAAACAAACAAACAAACAAACAATTCCTGACCACTGGCCATGTTGGCTGGGGCTGATGGGAGTTGGATTCCAACATATGGAGAACTGCATATTCTCCATCACTAACCCAACTCAACCACCACCACCTTACCTCTGAGTCCCCAGATGCTTTTCAGTGGCAGGTGCTAGTGCTGTTTTTAATTGGGAACCAAGCCCAGTTTCCATGCACGGTGGCCACCTGCCACCATGAAATGATCTATGGGCCAGGGCGTTGTGTTTTTGATAGCTTGTCCATTGCTGAAGTATGCCTGGAGTGCAAAGGAAGGACTGGTGCTGTCACTACAGCCAAAGTGCTGACAGTGGCAAAGGACTCAGCACCTGGGACTCATTCCAGGGGAAGTCTGCAGCAGCTGCAAAGGTATATATATATTTAAAAACCAAATCATTTTTCCTACCTGCATAACCATGAGGGTTTTTCTCTACTTCATAGTTCACAAATCCTTGATTACAAAGTTCCCTCCAATACTTTTGGCTTTCCTCATATTTATGAAGAGACGTTATGTAGAAACCACGGCCCTTTTGTATTCCTGCCTTTCCTTACTTTTATGTTACACTGAAAATCCGCTAACTCAGATTAGCAGATGTTCAGTATTGCATCTGCTAACGTGACAATGATGATAACTAGATTTGTATTTATTTATTTTTTGCGTCTGAAAGAGCTTGACCCATATTATATCTCCTAGACGGATCTGAAAGATGCTCATCTTCTCATCACCACAGAGAGAACACAAAGAAAGAAGGTCCCTGGTGGAGAACTGCTTACCAGGTAGAGAACTGTTGTGGCAAGGGATTGGGGGGGTAATTGATTTAAAGCTGAATCTATCAATTCCGCACTTTACAAAGCAGCCATCCTTCGACATTCACACCTTTATAATATTTGCCATGTAGCTCTACAAATAAAGAATGTTTACAAAAATGCATATATTAGGGGGAAGTATGCATAACAATGAGAATAACACACAAAAATGCACAATACAAGGAGAACTTCTTGCAGAAATGTGTACATTGGTCAAAACTACATACCAAAATGTGTTTATTAGGAGAAAGTCATCCTCATTGAGGATTTTTCATGAGGATTTTGCAAAATAATATTCATAAATTGTTCCAGAAATGTGGAGAACCAGATTTAAGATTGGAAAGATGAGAAGTCGAAAGAACCAAAATTGACTGATCCCAGTTGTGGCTAAGTGCATAAACTAAGTGCTTGAATTTTGGGAGAAAAGGGAGGGAAGCCTTATGAAGGCTACAAACCTAATTCATCAAACATCTCAACTTAAGCCACCTTCTACAAATAGTAGCCATTGGGACCAGTGCTTCTTTTCCTGGGGGTACTCAAGGGCACCTTTTTTTCTAGAAGAAAAGCACTGGATGAGGCCATCCAAAAAGGTAACTCAGTTGGACCACCTCTACCTTCCTCTTCCCCATAATTCAGGCATTGCTTGTCAACAGTGGCATGAAGTCACCAGCTGTATCAATAGGAGAACTGAGTCGGGAGAGCAAGCAGGAGGGAAAAGTCAGTAACAGAGAGAAAAGACAGTTTGAGGGAACACGCCCTCAACCAAGAGGTGACACAACCCCGGGGAATAAGGAGCAAGAGGAGAGCAGGGCAGGAGAAAGCATGTTTATTTTTGTAGAAATAAAAGAAGAAGTCAGATTTACATCCTGATGCTGAATGCATGACTACTACAAGGAAGTGCATGGATGAGGAGTAGGAATATAAGGCAAAATCCCACTTCCTCCTTAGTTATCCTTTGAACATGTAAGATTTACATTGTAAGGGTCATCATATTGTTACCGGTCACCCCAATCCCTGCCAAACAGTGCATCGGATTCCAGGAGTTTTGCCCTCACCCAGGGTCCCTGCTCCTTTGAAGGATTGAAGATGGGGCAGAGGCTGTCATAACTTTAAGAAATATGGTTTGTATGGAGGGAGTCCAGCTCTTACAGCATCATCCTCTCAAGAGGGGCTTGTTCCCCACAGCGGTGTAGCACTGGGTCTAAGGCATCTCTCCCAGACTGCCTTCAGCCAGCCTGCCCAAGATGGAGCTCTCTCTTTGTTCTTCCCCTTCTTCTTCCCAGTACACCTTGCGTAGACACTCTTTTCTTGTCACCTCTCTCACACATACCCTATCACCTTGACAACCTCTGCCTGCCCAAACCCAAGATTCCTCTTAGATGGGCCCTCAACACCTTTGGTCATGCTAGCACCTCTATCCCAGGTGAGGCCTTGGCTTGGAAAAGAAGCTCAACTGGCCTGCAATCGTCCCTTCAATACTCCAACTAATCAAAACCCTACCATTTATTAATTTCTTGGGTTTTGGGGGGAGGGGTCTCCTCCCCAAACTTATAACAATATGAACACCCTCAATACTGAGAGGATAAAACACAAAGTATAACACACCAGGGGCAATGGTGGCTGTATCATGTAACCCTCTAAGCAGGGGGGAAATCATAACCTTTCTCCCACCTAAATTTTTAAGTTATCTCCCCACTACTTTCTCTTCTGCGCCTGAGTGATATGTAGAACAAGTGATGTTATGGTATATGGAAGGGGCTGATTGAAGAGAGAATCTTGCACTGCCATTAAACTTGCAGAATCGAACCGAGGTATTGCCAGGGACCCTATATTTAATTTTAGTGCCTTGACAAACGACCCTAATGGTCTAATGGCTGGATGCTGCTATTGCTAATGCTGTTCAAATATCTTGGCTTCAAAGTGTATCAATGACTCCTCTTAAGTATCCACTAAAGCCATAAGGTTTCAGATTACAGCCTTTAAACTCAACGGTGATCTCTAATGGGAAAGGATGGTTAAAGCAAGCAAGTGAAGTCAGCAGAAATGGCACAGACCCCGCTACGTTCTCATTGTAAAAGGGTGAGTAAATAAATTAAATTTAGTCCATAAATAACACACCTGGGATGGTAAGCAACAATGCAAATAACAATCCATTTTTTTGTAATTAAATCTAAGCTAAGCCATAATTTGGCCACACTGAGAATTAAAAGAGGGGGAAAACCCCCACATAAATACGGCCATGGGATTTGTATAGAAAATTGCCTCATAGCATTTTTGCAAAAATGAATGCATAACCAATATTGATCTTGATTTGTGCATGTTAAACTGTGGCTCCTTGGGTAAAAATATTCTCAAAGAAGTCAATAATAGGTTGTAATGCCATATGACACTAATGAAATAACACAAATGAAAATTCATTTTGTTTACTTGTCTGCTTCTTAAAAGATTGATACACGTTGTTTGTAAAAAATGAAAAAAGCCAACACACAAATACAAAAACACACACAGACAACCCCTATCCCCCAAACTCGCCAGAACACTGTGCATACAAGGCATATTTGTAAAAGAATTCTGATTGATTTTAAAGTCACTTTAAAAAGAAATAATTGATTGCTGGAATTCTTTTCCCAAAATGCACTTCTCTAGTCAGTTGATAATTGCTGTGAATCTCAGGAAAGGAATGATACTTGATGTTTACACAGCTAGTCCTAGATCGACAAACATACAAAGCATTCTTGTAAAACCTCTACAACCAAAGATTGCCTCAATGTACTTTTCATTGCCATGGACCCAACATTGCATAAAATCTGTTTCCCCACAATAAATCGATACCTAGCCCATGAATCCTGGCCTTTGGAAATGTGTGTCAAGCATTCACTGACTTCACAAAACCCAACATTGCTTGCAATGGATTTTTTTTTCCACCTTAATGCCCTGAGGGTTACAAGAAACAATAGTGCCAGAAGGGCTCAGAAGATGGAAGGAAGCCAAACATTCATTTCCTGACCTCTATGACATGTTTCCCTTGGGAATAGCTCTCCAAAAAAGAGCAGGATATTAGGGCTTTGCATTTAGACTCTATCCCTTGATTACCTAAAGTGGGAATGGTCAGCTCAACAGATAATACAGTACACACTTATGAGTAGGCTCCATTTGATTTATCATTCAGAAGAGATGATACACAGAGTGATTCTTAAAGAAAACATTCATAAGCAATGGGTTTTGTTGCAGTGCAGTCCTTTTTGAACTTTCTACCTCTATTAAACCATTTTCACATTTGACTTCTCCACCGAGGGATCTCCCAGACATCCTTTGCAGAACCAGGGCACGTGGCAGAGGATTGGAAGGCGTGTTGACACAGTTCATGCGGGTATCTGGGCAAAAATGGTGTATCAAAGACAAATGTAGAATTGTGTGAAGCACATACAAATGGATGTGTGCAAGGATTGATATTCCCAACACATTTTGATATCTTCATCAATGGAAAATATCCATATGACTCTTCAAGAAGACTGTGACATGAGCAGTAATCTCAGAGGAAGATTCTGAGATTTCAAAGTAATCTCAAAACACAATGAGAACACCAGCTGTTGTAGCTGGCTTGGTCGTGTATGGGGTTCTCAGTCTGACACTCTAACCTGGGGTAGCAAATGTACGGCCCTTCCCATTAGCAAGGATGGACAATAGCAAGGAGCTGTCAAAATGTACGCACTGGAGGATGATGTAGAGGTATTTAATCTGGCACAGCTTTAAAAATCTGATCACCTGAATTAACATTTCACCTGCTGGGATTCTTTGTATTTCGCCTTTGCCTTAACATCTCTGTTTGTCTCAGGATTCTGCAAATTCCACTCTGGATCAGTCATGTTCATTAAACTCCCCCCACAGTCTGTTTCATTATTTGGGCTTCTGACATTTTCCCCTTGAAACAAAGGGACAGATTGTCTGCTGCACGGGACACCTGCAGGAAGGTGCAGCGCTTACAAAGACTAGGATTGAAAAGAGTCTCCGGTGTAGGCAACAAGCAATTACTTTTGCTTGCAATAGCCGACTGTCAGATTTAAGCCTGAGACATTCCTCAGGAAGATTAGTCCAAATTATATTTTATTGCAGTGGCCTGCTCTGCTGGCCTAAACTTCATCTAGTTCTTAGTCTAATGGAATTCAATCAAGGGTATTAATACATTGTTTATGACATGTTTGGAGTACTTGCACTATCGGGCGGATTCATGAGAGGGGCTTCAAACGGGATCAGATAACAGGGAGCTGCATGCTGGATGTTGTACAGCAAAGAGGATTTTATCATCTTGTTGAACCAGTGGCAGGGCTTAAATTAAACTGTCTGAACAAAGCTTTTGCATGTCAGCCTGTTGAATGGCAAAATGAAAGAGGGACACACTTCAAAGATCAGAGAGGGGGAGAGCAAGAGAGCGCCCCAGGGCTTTGTAACTTCTCCACTGAATACAGGCCACTGAAGCAAGCACACACTCGGTTTCAGATGATCCCGTTGTGTGGCAGGGCAGGTTGAATGCACCAACTTCTGCTTCCAGCTGTAGCTTTTCGAAAGAGGCAGTGCCCATTTCCCTAACTGGGCATGCAGGTTGCTTGATTTGCACTGAATTCATACCAATGCTGGACTTAAAAATCTGTCAGCTGTAAACAACAACAAAACAAGAACAACTTATACTCCACCCATCTGACTGGGTTGCGTCAGCCACTCTGGATGGCTTTCAACATAATAAAAGCATAGCAAAACATCAGATATTAAAAACTTCCCAATACAAGGCTGCCATCAGATGTCTTTGGAAAGTTGTGTGGTTGTTTATCTGTCTGACACTTGATGAGAGGGAGTTCCACAGGGTGGGCACCATTACCGAGAAGGTCCTCTGTCTGGTTTCCTGTAACCTTACTTCTCGCAATGTGGGAACCGCCAGAAGGCCATTGGAGCTGGACCTCAGTGTCCAGGCTGAACGATGGAAGTGGAGACGCTCCTTCAGGTATACAGGGCTGAGGTTGTTGAGGACTTTAAAGGTCAGCACCAACACTTTGAATTGTGCTTGGAAATGTACTGAGAGCCCATGAAGCTCTTTTAGGATCGGTGTTATATGGTCCCAGCAGCCACTCCCAGTCACCAGTCTGGGTTAGTTGTAGTTTCTGAGTCACTTTCAAAGGTAGCCGACATAGAGCACACTGCAGTAGTCCAAGCGGGAGATAACCAGAGCATGTTCCATGCTGGCAAGACAGGGTACAGGTAGGGCCTCAGCCAGCGTACCTGATGGAGCTGGTAAAGAATTGCCCTGGACACAGAACTTACCTGCGCCTCCATAGACAGCTGTAATTCCAGAATGTCCCCAAGGCTGCACACCTGGTCCTTTAGGTTGTACTACTGGAGTGCTCCCCTCTGTTCAGAAGCAGGAAGTTCCAAGGTAGGAATGAGATAGGTTTTAGGTTATGTTATGCCTTTAATAGGTTATGTTATATTCTGGATTATGTTATGTTTTTATAGATTATGTCTGAATAGGATGAGAGTGTTGGAGATACGTGCAAATGTGTATGTGAACCCGGTCTTTGGGTGGGTGTTTGATTTTCGTTGTTGTGTATACTGTGTATATATGGACAATGACAATAAAATTTATCTATCTATCTGGTAAGCCTTTCTGCAAAAATACAGTACTGGAAAGCTGTAATATTTGTTTGTAAAAGTAAAGGTAAAGGGACCCCTGGCCATTAGGGGTTGCACGCTCATTTCGCTCTATAGGCTGAGGGAGCCGGCATTTGTCCACAGACAGCTGTGGCCAGCATGACTAAACCACTTCTGGTGAACCAGAGCAGCGCACAGAAACGCTGTTTACCTTCCCGCCAGAGCAGTACCTATTCATCTACTTGCACTTTGACGTGCTTTCGAACTGCTAGGTTGGCAGGAGCAGGGACCGCGTAATGGGAGCTCACTCCATCGCTGGGATTCGAACCACCGACCTTCTGATTGGCAAGTCCTAGGCTCTGTGGTTTAACCCACAGCGCCACCCGCATCCCTAGTATTTGTTTGTGGTATCTGTTTATTTGCAAATACAAACATTGGGTAGGAGGATTCTGGGAAAGACATGGACAGTGCTGGTCTGAAAGCAACATCAGTTCTCCAAAAGCAACTGAATGGCCTTGCAGCTACTGAAAGACTGTAGGGTGGGTAACGCAAAAGATCCCAGGTTCAATCCCTGGCATGTCCAGCTAGGGATGAACCGAACCTCTGGAGAGCCACATGGGCAGCTTCCTATGTTCTTAAGGCCACTTCTTGCTACCCACTGCCAGCAACTGTAGACCAGGCATAGGCAAACTTGGCCCTCCAGATGTTTTGGGACTACAGCTCCCATTATCCCTAGCTAGCAGGACCAGTGGTCAGGGATGATGGGAATTGTAGTCCCAAAACATCTGGAGGGCCGAGTTTGCCTGTCCCTGCTGTGGACTGTTTTTCTCTCTGCTCTTGCAAGATTCAAACTGTCCCCCGTCAAATCCCCTCCCAGTAAGAACACTGGTCTCAGCCTTCGTCGCTTCCAACAGCAAGATAAGGCTGCATTCTAGTTCTAGAAACATCAACTGGTCATCTTTGGGTAGAAAAGTAGTGGAGGTGGTGCCAGAAAATTTGGTATTGGGCGCACAAAGGAGACAATGAATATTTCAAAGTGGGCAAATTGTGTGCCATGTGTTAAGATCCCTGGGAGACCCCACAATATTTGTTAATGGCAGGAGTCCAGGGGGGCAAGTGGAGGGGGCTGAGTTCCTTGTTTAGGAGAGAACTTGCTCCTTCTCCTCCTCTGGCATCACCCATGAAAAAGAGGATGTTCTTCCCTTTATATGACAGAATAAAAAGTCCCGTAACAGCAACTCTTTTGTTCAGTGCATATCTTACTTAGGAACAAGCTAGCACAATTTTCCTAATGTGTGCGCTCTGGCTTGGTCTTGAAATTCCGAACCAGAAACACTTCAGATATGTGGTAATTAAAATGTATAAATGTATCACATCTAAACGAGACAATGGGTGCATTTGGACAATTGTATCTCAGCTTAATAAGCTAAACGAGCCTTTTGCCCATGCACACAGTCCCTTTGTCAGGAAGTCTCTACTTAACTGTAGTTCTCTGTTCTGTCTGAACCAGGAGCTTATGATTATCAACTTCAGAACAAGCCAGAATCATAAACCAGCTACAAGCTGTGGTTTAAGATCCTGGCCTCCTCCAAAGCTGGTAACCATAGTTTCTCAGGTTGGATGGAAACTATGGTTAATTTGATACTTTCTGGCTTACTGAGGAGGTACCATCATAGGGCTGTATGTGCCATCCCATATTGGTTTACTAAGGTGAGATATGATCATCCAGACCAGGATATTGACTTAGATACCTAAGTTTTTAGAGGGTTGAACTTGGGGAAGGAACTCTTCCGTTGGGGGGAAAGCTCATAGGATCTATGTCAGCTCTCGTAAAATTAAATCTGCCACAGGCTTTTAGTGATGCTGCCTACGTTATCCTGCTCAAGTTTATTTATATGCCACTTTTATCAAAACTGCTTACAAAAACAGCAAATAAACCAATATCTAGGCACAACAAAATCATCATAAAAATGAGGTTTTATTACAATGAAGTGGTATATAAATCTTGTGAAATAAATAAAATATCAAACGCCATTTAATAAATATAGTACTGGAAGTCCACATTAGCAAGCTTAACAAAAAACATTCATATTAACATTACCCTAAAGATATGAAATACATTCTACTTTCGTCATATGCCTTCCTTGCAGCTGCTGAAATTTTAAAGTTGCTTTTTTATTGTTTTATTGATTGTAATTGTATTTTAATGTTTTATTGTGGTAAGCCACCCAGCGAATACCATTACCGAATAGCATACAAATAATGTCAGTAAGTAAATGAATAAAAATAAAAATAAAATGTAGAGAATAGTAGAAAATATATTTTCTGGAGATCATATGGATAGAGTTTGCTCATTTTGCTTGCTTATTGCCATATCACCCATACCTGGTTCACTTAACAGAAAACAAATGCAACTTATTTCCCATTAAATGCTGGACAATATGCCTCCATGAATCACACTTATCCGAGCCCCCAAAATTTGCATTCTCGTCTGCTCATTTTAACAGTCAGGATTTGTGGGAGATTAGCAGCCAAACCTAACAAGTGCATATTCATGCTAGTTAGCATGAGAAGAGGTTAAGTCCACAGAGCTGTTATGCTGATAGGCAGATACTCAGACCATAGAATGACAATTGGTAGAGAGGGCTCTGTGTGATGTCATTTCCTCCGCCTCACCTGGAGAGGACGCAGCACATAGTACTTCCTGTTCCCCCCTCTCTCTTCCTTTGACCAGTGATGGATGCAGACATAGCTCCACTTGCTCCAGCTTTAAGCATGCGCCTGAAACTGGTTATATTGTAAATATAAGTATTTTGCCTGCATAGTTTGTACTGCTGATATTGTTGTGAACCAGTGCATGATTATAAAGTAAGTGCATCTTATTTTTGAACTTACTTCTCAGGTTGTTGCCTGATTGTTTGTTAAGTGGGATGAGGGGGGAAGGCGGCTGATTTCATAGCTGGACTTGCTCAAACCAAGGTTTTACAGCCTAATTCCAATGCTTTTAATTTTTTTTTTTAAATGATATTTATTAGAAGTTTAATAGTTACAAAAAGGAAAAAAGACAATAAAAAGTTACAATACATCAAAAATAAAAAGAAAAACAGAAAACAATACAGCAAAACAATAAAAAAAACACACTTAAAAACACATCCAATATTTCTGTATCTTTACCTTTCATTTACTTGTTTCATCGACCTCCTCACACCTCCCTTTTTTGTATTCTAGTTCAATTAGCTATCTCAGCAAATCCTTTCCATCTTTCTCAATTTTTGTTCAATAATTTATCTTAACACAATCTGACCTTAAATTTTACACTTTGGCCCATTAACAATCTATTTTTACTTAGTTCTTTATAACATTTCTGCTAAAACCATGTAGCTTCATTCCAGCATCCTTCTAACCCAATGCTTTTAATTTTGCTGCCAAGCATGGGATTTTAAAAATCTGTTTAACCCCCACACATGTGGGCCTGGAGGAATAAATTGCAATTACAATATATCCTCTCCTGCCCATAAAAACCCATCCCAGCTCTACAAGATTTTCCAATGAAACCTGCTCCTCAGAGGTTGCTAAAGATTTCTTCCTATGGGGGGCATAGCAACCAGACAAAACACATAAGTAGTTTCCCCCACAGCTGGCAAAATTCTGCAACAGCTTGTTGCTGCTGTGCTGGTTGGCACAAAACATGAGCCAGAGACTGGCTAGAACAAGAGAAATCCTAGGGCAAACTTTGCTTGCCAATCCCCACATACATTTGCAAACAAACAGATACCTTCCCTACCATATTTTTGCCTCATGTGCAATAAAAGAGCTTGGAGGTTTAAAAAAGACCAAATCCTGATGTGGGAGGCCTCTTTGCTTCAAATGAATGTACAGTGGTAACTCAGGTTACAGACGCTTCAGGTTACAGACTCCACTAACCCAGAAATATTACCTCAGGTTAAGAACTTTGCTTCAGGATGACAACAGAAATCACACGGTGGCAGCGGGAGGCCCCATTAGCTAAAGTGGTACCTCAGGTTAAGAACAGTTTCAGGTTAAATGGACCTCCGGAACGAATTAAGTTCTTAACCCGAGGTACCACTGTAATGTGAACTGCACTGATTATTACCTTCAATACCACCATTCAAAGTGTTTTGAAATGCTGGCTAGTAGGAGGTTTGTACCTCTGCTGTTGAAAGGATTACAAAATATCTGCTTGTAGCTAATGATGACTTACCTGATGATGAACATATTGTCTATAGATAACTACAAGGAGGATCTGAACATGTCAATGTAGAAAGGAAGCATGATTCAGAGCAATTCCATGGAGATAAAACTTTGGTATAGACTGATCTAGGAACAAATATACATTTTACTAATCTTTTCTTTACTTGCATTCTTAAAAGATGCATACGGAAGTTCCAGGAAACAACAGAAGATGCACACAGAAATAGTATTTTGACAGAGGAGGGCCGGGCTACAAAAAAACCAAGAAAAAAATTGGTGTCTAGGACTGCTGAACAGCCAATAATGATTCCAAATTCCTTAAGATTTTGTACTCAGAAAGTAGCCACATGGGGGGGAAACCCACCTCATGTGGGTAATATGTGCCAACAGCATCACATATTCTCCAACAAGTCTGATTAATGGTATTATGAACATATGCTATTCACACTAGTGTACAGTGGTACCTCGGGTTACAGACGCTTCAGGTTACAGACTCCGCTAACCCAGAAATAGTACCTCGGGTTAAGAACTTTGCTTCAGGATGAGAACAGAAATCGCGCGGCGGCGGCGGGAGGCCCCATTAGCTAAAGTGGTACCTCAGGTTAAGAACAGTTTCAGGTTACGAACGGACCTCCAGAACAAATTAAGTTCTTAACCCGAGGTACCACTGTATTTCCAAGTAAAATCAGTGTGGGGCCTTTGACCTACAAAGGCTGTCCCTGCATTTTACCACAAATGGGAGGATTGATTTTCCATATTAAAAACAATACAACAAAACTCTCCACACCTGGAAAGCTAAGATGTCAGAGAGAAGAGTTTTAGCTCATGCCCTGATATGCTACCTTTATGCAGGAAGGGATATTTTCCATTAAAAACATCCAACCATGTGTTACTCTATATGCAATTCATTGAAACAGGGTTACCCCCTCATCTGCTGTTTAGATGAAGACTGCCCAATTCTCTCACATGACAGACCTCCAAAAATGTCCATATTGCTAAATTCTTCCAGCTGCAAAATTGTAGCCAAGAATGACTGGCTACTTGCAAAACACTTCAGGTCAGTACAAATTCCTGTTTCTACTCCTCCTCAACAGACAGATTAAAAACAAAACAAAAACCCTTCACAAATTAATTAAAAGATGAATGTAATAAAAATGGGGTGGGGAAGAGAAAAAAATGAGCTGATGTCTCCATTCTCCAAAAAATTTTTAGTGGAGAAGCATTAATTGCAGCTTTGGGCAAATTCTTCTTAAATACCTAAGAGCTTTCAGCATATTATAAAGCTCGCTTCATACTTTAATGCAAACATCTTTCTAATTGCTTTGGTAGAAATCCAGGGGTTATTTTCCTTCCAAGTCTTATAGAAACAAATATTGCTTCCATTTCATTTGTTACACAACCCAGTCTTAATAAACATGTTTTTCATCTTCAGTTTGAAATAAGACATGAGAGATTTGAGCTAAAACTTAAGTTGACTGTAATCTGTAAGCCTGTAATGGACCTGAATTACTGGCCAGACCAGAGTTAGCCAACTTGGTGTTGTCCAGATACACATCTCCCATCAATCCTCGCCAGAAAATTTCAGAGCCTTTGTTGTAATAGGTTATAGAGATTATTATTCGTGTCTCTTCAATGGACATGGCTGCCTATCAGTAACATGCTTTGTAAAAGCAGTGGCAGGCTATGTGGTGAGGCAGAGCCGCCCTCTAGACACCAGCTTATCTGAATGGAACTGGGCCAGGGTGGTGGTGAAAAGATGGAGCTATGCACTTGTGTTGTACGATTGTGCAGCCTTGTCTTTCCAACCAACTCAGCTGCCCCACCACACGTGCCACTACCATAGCAATGGGTATGTCAGTCTCAGTTCTCAGGTCAACCTCTGCCCAAGAGTATTTTTGAGAGAAAAAGGTTGAGCAAACCATATCAATGATCCAACCACGTAAATTACAAATACTTGTTTGTGGTTGCAGCAGTTAGTCTAGGGCAGGCTTCCTCAACCTCGGCCCTCCAGATGTTTTTGGCCTACAACTCCCATGATCCCTAGCTGGCAGGACCAGTGGTCAGGGATGATGGGAACTGTAGTCTCAAAACATCTGGAGGGCCCTGTTTGAGGAAGCCTGGTCTAGGGGGATGGCTGATCTCATTTATTTCCTTTCTTTCTTTGGTGTAACTCCGCCTTAGCAGCCAAAAGATGCTGAATCAGAAGAGTCTTTACAGTGGTACCTCGGGTTACAGACGCTTCAGGTTACAGACTCGGCTAACCCAGAAATAGTACCTTGGGTTAAGAACTTTGCTTCAGGATGAGAACAGAAATCGTGCTCCGGTGGCATGGCGGCAGCAGGAGGCCCCATTAGCTAAAGTGGTACCTCAGGTTAAGAATAGTTTCAGGTTAAGAACGGACCTCCGAAACAAAGTTATTAACCAGAGGTACCACTGTATTTGCATCAGCCACTAGCCATAGCAATAAAATAAAATAAAATGTACAGAAGATAGAGGTAAAAAGTTAACGATACAAAATACATTTTGGAGGTTTACATCAATAATCAAATAATAGATCTTATTCTAATTGCCCCTGCTATTTTTTTTTTTTTTTGCAGTTTTTGCTGTCACCTGATCATCTTGATCTGCTAAAAGAAAGGACACAATAGATTGAGCAACCCAACATGGACAATAATAGAGGGGTAATAACCTCATTCCTCGAATCTTTATAAAGAGTTCAAGCCAGCAGTACATGAGTCACTGACTCAACACTGCCATCTCCACATGGACATAACCGTTTTTCCAGTGGAATTTTTTGAAATTGACCCTCAAGTATAGCCAAAGGCAGCATATTCAATCTTGTGAAAGTAAAAGCACACCTGTATTTTGGAACTGTTAAATTTTGCAAATAGGGTGCCAAAGTGTCAAAATGAATAGGTGGAAAGTAATCATACCATGGACAGAATGTCTTTATTGTGGCCAAATTATTCTGTCACTCAATATCATATAGGTGCCGTGTAATTAAATTATTTGCTTTACTTAAGCTCACTGTTATTTACTGTGGTGGTAATAAAACAGAAAAGTAAAGCTTTGGGTCAACAATTTTAGTCCAAGCACTTTCATGGCAATCTTGCGATACTAAGGGTAGTAGACGGGTGGGGTTTACATTTAGGCAAAGCCAATAATTAAAGGAATAATTAAACTGTATTTTATCTGGCCGTTCTAATGCGAAGTTTTTCAGCACAAAGACATTGAACATCATATATGTTCAGTACTGGAAGCATTGTCTTTGGGTGTGGGAAATGGCTTTCCTTCTAGGTGTCGTAACAGCTGGCTTAAAGATGCTTCTGAAATGATCATTAATTGTCTTGATGGCTGGTGGGTGCCAGTGGCTGGACACACTTCACCACCTTGGGAGGAGGCTGGAAGAAAGAGGTTGGCAGCTGGAATGCAGCCAGGGAAGATGGATAGCGGGATTTTGCCACTGGCTGGAAAGAAGAGAGAGCTGTGAATGCATGCTGTTGCTTTTAGGGGAACAGATGCCGCTTTAAAGACTAGCACTGCCTGTGTGCTTGCTCAGGTGCTTCTGTAACAGAAGCACTAGAAGATGTCCAGTGCTCTTGCCTCGCAAGGGAACAAACCATGGAAAAGGGTGGAATTTGGAGTTTCCTGCTGCGCAGGAACATGAAAAGGACAAAGCATGTAGGATTGTGCTCTAATGTTGGTATTTTAGTTGTTTCTGGTTCGTATAGCTGTATACTATTGTTGCTACATCCTTTAGTGTTTGCAACACAACAAACCTGAAGTTTGAAGATGTGCTGCAAAGGTGATGCTATAGACATGTGCAGAAGCTCACCTGCAAAGGGAGGAGGAGACAGGATGAGCCCGTAAGTGCTCAGCCCTGAGGTATCTCTACATTTGTGCATTTGTTACAGGAAGAAAGCATTGTTGCGAAAGACGGCCACTGCTCAGATCAAAAGACCAGTGCCACATGCTAATTTGCTTTCAAATGTTATAAGCGCATCTACGGCGGCTTTTTATGTAAACCAGAGCCGGCAAAGACACCCGAAAAGCAGCTATCGTAATCCACCTGGGAGATGACAGAAGCATTACACGGATTAGCGTTTCGGCTGTGGCTTGAGGAAACCTTATCCTCAGCCCATCCGTTTCTCATGAAAGACGAAACGCAGCAGTTGCGAGAATGGCAAGCAAATTGTGATTGACCAATAATAACGAACGCAAAAGGCTATGGCAGTGATTCCCAGACTGTATGCCCAAGCCCATTACTATGCTATTAAGGGACTGAAGTGTGCCTTGGAGAATTGAGACACCATGGCGGAGGTATCCATAACTGTGTGCATTGGAAGAGGGGTGCAACAATGACCCCCCCTCCCGTTCCATCTGTCAATATATGGCCAATTCATGGAGGAAGGATGCACTAGGATTCCCTGGTGATGGTGTGCATTCATTTTTAATAGGCACGGAAAAGGAAATGAATGAACCCCATTTGTTTCATTTGCTCTGGCTATGAAAATGGGAGTGCAAATGAATGAGTTCTGGGGGTGATGGTCGTTCGTTTTTTTATTTTTTAAAACATTTTAAATACAAAGTCCTGTGTTTAGTCCAGCATGCTGATTTCAGTGGCCAAGAAGCACCTGACCACATCATTTCTCTCCCCTACCTGCGATTCCCAGCACACAGTCACCGACAGTGAAAGTGGAACAGCTTATCCTCCACGGAAGCCAGTCTAATCCTCTCTGAAAGACATTCAAGTTGGTGGCCCTCAGTGCCTGCTTTTCGCACTCCTGAATTCTCCAGAGTTAATTGGATGGTCACAAGTTTAGTGTTGTGACAGAGGGAGAAAAACTGTCCACTTTCTTCATGTCCTGCGTAATTTTAGAAATTTCTATCATGTCCCTTCGTACTCATCTTTTCTCTAAATTAAAAGGCCTCAAGTGCTGCAAGCTTTCCTCATAGGGGAGCTGTTCCAACCCGTTTATTTCGGTTGTCTGTTTCTGAATCTTTAAAAGTCTACAATATCATCACTCTTTGAGTGGAGATGACCAGAGCTGAACACGGTATTCCAAGTGCGGTCACATCAAATATTTCTACGATGGCATTATGAAATTGGCAGTTTTATTTTCTGTCCCTTTCCTAAGGTTCCCAAGCATGGAATTGCTGTTTCACAGGTGCCACACACTGGGATGACATCTTCATCAAGTTATTCACCAAGGTCTCATTTCTGTTCAGTCCCTGATAGTTCAGACCATATAAACGCATGCACACACAAACAAAAAAACTCAGGAGCATAGATGTGCAATTAATATTTTTTGCCCTAGTGTGCATCACTTTACATTTGCATTGAATTACATTTGCACATTCTGTTTGGAGAGATTTTTCTGGAGCCTCTCACAATCCCTTTCTCTTTTAATTTTACCCTAAGCAATTTGGAATCATCAGCAAACTTGCCAGCCTTGTAGCTCACATCTACCTCTAGATCATTTATGGACAAATTATAAATCACAGTTTGGCGGTCTCCTACATTTCCCCTTCACATGATGAGCCATTGTAGACTTTTCTTTAATCCACTGAAAATAAAAATAAATATTAAGTAATAATAATAATAATAATTTTTTATTTGTACCCCGCCCATCTGGCTGGGTTTCCCCAGCCACTCTGGGCGGCTTCCATAGAAACCAAAAATACACTAAAATATCACAGATTAAAAACTTCCCTGAACAGGGCTGCCTTAAGATGTCTTCTGAATGTCAGGTAGTTATTTATCGCTTTGACATCTGATGGGAGGGCGTTCCACAGGGCGGGCGCCACTACCGAGAAGGCCTTCTGCCTGGTTCCCTGTAGCTTTGCTTCTCGCAATGAGGGAACCGCCAGAAGGCCCTCAGCGCTGGACCTCAGCGTCCGGGCAGAACGATGGGGGTGGAGACGCTCCTTCAGGTATACTGGGCCGAGGCCGATTAGGGCTTTAAAGGTCAACACCAGCACTTTGAATTGTGCTCGGAAACGTACTGGGAGCCTATGTAGGTCTTTCAAGACCGGTGTTATGTGGTCTCGGCAGCCGCCCCCAGTCACTAGTCTAGCTGCCGCATTCTGGATTAGTTGTAGTTTCCGAGTCACCTTCAAAGGTAGCCCCACGTAGAGCGCATTGCAGTAGTCCAAGCGGGAGATAACCAGAGCATGCACCACTCTGGCGAGACAGTCCACGGACAGGTAGGTAGCAGGTACAACAAATAAAACCATGGAGCGTTCTTCATACACTTGCAGAGGATTGCATTAGCGCAGCCCCCCCCCCCCAGCCTGGATGTCAATGTTTGGCTGCCATCTAGTGGATTAGAACAGTCAATGCTTTCTGCTTGCCTATTCTTTTTTTAAAAGAAAACATTTTCCGAACATAGTATTAACCTTTTCTCCTCAGGTGCCTCTGTTAAATTGGGGAAGAATTAGGCAATTAATTGCTAAAGTGGTTTATTTTAAAAATATACTAATCCTTTTGAAGTGCTGTAGATTGGAATATGGGGATTTGAATCTCTTTCTCTCTCTCTCTCTCTCTCTCTCTCTCTCTCTCTCTCTCTCTCTCTCACACACACACACACACACACACACACACACAGCTCCTAGGCCTTGAAATTGAATTAGATGCTCAGAATGTATAAAGACCATTCTTTGTAGAATTTATCATTTATTTTGGACGTTCCGATTTTAAAAAAACAAGTAATATGGCATGGCCGCAATACCAAGAGACAGGAAGCTCCAGATTTTGGGGTGGGATGGGGTGGAGAGCTCCTTCCAGACAATTAGCTCATCCTGCGCCACATGTTCCTCCCTGTGATAACTTCAAGGCAAGGCCAGCCACTCACATTTATTTGTTACAAACCACTGGTCATCAGAAAAAAATGTAAAGAAGTACATTTTAGCATGGGCTGCCCACAACACACAGCTGCTAAGCGGAACATAGAGAACTTATATAGTGTATTTATCCCCATAAATGAACAACTGATTTTCTTCCTATTATTCAAAAAGCAAACTCTGGAAATTTTGCAAGAAATGCACATTTCACATGCAAATTATAATGTATCAGAAACTGGCAGTTGAAATAGGGGTTCAACCCTAAGCATGCTTAAAAACAACTATAAATGAATCACCTGCAAAATTGTAAGTGTTATACATAAGCCCCTGTCACAGGCTAACAGTCCAACCAACATGTTATGAGAGGGAAAGGAATGGAGGGAGGAAAGGGAGGTTATTTGAAAGTTAGTGGCATCTAACACAGTAGGACTTTATTTCAGAGAAAATTTATTTATTACATTTTATATACCTTTTTCTCCAACCAGCCCAGGGTGGTGCAGTTATTTGTGGTTGTTAATGTGAAAAAGACCTATTTCTCTAAAAATCTAACAAGCTTGCTTCCGCATAAATTGCCTTTGCCTCTTCTGAGTTTTATCTAGCGGTGTCACTATTTAAGGCTCTTCATAAGCAGCATTTAAAGATGTGTGTGTCAAATTTCACCTGTTCTACACCTGGGGTGGGTTGTAGATCACAACAGCAGGTCTTGACACTTTGGGTATAATGGCATCTCTCTCTCTCTCAAATCATTTCCAGCCCTTCTTGTAGCAGGGTAAGGTGCAAATGGGATGCCAGTGTAGTTAATAATTCAGAACACTGAATGTAAATAGAATTTCAAACTTTCTGAGTTTTCAGACTCGGATTTTGTTGATGAACCATTTATTGATATTAAGGGCTAAAGTTGTGATTTTGAAGAAGTGGATTAGCCACACCAAAAACTCTGTTCTATTGAAGATAACTGCCAAGGACATTCTATACAAGATCTCAAAGTAGCTGTTTTACTACAAAGGAATTTCAGAAATAGACTGGAAAGAGAAGCTGCTGAATTGCAACTCATTACCAAACTTAAAACCATGGAGAGACCTGGTCCGAACAAAGACATTGGATTCTTATCTCATTATACATGACAAAGCCATTTTTCACCTTCTCACCCCTTGCTTTTTCCTGTAAGACCTATTGCAGTCGTTAAGAGTCGTCAACAGGCTCATCACAGCTATCTGCCAATCACCCATTCCCACTACCCTTCTGAGTAATACCCCTCCCCACCTTCTCACTATATAGAAGGATCTGGCAACTTCTGTTTCAGTGTATCTGAAGAAGTGTGCATGCACACGAAAGCTCATACCAAGAACTAACTTAGTTGGTCTTTAAGGTGCTACTGGAAGGAATTTTTTTTGTTTTGTCAGATTCAGCGAGTGAAAGGGGATTTGTTACACTTTACAGCCAGCAAGGACTTGTTCAATGGCAATTAAATACTACACAAAGATGCCATTTGCAAGGGGAAATAGCAAGCAAAGGATTTCCCTTCAATTTTTAGCAGACAGCATGAACAACTAGACATGTTAATCTGAAAGTGTAGAGCCACAGGGAACAACACACAAGACATGCCTGAACAAGCATTTTCACTGCAGAAATATGAACTAAGGGTGGTATCCAATGGTGGTTTTGTACTAGTGAAAGTGGTACAGGGTGGAGCCTCCATTTTCACCAACCCTCTTCCAATCTTATATTCCATATTGACCTCGATTATAGACCTCCATGATATATTCCAATTGTTCCAGAGGTTCCCCCAACCCTTGGAAGGGGCACAGGATACTGCAATAGGTAGGGAGTGCTCACCAAAAATCAGGTCCCCTTTCTTGCATAAGCAACGCACTTTCATTAGTGCAAAGCAGCCACTGGAGTGGCTGCGGAAACCCAGCCAGAAGGGCAGGGTATAAATAATAAAATTACTTATTGTTGTGAATACAACCTGTAGAGAGTAGCTGATGATCTTCCCAAAAATTGTAGCTTTAGAAAATCTTAGCCAGGAGTTTGCACAACTCCCACCAAAGTGTGATAGGTCTAAGCATCATGGTCTGGATTCACCATATCCTGGCACCTATGGACACTTGGAAATTTTTATTTTTTATGAATTATTGTATAAACTGACCTCTGAATGGCCACAGGCTAGCCACACCAAAGTCTGACTTAAATCCCTGGTTCTTCCTTTCTTCAATTCCATGTCTCTACCACCCATTTTCTTTAGATTAATTTCTTCTTGCCACTGCCTACTTTCCAAGCACTCTTTTGACTAATCTGCAAGCAAATATCACGGTTGGCAATGAATGGTTTTTATTTCTTATAAAGCAACAGAAAGTTCATGAAGCTTTAACAATAAAGTAAGTCATGTTACTAATATAAATTCAAAGAACTGGGCTGTGAAACATCTCTTCTCGCTAAATAAAACAAAGTTATTTTCCTACAGCCGTTTCACAACTTAAAATATAAACTTGGAGTGTGTCTTCCTCCTTCATGATAGTATAAAACCCAATTATTCTATTTTAGACATCAGCATTGACTATTTCCTTGATAGTCCTTTAAATATCCAGAATACAAGCATAATACTTAGAAAACAGAATTTTTTAAATGAACAGAGAAAAACAATGTGTAGGTAATCCTTAAGGCAAACATCTTTTATCACTAAACACATAAAACTGTTCTTGTGATGACCAAGACCGCTAGAGTTCACACATTTTCCGCCCCTGATTTATGTTCAATCTTCCCATGGTCATTAAATGAACATTCCACTGTGAAACTGAAGGATGAACCTGTCCCCATAAATAAAAATGTAATTTGATATTCCCCAACTAAGTTTGATAACCTCTCCAAGGGACTTTATATAATAATATTCTATTATTTGTTATTACATACTATACAAACAATAAGAAAGATGACATAATAGTAATGCATAATCCTGTCGGTCAACATTAAGCACTTTTAGTTACTATTAATTGCAATGGATGATGTTTAAGCATTTGCATACCTCTTCCACTGAAATCAAGCAGTGTTTAATTTTAACCATATTGCACCACACAGCCCCAGTAAAAAGCTCCATTGTATACATGAAATATCTTGTTTCAATATGGAAATATTTAAACAAAGCAAAGGTGCCTAATGGCAACTTTCTTCACAAGATGGCAAGTGGCTTTTAATTTAGTGAAATATTCTGAATGGAAAATATTATTTAAACCTTATGCAAAATTTTGTGTACCTTTAAAACAGAAAGTCAATCATACCCCACATCCAATAGTGTTTTGCAACATGAAGGTAGTATATCATATGGTTGTTTTTAGTACAGTTTCACTATTTCAGAGATAAGAAATATTTGAAAGACTGCCAATAAAATTACATCTCAGATTTGTGGAATACATATTTACAATATTTTCAAAATATCATGTGCAATAAAGATACATCATTGGCTAATAAGCATATTTAAATTTTTTATACACCTTTACATTATATTCTTCCTCAGTGAAGACTTCAGAAACCAACACAACCTATAATGTCTGGAGTTCTAAACAGCACACGACCTTGAAATCATCTGTTAGCCTCCCACATCAAGCTTCGCCTCAATCCAAAGATGCTGTCCCACAGACTCAGCTTGGCATGTTTTCAGCTGCCTAGAAAAAGTAACTTGATTTTAGCAAATTTGTGAAAAACAAAAATGAAGATTACTAACATTATGGACCTGTATCACAGCAGCTTGTAGCTGCATAAAATGTGTTGCTTTTTATTTTTCACCTAATGCTGAAAGGATGTTGATGATGGAATCGCTGTCCTGGAGCCACTGCAACTGAGCAGCAGGTTGTGTGTTTGCCAGGGTAGGTACCCTAGACTAAATCCATGAACTACCTCTCAGATGAACCAACAGTACTGAAAGACTGCTCTTGCAGCCTGGACACAAAGCCACCTGTGCTGAAATGACAGAAACAACAGCACTTCTTCCTAACCAATCAACCTTTTGTGATCACTGCTATAGCAGCTCTGCTTAGGAGGAATATTACAGGTGTGCCAATCTTCTGGGGGGTGGAAGAGAAATTCATGGGGAGTCAGAACCAAGTCTTGGCACTCTTCCCTATCTACCACAGATGACAAGGTTTAGCAGGTACATTCATCACCAGTTTACAGGTGCTTTGTCTGCAAGTGCTTGCTTCTGTTCACAAAAGCCAGGGCGAAACCTTTCTTGCTTGAAGGCTGATTATTATTTCTTTGTACATGTGTGTGGAAGGTGATTAAGTTCAGAGGTTAACTAGTTTTAAATCAATTGCTTTGTTAAACTATATCAGCAATTCTGAAAACTATCTTGAACTGTTTATGGGCAGGTGGAATAAGGAACAAGTGCATCCATTCAAGGGTGAGATGCAGCAAGGATTCGTGTTAGTAGGTAGATCTTATCAACGAGACTCTTAAGGGTAATATCTGTTTTCAGTGTTTCTGAACCCTATTCTTCCTTTCTTTCCTTCCTAAACAACATTTTACTGTACAGTGTGTTCAACAATCCCAATCTTACTCTTCCTGACAAGTCTGTATCTGGTGACTGGAGCTATCCAGTAACTCCAGCTTTGCTGTGATCAAAACTAAGGTATCAAATTGTCTATCCACAAATGCCACAGCAAAATGTGCATAAGTGTATGGCATGCACAAATCTAATTGATTTGCAAGTAGACACATGTATTATGGAGTCTGTATTAAGGCAAAGCTATAAACTCAAAACTGCCAACTTCTAAACAAAAGAATGTCAACTGTCACAAATTTTTATTCTTCTATTTACAGATTTCTTTTGAACCTGGAACACAGGATATGCATAAATTACAGCAGCATATAGACAATTCAATCAAAATGTCAAATAAGGTATTAACATTTATTCCGGTGCTGCTTATTTTTATATTCTGTTTGTTAAACTTCTGATGGGTAGTACTTCTTCCAAGAGACTTATGTTCTGAGGCACAACAGAACCTAACTTTATAAGGTTTAGGCTGCAATCCAAACATCTCTATCCTGCAGATGGGGCAAGTCCACCACTATATCCCTGCTGCATGCGGCAACCATTTTGTGTGATGGTGCCATAAATTCAAAACAAATCTGATAATCAAATAGCTTCCCTGGCCTTAAGGTCAGTTGTCTTCCAGAACTAAAAACATATTATAAAACTGCAACTTTACACGTTTGGATGTACACTCCACTAAAATGTTGTACCTGCTTCTGAGGAAGTATGCAGATCAGGCTACTTAAAAGGAAATTATTTTTAATTGAACAGTACTGTAATATCTTCTCCAATTATTAAGGCCCTAATAATATATTTTTATTTATTGAATTTATATCCCACCTTTCCTCCTCCTACAGGAGCCTATGAATTACATTCATGCTATCTGTGTGTACCTATAGAAAAAGTGAGAGAAAAAGCCTGTTCTCGCATGAATGATAGAAGAAAACTACAAACTGTTTTATTTTTAAGAAGACATCATTTGATGAAGTCTCAAAGGTTAAGAAAGTTGTGGTTTTGGAAAGTAAGATAAGTATGTGCAGTGTTGGAAAGTAAAGCAGATTTCTGCAGATTTAGTGCACGGGTGTTTTTGAGCTTATGTTGTAACATTCTGAGAGCTCTGAACAGATCATTTTGGTTTTCCAAAAACTAATCATACCTTTAGGGCTTCCGTGGCTTTGCGCAGTTCCTTGATGACAGCAGACAGTGCCTCTGGATTTATCCCTTGTTCACAAAGTCGCACACAAATAGAGAGGGTTTCCATATCTAAACCAGTGTTTAGAATTCTAGATATCTCCAGCAGGACTGAAAAAATATTTTCAAATTAATATTGTATGGCTGTACTGGGCTAGCAATTTCTTGTACACATAAAAATATGCTGTTTTCAATGCATGTTCATAAAGTGAGGGGCGTGATTCACTGCCACCAGTAAAATACCAAATATAAGAGCTATTTTTTCCTTAATTTGAATTAAATTGAATTTTAATTTTAACGGAATATTTTGCTGGGTTCGAGCCCCATGGTGGGCAAAAGATTTGTGCATGGCAGGGGGCTTAGACTAGATGACCCTCGCGGTCCCTTCCAACTTCTATGATTAGCCCAGTTAAGGGGGGAGGACTTAAGATTCAATCCTCTGCAGAGCTTGTGGTGGAAACCCCTAAGGCTAGCTTTGGTTCCTGGCTGAGTGTTGGGACAAGTCTGGCTTTCTGTATGATTTGTTTCCAGCGTTCTTTCTAACCGAATACGCCCTAGCTCCGGGTTGGAGTCAGGGCCAGCCCTCCCACCTGGTGGAGTGAGGCAGCTGCCTCGGGTGGCAAACTCTGGTGTGTGCGTGTGTAAAGCGGCTCGAAGCATGGGGCATGGGGCCTGCCCTGCAGCAACACCCCCCCCCCAATCTAGCTTGCCTGACCTATTATGGGGTGCCATGTAGGATCTCAAGTGCCGAAGGAAGATTCACCCCACCAGCGTGGTCAGACTTTTGAGCCAAGTGGTCATCTTGCTTTAGGCAGCAAATTGGCTTGGGCTGCCCCTGGTTGGAGCACTCTCTCTCTTTCTCCTCAGCCTAGTTTTGTAGTATTATTTATTAATAATAATAATACCCCGGCGGGACGCGGGTGGCGCTGTGGGTAAAACCTCAGCACCTAAGACTTGCCGATCGTCAGGTCGGCGGTTCGAATCCCCGCGGCGGGGTGCGCTCCCGTTGTTCAGTCCCAGCGCCTGCCAACCTAGCAGTTCGAAAGCACCCCCGGGTGCAAGTAGATAAATAGGGACCGCTTACTAGCGGGAAGGTAAACGGCATTTCCGTGTGCGGCTCTGGCTCCCCAGATGCAGCTTTGTCACGCTGGCCACGTGACCCGGAAGTGTCTCCAGACAGCGCTGGCCCCCGGCCTCTTGAGTGAGATAGGCGCACAACCCTAGAGTCTGTCAAGACTGGCCCGTACGGGCAGGGGTACCTTTACCTTAATAATACCCCACCTATCTGGCTGGGTTAATAAATAATAATAATAATAATAATAATAATAATAATAGTAATCAGGGCCAGATTTAGGTTTGATGAGGCCCTAAGCTACTGAAGGTATTGCGGCCCTTTACATGTCCAGCTGTCCTTTGTCAACAACAAATGGTTGCTGTTTTTTGTGTTGAATATATGCTATATGGTAATTTATGGACCTAATAGGTATCTCAAGCCATTTGCACATAACAAAATATGTATTTTGCCAAAGTAATTGTTGAACTGAAATACAATTAAGAAGTATACTAATAGTGAAATGATTATTAAGCTCTAACTGTATGTAGGTTTTATTTTATTTGTTTTTTATCTTATATTTTGGAAGTGTACACCCAGAGGTGTTGTTTTTTCTTTAAAAATTTTGGGGGGCCCCAAAAGAGTGGGGGCCCTAAGATTTTGCTTGTTTAGCTTATACCTAAATCCGGCACTGATAATAGCCGTAGCCGCAATAAATAATAATAATAATAATGAATAATAATGAATAATAATAATATTAATAATAGGGAGCGAGCAGGGGCGTGTGAGGGGAGGGATAAACGGTCAGCGCAGCGCGAGGCCCTCACCTTCCATGGTCTCCCTCACGGCGTTCAAGTTGGCGGCGGGATTCGCCATGATGGAGAAGGGCAAAAGCCAAAGAAAAGCGCCCGCTTCTCCCGGCGTCGAGTTTCCCCTTCTCCTTCTCCCTCACCCCGACGCAGACGGAGGGGATGGTGTGCGCGTGCGCGAACCGAAGAGAGACAACGGCCGTCTCCCGCTTCAGGTGTCACCCGCCACGTCCGGGTATTGCGCCGAAGCGGCTCCTGAGCCCGGCTGCTCACCCAAGGCGCTCCTCTAATTCGTTCATAGCCTAGCGCAGCAGATAGATGCAACATATAAAAAAACTATATATATTGAAGATATCTAAATATAGCCACACGCACACACATAACACACCTATATCTATAGCTATACACCATGTCTCTCTATATGAAACACAGATCTATAACATATATAACGGATCTAACTATATAAAAAGTATAAAATATATAAATGTATAGATATACTCCTGTTTATAATATGTTTGTGTTTTTATATGCAGATATGCTGTGTGTGTATTATTGTGCATATTATATATACAATATATATATAAAATTATATATACTGTATTATAGATATCTATATATAACCACACGCACACCCTTAACACACACACACACATCATATATATGGGTGTGTTAAGGGTGTGCGTGTTGTTATATATATATGATATCTATATAGACCATATCTATCTATATAAAATACAGATATATAACATATATAACGGATCTATCTATATAAAACATGAATAATATATATGTATGTGTTTGTGTATATCATATATAATACATAGAGATATATAGATATCTATTATATCTATTATGTGTTTATATACAAATATGCTGCATATATGTGTGTGTGTTATAGATATATAATGCTCAATATATTACGAATGTGTATAAAACACGAGAGAGAAATGTTTCAATGGTTCAGAGAGGACCGTTTTCAATTCAGAACCGGAAGTTCTGCTCTCTGCTACGTTCCCTTACCTCTACGGCTTTTCCTTGCCTCTTTCCCGCGGCTGGTGCGAACGAGGCACCTCCTCACGCGGCCTGACGGAGGGCGCCTGCGTGAGCTTGGGGCTCCGCGGCTCCATTGGCCCGCTCCCCCCCCCCGCTCGCGGCCCCGCCTCCTCCTCCCCCTCCCCGCCAATGGGAGCGTCCGTCCGTTTTGAATTGAAGCCCCGCCCCCGCGTCGCTCTGCGTTCCTTTTGCCCACGCGAGCCGGTTAAACCAGGGAAGCGATTCAAATGGATATATAGAGCGAGAGATGCTGGCGGGGGGCGGGGGGGGGCTCCCGCTCTGAGCTGTGATTGGCTGCGTCCGCCGAGGTCTCTCGCGCTGATTGGCCGGCAGGGAAAAAGAAGTTAAATACCTTGAGCAACTTTGTAGAGTCGGCAGGAGGGCGAGTCCGAATGAGCGGCAGGTAAGATGCTATTGGGGCTTCGGAAAGGGCTGCCTCCTCCTGGAAGGGGTTTGCCCGCCTGGTGCCAATATGCTCCATTTATATAGAGGTTTAATTAATTAATTCATTTAATTAATTAATTAAATCAAATCATAATAATAATAATAATAATAAATTTTATTTATATCCCGCCCTCCCCAGCCGAAGCCGGGCTCAGGGCGGCTAACAACAGTCAATATATCCTTTTTTGCAGAGCTGCGATCAAGGAGCTGCTCCTGCAAAAGTAGGAGGGGAATCTTATCCGTAGCCAGAGATCCGCGTTGGTTTCCCCAGCCTTTGTGCCTGCAGCTATTTGCTTCCCAGCTAATAATAATTATTATTTATTATTTATACCCCGCCCATCTGGCTGAGTTTCCCCAGCCGCTCTGGGCGGCTTCCAACCGAGTGTTAAAAACAATACAGCATTAAATACAGCTTGCCACATCTATATTGTTGCCTTCATTACAGTGGTACCTCGGGTTACATACGCTTCAGGTTACATACACTTCAAGTTACAGACTCCACTAACCCAGAAATAGTGCTTCAGGTTAAGAACTTTGCTTCAGGATAAGAACAGAAATTGGGCTCTGGCGGCGCGGCGGCAGCAGGAGGCCCCATTAGCTAAAGTGATGCTTCAGGTTAAGAACAGTTTCAGGTTAAGAACGGACCTCCAGAATGAATTAAGTACTTAACCCGAGGTACCACTGTATTCTGCTATATATGTGGGGTTTTGTTTTTAATGAAAAAAACTGTATAGAAATAGGGCAGTACAAGAATTAGATCAATCAATAAGTTAAATTTAACTGCTTGAGCGCACATCTCTTGGGAGTTGTTCACATTTCAGCTGTTGAGAACTGAAGTGTTGGGATTCTTTCCTGGGGAGAGAAACAAGGAACTAGCTGCTACCCAAGGCCAAGAGAAAAAGACCGTTGATGCTTTGTAAAAATTATTTCACATCTGCCACGTTGTTGTTTTTATTTACTTATTATTTGATGTGTTCATATCCCACCGTTTTCTCCACGGAGCTCGTGGTGCCTTATGTGGTTTTTCTCACGCTCCTCATTTAAATCCCCCTCAACAACCCTGCGAGGTAGGTGAGGCTGAGAGGCTTCGACTGGCTCCTCAAGGTCACCAAGCGAGCTTCGTAGGGAATCGAACCCGTGGCCTCCAAGGGTTCAGCATACTAACCATTGCACCACCCCTGGCAGAACCATCACTGACCAGCTATGCTAGAATGGGACAGACACCTAGCATTATGTACTTTGTGGTTTTATATTCTGATTTTATCCTGTGAACCGCCCTGAGACCTGTAGGTATAGGTATATAAATTCTAATATTAATAATAGCAGTCTTCCACTGCAAGCTCTGCGTATTTGGGCAAGGTGTTTCATACAAAGGGCCAAGGTAGTTGTGAACTGTGGCAGCCCTCTAGGCTTTTGTGGCAATGCAAATTTGAAACTGAGTGCCCCGCCAGCCTCTGCCTTGTGCTTCTGGGGCATCTTTGCAACCAGGGTAATAATAATAATAATTTATTTATTATTTATACCCCGCCCATCTGGCTGGGTTACCCCAGCCACTCTGGGTGGCTTCCAACAAATATTAAAATACAGTAGTCTGTTAAACATTAAAAGCTTCCCTAAACAGGGCTGCCTTCAGATGTCTTCTGAAAGTCTAGTAGTTGTTTTTCTCTTTGACATCTGGTGGGAGGGCGTTCCACAGGGCGGGTGCCACTACCGAGAAGGCCCTCTGCCTGGTTCCTTGTAACTTGGCTTCTCGCAGCGAGGGAACTGCCAGAAGGCCCTCGGCACTGGACCTCACTGGTAGGCTCTTTAATGTGATTTTCCTAGAGCTGATGGGCATTGGAGGACCAACGGGTGCCCATCCCTGCCGTAAAGCACACTTGCTTTAAATCTGTAGGGTGCTGATGTGTCTAATGCAAGTGCTTTCCTTGTCCATTTCTTAGGTTCAGCTGACAGTTATGGGTGATGCAAAAGAAGTCAAGATGCAGATTACACCAGAGTCACCTGGGCAGCTCGCAGTCCAGAACCCCTTTGAAAGCCCAAGTGATTATAGCCACCTGCAGGAGCAGATTGTGTCAAGTCCAACTGTGTTTAAATCCACAATATCCTCTGTGGTAAGACTTGTGGTTTGCCACATGTTGTCGTGTGTATTCTGTTTATTTTCATGCATTTGTATGTCCGAAGTCATTCAAATCAGATCTCTGATGCACACCTGACCAGTTTGCTCTTTTCCTTTCAAGTTCTTGGAGGGCAGATGTTTGGGAGAAATAGACCTTGCATCTTCTGAGCTGGAATGGGGGCTGAACTGGGGGGTCTTAACATCCAAGATTAATATTGCAGAGCTGGCTGTCATGGAAGCTAGCTCACTGTTACTGATCTTTTTGTATGGGAATCTCCTTGGAATACCACTTGAAAACTACTCTAAGGGAACCTTTTGTCCAACTAGATCAGTGGTTCTCAACCTGTGGGTCCCCAGATGTTGTTGGACTACAGCTCCCATCATCCCTGAGCTCTGGCCTTGCTAGCTAGGGGTGATGGAAGTTGTAGTTCAACAACATCTGGGGACCCACAGGTTGAGAAAGGTTGAACTAGATGTTCCTGGGGATGTATGATTGCTTCTTTATCTTGAAACAAGGAAGTCGATTGTGGCATATGTCATTGTAGCGTTTTCTTCCTCCTTTTAGACGCCTGCAAAATTTCGATGGTCTATAGATGAACTAGCGTTAATAAACCCTGTGGAAATAGACTCAGAAGACATACGACGTCAAGCATTGTATCTAAGCCAAGCCAGGTCAGTTTTCTTCTATTGCATTCAGCCAACAGAACTGATTCTCTTTTTCCTTTAACCTGTTGAAAAGTTGCAACCACCTACCTGGCTTGCTACCCTGATTATTCTATATCTTGGAGTCGGTTTATTTTTCTGCAGTAAACTAACAGTACTGTTTTCCTTTTCCTTTAAATTCACATTTTAGAATAGATAAAGAGATGGAAGAAAAAAGACAAAAAGCCATTGAAGAGGTAACCATCAGTACTATCATTTCTTGAGTTAGACATCTTAACGATACATGGAATATACAGTGGTGCCCTGCAAGACGAATGCCTCGCAAGACGAAAAACCCGCTAGACGAAAGGGTTTTCCGTTTTGGAGGTGCTTCGCAAAACGAATTTCCTATGGGCTTGCTTCGCAAGACGAAAATGTATTGCGAGTTCCTGCAGGGTTTTTTCCCTCCCACCCCCCCTTTTTCCCAAGCCGCTAAGCCGCTTAACAGCTGATCAGCTAAGCCGCTTAACAGCTGATCCGCTAAGCCGCTTAACAGCTGATCCGCTAAGCCCGCTGAGCCGCTGATAGCGTTAAGCCGCTAATGGGCTTGCTTCGCAAGACGAAAAAACCGCAAGATGAAGAGACTCGCGGAACGGATTCTTTTCGTCTTGCGAGGCACCACTGTAATTTAACCTGTATGTGTAGGTATCGGGCCTGAAGCCTCGTCTCCGCAGTTAGTTCATCGCACAGTGAAGCTGTTCCAGGAGTGTATCAGTTCTTTCTGCTGGGGTGTGGATGTGGAAAAGTTAGAACAGTCGCTTGGGATGTAGAGTTGGTTGAGTTCACTCTTTAGCCTTTTAACCTGGAAAGCGTTTTTCCTGGTCTTAATTATTCAATAATCAATTCATTAGTCAACTGCCACATAAGGAGTCTCCAGGCAAATATAAACTTTTAAGGGCATTACGTAAAATCAGAAAAAGAACAGTGCATTACAATAAAAGCCAGAGCAGTTAGAGGAGGGCCTCAGGTGAAGACTGAAAATGTGGTTTTGCTATCCTATATTGTTAGTTTTTATGGCATTTTATTGTACTTGAGGGTATGTTTTGTTGTAATATATTGCTTGCTGCTTTGGATAAATATTAATAATTATTAGTAGCACTATAATATTCCTCCATAGTTAAAACAAAGGCATCTTGCACTTAGAATACACTTTTGGTTCTATGAACTGCCCTGAGACCTCCAGGTATTATTCAATAAATAATAATAATAAATAATAATAGAAAAGGGCTCTATCAGAGAAAATGGCTCTAGGCTACTCTTCTCCCTGACACAACTAAGTTTGTAAAAACAAAACACAATTATCTCATTTAGTTTGGCATGTTCTTCCTGTTGTCGAGGAACTTTGCAGCACACAGTCCACCAAGTAGTTTGATGTGGAAGCATCCAGGAAGAATTCTGTCACAGAATTGTAGTTGAAGAGACCCAGGGGCTCATCTAGTCCAATCCCCTGCAATGTGGGAGTTATGTGATGAGTTGTTTTGATTGACTAGTGTTTGGAGTAGGGTACATTGAACCTTTGCTAAGGTAGCTGTGCATACATTCACAATAAACGGGGAGGTTGTGTTAAATGTTTTTTGGTACGCAGATGGTGGCAACACTCAAAGTTTAGTCTAACGTGAATAAGCAGGAATTGGTCTCAGTGAGCATTCGGCTCCTGCAATCCTCTCTCCCACGTCACAACTGGGGGGAGTGGAGGAGTCTGGAAGGTTTTGCTTCTGCTGAACTGCAGCTTACGTTACCCAGACCAAGAAACTGTGGTTAGCATGAAGTGTGACTTGTTTCAAACAAGCCATCTTTGAGCCATAGTTACCAAAGCTGGCTTTATTAGCTAACCGTAGTTAAGATGAATCACATCATCAGATCTAACAAAGAAAATTCCTTCCAGTAGCACCTTAGAGACCGACTAAGTTTGTTATAGAGCTTTCGTGTGCAGGCACACTTCTTCAGATATCTGAAGAATCTTCTGGTATGTGAAGAAGTGTGCATGCACATGAAAGCTCATACCAATAACAAACTTAGCTGGTCTCTAAGGTGCTACTGGAAGGAATTTTTTTGTTTGACTACAGCAGACCAACATGGCTACCTACCTGTAACTAGAATGATCATCAGATCTAGACAACGTGGCAAGCTGCACTCACGTCACACCCACACCATAGATGGCTTCCCCCAAAGAATCATGGGAATTGTAGTTCCTAGGAATTATAGCACGATGAGGAGCAAACTACTCCTTTGTGCTCTAAATTGACTGTCGCCCACAATGTCATGGTAAACACATAACAACATTTTCCTTTTTTTAGTTCTTCACCAAAAGCATCATTGTTCCATCTCCTTGGACTGATCACAGTGAGAAACAGGTTTCTCAGTTTAACTCCACTCGGTGTAAGTATTGTCTCTTGTATCAAAATGGGGAAAGGTTCCCATGCAAACCGCTTAAATCAGGGGTGGGAACCCTCCGTGGGTCACATTGGGCATGGTTTTGTGTGTCCTGCACTCTGAGATTCTAATAAAACAAGTGAATTGCGCAACACTGAACCATGTCCTGCCAGGTAACATTTGGCTGGAGGAGAGACATGGAACATGACTTCTTCCTCTGATTGAAGCTGTCAGGGAGGGACTGCGGGACCAAGGATTCTCTAACTCCACCAGTGTACTAAGCCCTCTTACTGAGAGTGCCCAAAGTTCTTGGGAACTGATGCCTATTGTGCAATTTCCCACCTGCTGGAAAAGTCTACAACTACCAAGCTCAGCAGCTTTTTGGAACTGCCACATTGACTGATTTGAACTGCAGCCAAATGTAAAACGTGGCAGGCCAGTTTCAATGTACAGTGGTACCTCAGGTTGCGAACAGGATCCGTTCCAGAGCTCCGTTTGTAACCTAAACGGAACGCAACCCACATCTGCACGTCTGCGCACGCGCAGGTCACTATTCTCCGCTTCTGCGCATGCATGTGATGTCATTTTGCACATCTGCACGTGTGCAAGCGGCGAAACCCGGAAGTAACCCTTTCCGGTATTTCCAGGTCGCCGTGGGACACAACCTGAAAACATGCAACCTGAATAGGATATAACAAGAGATATGACTGTATTGGAAATATTGTCCCATTAGCGCAAGCATATTGGGACTTTCTTTCCTTGTGCTCCCCTAACCCCACCACCATGGGTGAACCTGTGTAACAGATTTGCTGGCAGGAGTTGTGCAAGGAGATAGGAGAAGTCCTGTTGTGCCAAGTGGAAGTCTGTGCACCAGCAGAACTTGGTTGAAAACAGCTCATTCCTTTTCCTGTGCACTTGTTCTCCCTGAATTCTTGGGATGGTGCTGGATATGTTAAATGATTCTTCTGTTGTTTCTGTGTTAATGTCACGCCAGCTTTTAACTGGGAACTTGATATCTTGCAGGTATCGATCTAAGTAACGCTTCGCCGATTAGCAGAGAAATCACCGTGCAACCTGGGAGAAACAATGGTTTGTATGAAACGAGATGAGGAAGGGGAAACTTGCTCAGTGCAATGTGTTGTCTATTGTACCTCAGTCTAAATGCATGCAGAGCACAGCTTCTCATTCCATCCATACCTGAGAACAATATTAAACTGGCCCGTTTGGAAAAACACAAATTCAAACCATAGAGTATAAAACTGGTGTGTTCCAACTACTCTTATCCAAAGTTTAGGTTTCAGGTGACTTGCCAAATGGCAGTCAATAGAAATGGAGATAAAGACTTTCAATTTCCTTGTTGTGGGGGTGGGGGTGTGCTGTGCAGTGCTTGGCTTGCTTTCATCAGGACCCATTATAGTTTGTTGTGATGTCCAAATGCAGTTATTCTTATCAAATCATGGTCATGATGTTTTTGGGTGGGGGTTTTTTCAAGCTTTGACCCTGATGATTTTGCCCTAAACATTCTGTTTTGTTCTCTGCAGCTGCTTGCCAGACAGTATTATCTCTGCCTGTTGATTTTGACATAGAAAAAATACTAGGTATGTAATGTGGGGAGAACTGCTCATCTAGATCCAGTCTCTGTGGAAATGGGTACGATGGGAGTTTTCTTGAGGTGATGGTGGCAATGGTAATGCCATCGTTCCCTCTGTCCCTGCTGTCTAGTCTTGGGTGCCATTGCTTATGAAGAAGGTACTGGCACACTCAGGGGAAGGCCCAAGTTTTGAGGAACTACAAAACATCTTTAGGAAATAAGCCCTAAGAAGGCAACGCACAACTCAGTGAGCTCTGAGTGTAACTCATGGCCATGAAGTGCTGAGTGGTTTTGGGGAAGGGAGACAGAAACCAGGTGAGAGGGAGAAATGAATGAAATATGGTAGAAACTATGAGCCAGAGCTCTCCATGCTACAACACCTTTTTCATTGGTTGCATCCAGTGCTGTTCTGCTTGGAGTAAAGCCACTGAAATTGATAAGCATGTTCTATTAAATTCAGTGGGTCTGATTAACACTTGGTTGGAAGCAAACCATAATTTTGAACCTTCCTTGAACACTTCATATTTCTGATCTCCATGAAGTCACCACAACCGTGTAAGGAAAGCTTGGCGTTCTTCCTTTCCCCCCATAGCACAGAGTTCTGAGGCTGTGAGGTTATCTGGTGCCACACAGCAGGCTCGCGACTGAAGGAAGAGTTGAACGAGAGACTTGTGGCAATGCCTGCTCTGCCCTATGCAGATCCTCAGCTGTCTCTGTGGCGACGCTGCAGTGCATTGTGGGTGGGAGATTTGACTGCAATCCTGTGTGTGTACTCATACCCCATGGGTTTTAAATAGCCCTAAATGCAATCCTAAGGGCTTCAAAGGGCTGTGCTAAGCCGGCTGCTGGATTTTGTAATAGCTTTTCCTTTGTGCTTTATTAGATTTACAGTGGTACATCGGGTTAAGAACTTAATTTGTTCCGGAGGTCCGTTCTCAACCTGAGGTAGCACTTTAGCTAATGGGGCCGCGCGATTTCTGTTCTCATCCTGAAGCAAAGTTCTTAACCCGAGGTACTATTTATGCGTTAGCGGCGTCTGTAACCTGAAGCGTCTGTAACCCGAGGTACCACTGTACTTATTTAATGCTAGCTACGTAAGGAATAACAACTTGACTTGCAGCAACTGTGTGGAAATGGTTTCCTTGACAGCTGTGATTCTTGCGTTCCTCAGGTGAATATTTTAAACCCGATGAATTGGCCGACCAGTCTCAGGAAAGCTTGAGCACTTCCTCGTTGAGGAGAAAGCTTTTTTTAGACGAGAACGGAAGCCTCTCGTCGGAGAGCTTCTCCCCTTCTCCTCAGAGTCCACACAATGTCCCAGCCTCTCTTGGAGTACTGTGTTCAATAGACATCTCTCCAGTCCGCTGTAGAAGCCCTCTAAATACATCCAGCTCGGTAAGGATCTTGCTCCTACAAGCCAGACACTTTCAGTACAGTAGCATGCCTATGAAACAAGCATCTAGGTGGGCTGGTGCCCTTTAGATGTGGCAGAGGACAGCTCCTGGCCAGTGCTGCTGACCTAGGTACACAGGTGTTTGCTGGTGGTGGGCTTCAGCTGAGCTGTGTTTAGTGTTGTTGGCTGGTTGAATGCCGAGAAATGGTGGGGGGAAGTAGCTGGGGAACCCCCAAGCTTGAGAAGAAGGCTCAGAGCCTGGGAAATGGTGGTGGGTCAGAAGTGGTCAGAAGGAGCAGACTTGGGACTATATGGAACTTGCCGAACTGACCGGGAGACTCCGAGACCAGAGAGAAGAGACGGTGGAAGAAGTTTAAGGAATATTTGAAAAAAAATATGTTAATATTTAAATCTTAGAATAGCTTTGGAAGTGGATATAGGCGGTAGGATTAGAAGTAGAAGGTAGTGTATTTTATAAGTGATAAAATGTGAAGTTTTCTATGGTTAAAGTAAGAGGGGGGGGGGGAGATGGTTAGAAATTATGATATGTGTAGACTGCTAAAGATGAAGTAAAATGAAAATCAGATAGGTGGGACTTGGGGAAGCCCACTTAACAATGTTTAGAAAAATAAGGATGTGACAAGAATTTGTATTGTTTTTTTCTGTCTGTGTTTTTTATTTGTGTTATAAAATGAATGAAAAAAAACAAAACAAGGAGCAGACTGGGAGGAAGTGGTGTCAGAAGCAGAAGAAAAAACAGGACTTAGTGAGCTGGGAGAGTCTGTGACAGAGAAAGTTCAGAATTAGAGGCAGAAGCTAAAACAGGAGAGGAGGGAGGCAAAGAGGCACAGATGCATTAGGCTGGTGAAAAGGCATGAACATCTCTCCTCCTGCTACAAGCTCCCCCCGGCCCCGGTCTCCCAGAACCAGGACAGGCGTTAAAAGGATGGAGGAGAGATTAGTGACATACAGGCGCAGTCTCAAATTGCTTTGGAGAAACCCTGATGAAGAGGGGACTGAGGTAGCTGTGGGGAGGCAGGGACCTTCTGTCTCGGCAGCTGCTTCATGGGGCAAGACCTGTTGGAGATGTGTCACCGCGCTCATTACCCTGACACTCCTGGGCAGATCCTTTATTTTTGCTAATAAAGAGTTAGCTTCACTTCCTTTGTGTGATGTACTGCTAGCTCGCAGTGCTTACCGTTCCTATTTGTAGGAAGGAAAAAACCAAATCACTATGGTCCGTTAGGAATCCCAACAGTTTTTCCTATCCTTGCTTTAACTCCCTTCAGCTCCAGCCAGTGGTCAGGCATGGTTGGCGCTGGAGCCCAGGAATATCCAGAGGGCCACAAGTTCCCTAGCCTCGCATTAGATGATTTAGTTTCTACCTTGCTGAATCAACATCACGTGGCTAGAAAACTTGTGCATCAAACTGCTTTTTGGTACACATTGTTTGGCCACACCATAGGAGAAGTAGACTTTCAGAAATTCAGGCACCAGCCATGATTTTGTAATGCGCATAGACACACTGAGGAATTCAGTGCGGAGTGACTACAAACAGAGCAGGCAATTCTGCCCCCGCCGCATGCTGCTCTGGGGGTTATCCTACTTGCATGGGCTTCCAGTAGCAGGATCAGTTTGCTGAATCGGGTCCAGTGTGTGAACTGTTGGAACCCAGATAGAATTTTGGGCAGGGATTCTCACAGCTAGGAAGAGGTCTTCTGTGTCTGCTGGAGTTTTCTAGTTCTTGCATTCTGATGAATTGTGGTTCTTGCCTTATTTCTGACACACTGCTGAGTTGGAGGCCCTCTTTGAATCCAGCCAGCATGCTTAATTTTGAGCTCAAGACTTTGAAAAGAAGGGTGGTGGCCTTCTTTGGTGGCAATAATTGAAAGAACTGGGCTGTGGAATGTTTCAAGTTTCACTGGCGTTGACTCCTCCTCTATGTGCCTCCTCTGTGAGAGATCTGGAGGACAGACAAAATGAGGCAGGGCCTTTTCTGCAGTGGCTCCCTGCTTGTGGAAAGCTCTCCCTAAGGAGACTCTCCAGGCATCTTCATTACAGATCTTTAGGTGCCAGGCAGAAACATTCCTCTTCTCCCAGGCCTTTGGCTAATGAGCCAGTCTTTGGCCTTTTAAACTGCGGGGGGGGGGGGGTGTTCCTTTTGTTTGTTACCACGTGGTGCATTTTTGTGTTTTTATATTGTAAACAATGCTCTGCTCCTTGGATGAAGGGCAGTATAGAAATAGAAGAGAGCGAGCCATTCTAGGTGTGCAACTGTTGTTTAACCTTCTTTCGAACTTTTCTTCCATGTTGAAAGGGCCAGTTTTCCTCCAGCCCGATTCAGGGAGGCTCCAGGACCTGCAGTCTGGGAAGCTTGCCGAGTCCTTCGTTTCCAGAGAGGAGTCCTGCAAATATTCCTTCTCCAGCTTTTTCTCCGATTGGCATTCAGATAAGAAAGACACCACTGTCAGGTATTTTGCTTAAGTGGTTGACCAGACTCATTTGCTGTTGTGTGCTTTTAACCACTTAGGGGTGGGGGGCACTTTGGGACAAAAGTAGTGGCATAGAAATAAACCCTAATAATACATAATGCATTTGATTGGCCCATTTCATCTTTGAACTGGAACCGAGCCAAGAAAACTTCCCTAATACATCCCTGAGCGTCAGAAAGCTTTCCCATTTTCCTATGATTTTTCTGTCCTAACAAGCCTGAAATATACAATAAGGTGGTTGCTATTTTGTCTTGCATTTTGCATCCCAGAATATTTGTAACCCTTTTCCCCCCGGTCTCCTTTAGGAATTTACTGTTTTGAAGCAGTTTCACTTATTATCTGTTCCTGTTTCTCCCCCCCCCCCCCCCGCACCTCCTTTCCCCAAATGCAGATCAAAGACAATTTACTTTTCGCTCCCCAGACATTCCTTCTGTTTCTAACTCCTGCCGACTAACTCCTGCCGGGACCAGGAATTCCTACACAGAATGCTCTCCATTAAAAAGTTGTTCCCCCATGAGACTTGTGGCACGTAGAGGAACGACATTTTATCAGAGCTCCCTCGTTTGTCTGCCTTTGGCACCTGAAAGTTTGAGCGAAGGGCAGGAGGAGGGAGCCAAGGCTTTGCCTGCAGAAACGTCCTTGCCAGCAGAATCGAAGGTCAACTTGCACCCATTGAATGGGGATTCGTTTGCGCATAGCACCCATTTGGTGGTTGCCCGGGTGTCTATCTCACCAGACGTGCCTGAAGCCCGCAAGGAAGGGCTGACGTTTCTCCACGACCCGGGTAGTTTCAAGGAAAACTATACGGTGGATATGGTTGATCCGGAGATGTTGGACGAGAACTTGGTAAAGGGATTGGCGGAGAATAGTTGCACGCCAATGGCTGGCTTCAGTATTGAAAGTTCTTGTATGTGCATGTCGCCTCTAGCTGAAAGCAGCGCCAGTCCCTGCGAGAGCAGTAGCATGCAGGTAAGGCTACTGCCTTGATTTTTTACGCATTCTGGGCCCTGCACACTTGGAACTGTATCTTCATACCTTGGGTCCATTGTGGTCTCTCAAATTTAGTGAGGGTGCCATCTTGAATACCATATTTTTTCGCTCTATAAGACACACTTTTTCCCCTCCAAAAATTAAGGGAAAATGTGTGTGCGTCTTATGCAGCGAATTCAGGCTCCTTGGCTTCAGCGATAGCAACACACTCCTGGCTTCAGCAAAAGGAACCTGAAGCCTCCGGAGCGCAGCAGGAACTCCCGCTGCGCTCCAGAGGCTTTGGGTTCCTTTTGCTGAAGCCAGGAGAGCAAGACTAACCTGGCTTCAGCAGAGAGGGAGAGCTGCGCAGCGCCCCTTCAGCCAAGCGCGAGGAGAAATGGAAGGGGCTCCGTTTCTCCTGCCACTTCGCTGAAGGGGCGCTGAGCAGAGAGGGGGAGAATTTTTTTCTTCTTGTTCTGCCCCTCTAAAACAAGGTGCGTCCTATGGTCGGGTGCGTCCTATAGAGCGAAAAATACAGTATATGCTGGAAACCATGTCTGTACAACTAGGGGGTGGGAACCTGTGGCCCTCCAAATGTTGCTGGACTCTCAACTCCCATCAATTCCCAGGAACATCTTGAGTACCACAGGTTCCCCATGTCCAGCCTTCCAGCAGCTGCTATTCATGCTACATCTAAATGGAAACTCCCATGTTCAGCACCAGTATACCTTTAGCCAAAGGGGGGAAGTTGTTGTTTTCCATGCTCTGATGCTTGGAGGTGTCTGGCTGGCTGCTGAAAACAGTGCTGTTATTCAGCAGAATTATTATTTTCAGTAATCTTTTCCCTTGGAGACTTGCTGGGATCCATGTATTTTTCTAGATGTGTTGAAAGAGGTGTGTATGTACGCATAGGAAAAGACACACATTCCCTGTAGGAAACTAGCAGCCTTGTACCTGGCATTGCTCAGGATTCCAGTCGGCCATCTTGATTCAAAATGGAGTCCTGTTGTATCCACACATAAACAGAACCATGTTCCTTGATCTCAGGAACCCCTTTACGCAAAAGATATGAATGAGGTGGAGAGTGTTGGTGTATTTGTGAGGACACGAAGAAATGGGAGAGGGCACAGAGGCGGAAAACAAGCAAACACCAGTTCTGAAAGTTAAATTATTCTTGTAACACCCGGTTCAAGGGAGGGAAAAAGACAAAAACTGAACGGCAGGATAACACTGCATTCTTATGCCTGAAGTATTCAGTTGTAAGGTTAAAAATACAACCAAAATGTCTCTTTAGCTATGGCTATAACCATAGTTTCTTGGGTGGCCCTTTTCAGTGGTAATCTTGTGGCTGTGCTGTGCTTAGGCAGAAACACTGGAGGAAATCCTTTAGCCAAGAATATTTCTCCTAGGGACGCTTCCATGTACAGTAAGCCCACAATGTAAGCCCACATTTAACTTGTGCACATTCAGGTTTATGTGCGTGGCTAAAAATAAAAGTGGAATTGAAAGGAGGCAAGGTTCTGGGGGGAATGACTTTGGCAATCCCACCCACCGTCAAACCCAATGTGCTGTAGGTGCAATCCCCGGAACGTAACCCCCACATAAGTTGCGGGCTTCCAGTATATCAATGGACAATTTGTTGTGGCTTGTTCTGTGTGAAACGGAAGAAAACAAGCTTTCCTCTTCTTAAGCTTCCCATTTGTGGCTTGGTTTGGACCAGTAGAGGCGATGGGCTTCTGTTCTGCCAAGCCATGTCATCAGGGTGATGACAATGCTAGGTTTTTGTCTTTTGGTATGCTGTAATTTCTCCATCTTTTGCTGCTTTTTAGAAACTGAGCAATATCACTTCTCTTCTCTCATTTCTGTTCGCCAGGCGGACAGTGGTTACAGCACTCAGACTTGTACTAGCAGTCTGATGGACACAGCTGCATCGGAGACGAGTTGCCGAGACAATGACACTCACATCTGTGAGACTCAGAAGAAACTTCATGTTTGCAAAACAAAGGTAGGAGTGGTATTGGCTAAAGCATCTGGTTTCGAATGTGTTTTTTGTGTAGGTTTCTAGCCCTCACACTTCCAGAGACACGACTGCAAACGTGTGAGAGGGGCCTCTTGAAATCTCTGAAGCCAGACCGATGGCAAAGAAATTCTGTGCATGTCTGTTTGGCAGTCCTAGAAAAGTATATGAGAATTTAACTCCCTGTGAAGTATAGGATTTTTCAGCCTGAGACATCTAGTGGATCAAAAAAACTGTGAAAACTGTAATAATAATACTGCCCACCTGTGTTAGTAACATTCTTAACAGTTCTGAATTATTTTTGTTCCTCCCAGTTTTAATAATAATACCTCCCCAGCCACTTTGGGCGGCTTCCAACAAAATATTAAAATACAATAGTCTATTAAACATTAAAAGCTTCCCTAAACAGGGCTGCCTTCAGATGTCTTCTGAAAGTCTGGTACAGTGGTACCTCGGGTTAAGAACTTAATTTCTTCTGGAGATCTGTTCTTAACCTGAAACTGTTCTTAACCTGAAGCACCACTTTAGCTAATGGGGCCTCCCGCTGCTGCCGGAGCACGATTTCTGTTCTCATCCTGAAGCAAAGTTCTTAACCCGATGTACTATTTCTGGGTTAGCGGAGTCTGTAACCTGAAGCATATGTAACCTGAAGTGTATGTAACCCGAGGTACCACAGTAGTTGTTTATGTCTTTGACATCTGGTGGGAGGGCGTTCCACAGGGCGGGTGCCACTACCGAGAAGGCCCTCTGCCTGGTTCCCTGTAACTTGGCTTCTCGCAGAGAGGGAACCGCCAGAAGGCCCTTGGCGTTGGACCTCAGTGTCCAGGCAGAACGATGGGGGTGGAGACGCTCCTTCAGGTATACTGGAGCTGTTTCATGTGATGTGACTCTGAAGCAGCACTGAAGTTCTCCCATTCTTTTCACCATGATAAACTTCACAGAGAAGCAAAGGTCTATTGGCTTGGTCCTTAGTTAGCTGCCGCGTTCTTCCCTGATTAAACTGGTTGAAAGGGAATGGTCAGGACAGCTGCTGCTTTAAATGTTGCAGAGAGCAAATTCCTTTTGGCTTCCTGGAATAAATCTAATTGTGTGCCCTCGTATTTTCTCTCTCTTTCTCAAGCAAGGAAAAGCCACTCCGAACTTTTGGACTGAAAATGAGCCTGTTACTCAATCCAGAAACCATCTTGTAGAAATGCCGCGGTCCAAGTGATTTGCACAAAGTATATGCTTTCTGTGGAGCAACTGTTCACCGTGAAGCTTAAGTGGGGTTTTTGAGATGCATGGGAGGAAGACTTGACTGGCACAACTGCTTTCCACTATCAGAAGGATTGTTGAGCACAGAGCATGTGAAAATGACTCCTGATAACCCTGAGGCCTGATCATACAGGCCTCTGGTAGTTGGGGTGTAGGCAAAACTGTATTGAGATGCTGCTTTGTGGTGGCTGTTCATGGTTGCCACAATAAAAGGTTTACCACACCAGAGACATGCACATATCCTCCATGTGCAGATTCAATTCTTGCAAAAGGCACTTCGGCAAAAAAAAACATACAGAATCGTGCAATGAAATATTATAAGCACCAACAGTGGAAATTTCCCCGTGTTGTTTGCTTGCTATGAAAATGAATTGTAGTTGTAGATAATGATTTCATTTTTACTTTTAAAATCTTGTCAGAAGTGTATCGTATCCACTATAATACAGTGCGTTGTTTCCTAATGGTCATTGGGTGGGGTTTTTTTACATATTAGTGAACACCAATTGCGTATTTTATTCCCTCCCTGCCCCCTCCAATATTGGAATGAATTGTTAATCAAATGTAATAAAGTCTTCACACCCAGGTTGAAAGTTGTATCTGCAATTTCTGGTGCTCAGTACTGGCGCACCTGGGATAACAATCTGTTTCATAAGTTGGATCTTTATTTAATACCTTCAGAGTACCTGAGCACTGGATTTTTTGTCACCTTTGCATGCATTCCCCTCCTCTAACTTCCTTTTAGCTGTGAAGGGAAACTCGGCATGGGAAGAAAAACAAGAATGGCGAACTACCTTGGCAGTATAAGCTCTGCACCCCTCTGGTAACATGTCAGTAGGGTTTAGCGAGAAATCACAATTAATTTTAGTGCAGCTCAAAACTAGGAGCCTGCGAATGTAAGGGGGAAATTCCCTTCTGCTGCGTGGAAGGATCATGGGATTAGATGTCGTCTCCCGTGAGGAAACCCCCCCCCCATCCTTTTAGCAAAGAAGGAGCTCTGAAGGGATCCCTGGTGGAAAAGTGCCACCCCTTAAACTCCAGAAGCGCAATCCTGTCAAATTTCAGGCCTCTTCTGGCCCAACTGCACACTACTAAGATTCCTTGGCAGCTAAAGGCAGGTTGCCTGTACAGCCTTCTATGTCTGCTCTTTCTGGGAGTGGGGGTGCGGTTCTGACCCCGTGTACCTAATGGCTACAAGTGCGGATGAGCTTTCTCTACTTCTCTTCAAGCTGCTGCTGTTGTCTGCGTGCACACACCCCCTGCTGGGCGATACAATTAGCAAATGGCTGATTATTTCACCTTGCAAGCCTAGCAACTGCTTTAAGCAGCTTGGCCGGATTGTAAGGTAAAGGTACCCCTAACCATTAGGTCCAGTCGTGACCGACTCTGGGGTTGCGGCGCTCATCTCGCTTTACTGGCTGAGGGAGCCGGCGTTTGTCCACAGACAGTTTTTCCGGGTCATGTGGCCAGCATGACTAAGCTGCTTCTGATGAACCAGAGCAGCACATGGAAACGCCGTTTACCTCCCCGCCGGAGTGGTACCTATTTATTTACTTGCACTTTGACGTGCTTTCGAACTGCTAGGTGGGCAGGAGCAGGGACCGAGCAACGGGAGCTCACCCCATTGTGGTGATTCAAACTGCTGACCTGATTGGCAAGCCCTAGGCTCTGTGGTTTAACCCACAGCGCCACCTGTGTCCCTTTGGCTGGATTGTAAGAGGTACAGTGGTGCCCCGCAAGACGAAAAACCCGCTAGATGAAAGGGTTTTCCGTTTTTCGATGCGCTTCGCAAGAGATTTTCCCTATGGGCTTGCTTCGCAAGACGGAAACGTCTTGCGAGTCTTGCAATTTTTTTCGCTCCCCCCCCCCTTTTTCTAAGCCGCTAATAGCCTTTTAGCCGCTAAGCCTTTAATAGCCGCTAAGCCTTTAATAGCCGCTAAGCCGCTAATAGCGCTTAGCCGCTAATAGGGTTGCTTCGCAAGACGAAAAAACAGCTAGACGAAGAGACTCGCGGAACGGATTATTTTCGTCTTGCGAGGCACCACTGTACCAATTACTTGACTGCATGGAAGCCCTTGCTCAGTATGTTCCTCCAGCCTTCTTGCACATGGATCGCGTAAATCATGGGTAGGCAAACTTAGGGGCCTTCTAAATCCAGCCTGTGGATGGTCTGGGAATCAGTGTGTGTTTACATGAGTAGAATGTGTCCTTTAATTTAAACTGCATCTCTTGGTTATTTGTGGGGCATAGGAATTGGTTCATATTTCCCCCCCAAAAAAATATAGTCCGGCCCCCCACAAGGTCTGAGGGACAGTGGACTAGCCCCCTGCTAAAAAAGTTTGCTGACCCCTGGCGTAAGTGTACTATAAAAACCAAACCAATAAAGTTCCCTGTGGCTCTTCAAAGAGGAGATGCATCTCAATGTGATTAATGAGCTCGGTCACTCCCATCGTGCTAACTAGCCTCTTGTTCAGAGATGAGTAATTTTGCTGTTTCTGCGGCAAAACTGTCTGCCCTAGTCACCTTTGGCTGTAGATAATTTTCTCTTCGATACATTCACAGTAAATCTTGGTCTCCTGTAAATTTTTTAACAGGGATCACAAATCATTTTGGGCTTGTAGGCACATTTGCAAACCAGGTAAGCCAACATGGACATCCTGCCACATAACTGCTTCGCTTATAAGCTTAATTTCATGGAGTGGGGCAGGGAGAAGAGGGCATCCTCTAACTTAAAATTAATGTATTCCTGAGCAGCTTTGGCAACACTAGCTTATTCAAATGTCACAGAATTCACAGCAGGAATTTTTGAGATAAACGCTAGGCAAGAGCCACTTGTGGCCTCCATTTATTTTTTTCAACTTTCCAGAGACACAAGATGGCGATAGGGACATTTAACTGAACCCAGTGCAGAACTCTGAATGTAGACAACAAATATTGCTTTTAAAAGAACTTTACCAGCTCATGGCCCTGTTGTCTGATAAAGATGTACACTCAAATGGATCAGAATCTCAGCAGTAAATGCTCTACTGACATCCAACATTAAATTCTCCTATTCAGAAGATTTTTATTTCTATTCCTTCTCAGACTAACGCCCCAATTTTACATATTCTTTTTAAATCGTTCTCTAACATGCTTGATCTAAAGTTCCATTTCCTAGTTCTAAATTAGGTTCCTTCCATTTACTGTTTGTATTCTGCAACCACCCTTTAAACACTTTTAGCAGAATTTGTCACTGGCAAACGCCTTCCAGTTTTTTTTCTCTTGTGGCACAGCCGCCTTCATAACATACTCGCTTATATGTGCAGGAAATTTCCGTTTGACTGCTACATTTATGAAGGAAGGCACCTAGCTATAGATGCCCCGAACACCTTATTGGCTAAACAAGCCTTTGTATCATTACAAAATAATACCACTTGGCATAAAACCTACTAGACATTCTATCCAGATACAACCTACCTGAGTTTAATACTCTCAAATTGTGGAGCCCTGATAAAGTTCGGGAATGGATCTTTGAAAAAGACGCCTTTTTGGACTCCACTAAGATAAAAAACTCTGGGTTTTCCTACTGGTTCCCCCGAGTAAAAGCAGTCAAAATCTGTGCCAACTACCTGGTGGAGATCACTGATCCCACCCTTCGGAGAGCTTTCACTATGGCACGGTTTCAAACATTGCCAACTGCTTATCTGACCGGTAGATACACAAAAAACCCAGTAGAACATCGTTTATGTCCTTGCCTTATGAAAATTAAAGAGGATCTTACACATTACCTCCTCTATTGCCCCATTTACTCTGGCTTTAGAGACGCATTGCTGCAAATTATACCCAACTCTATAACCAGTCCTGAAGATAGAGTAAAATTTTTGTTAGTTGATGCAAACCCACGCATTACCCATGTTGTAGCGGTTTTTGTGATGAAGGCCATGAAAGCCAGGGAAAGATTTATGGACGACAATGTAAAGACCCCTTCATCGTCTGTTTAACTCGTTGCTCGTTTTCCCTCCTTTTCTATTTTGTGGGAAGAAGGTTTTGTTGGCATAGTATGTAATGAATTTTAATATTTTTAACTATTGTAGTGTTGATGTTTGTGCACAGGCATGGTCCTCACAATAAACAGATTTTGATTTTGATATAGGCTGTGCAAGCCAGATACAAGTTTTGCCATCTCCAGTCCTCTTTATGAGTTCTGCCTTAGCAAATGGAAGCAATATGCACTGCTTCCTGAACCAGCCCTCTGTGATAATAGGGCAGCTCCCCTAATCACTGCTAGAAGCTTAAATCAATTCTGAAGAGACCTCATTTCCCCAACTTACAGGAAATACCAAGGTATGTAATTCAGAGGCAGTATTTAAAATGTGGACAAGTGATGTACATTTCACACCTTCCTCTAGCAGGTTATTCCTCAGCGAATGGTTTTTCCAAAATAAATACTATACGCACTTGAGGTTCAAAAGATGGTTCATTACTTCCTCTTTTAATTATTTTTTGTACATGAACAGTTTTAGCGAATGTTATTTTGAAAAGTCTGAAACACCACAGCACATATAGACAATTCTGCATCAGGAAAGTGTAAAGATATTCTTTACTTTGCTGCTTAATCACCTAAAAATGTCCAGAAGCTTAGCTTTGTTTTTCAAGTGGTGCTTTTAAATACAATACATGAACAGGGACATATAAAAATAAAAGTTTAAACGACACAAAGTTATTTAAAAGTGGCTTGTAAAAGTATATAAAATATCATTTGTCTTAAACATCCAATATGATGTAAAATTAACTATTTGTTTTTGGCTAAATGAAGCTATTTTCCCAATTTTGTCTTCTTTTTCTCTGGTTCATTCTTGCCGCTCAGTTGCTTGGCCTGGCTTGGAATACTAATGCCTTGTACCTGGCAGAAAAGGAAAAGGTTAACAATGTTTACTTCGTGTGAAAAGCACAAGCCATTCCCTGCTAGCTGCTAGCGTAGGACTTTCAGTTCTGCAATGGAACAACGTCCTGCACACCTGCAAAATGTGTTCTGGGGTTTCCCCAAGCCTCCAGAGCAGATTTAGGGGGCATCAAAGTCGAGAAGTTCCATGGCACAGTGAAAAGTAGTCGTGCTTGCAGAACTGTTTAGCTGAATGCCAGCCTAATGCTATCAGTTTTTAAAATAAAATAGTCTTGTCACCTGGCTTCACAACATGTATATTCTAAAACCCTAAGCAGAGGTGTACTTTGAGAGTTGCTGTAGGATAATTCACAATTCAGTGAAGAAAAACTAGACAACAGTTTCCCATTCCTCCCCACCACACACACACTCAAGAGCAGAGCGGTCCAATATGTGGTCCTCAATGACTTTTTTGTTGGCCCTCGCCCCCACCCTACCCCAGCCCTCCTGCTGTCTTCCCAAAGCTGGGGGAGACACTGGGCTTTGGGAAGGAGTCATGAGGGCTCCTCCATCCTCCTTCCCAAAGCTTGCCCTGCCTCCCTGCCCGACAAGGCAGTGTGCATCCCATGGGTTCAGTGTCAAAGTACTCTTGCGGCCCACTTGGTATGAAAAGTTGGACCGCCTTGTTCTAGAGACCAGCAAACAGAACCCACAATACAGATAGGAACCGGCTTGATTCTTAATGGGAGTCACAAGAGACTGGCAGTAAGTTTTCACCCCCAGTACACCTTTTTCCTATGGGAAAAAGTAATGAACAACACTACATCCACTTAACTGTCAGGGGTCCTTTACTTATTTTTACCTATCTCCACTTATACTAGAGAAAGCAAAGTGCTGTTGCACAGAGATAAAATTGTGTGGCCTCCTCTGACCCTTATCAACAGGTATTTTTATATAAGAGTGGAATGTGGTTTTTTCTATGCAGATACATCCTATACCTTCAAGCAGCCATTCAAATATAAAAATCCTTGCTACTTATGTCTGAGCCAGCAATTTGATGGGCATTTTGCTGGTGAGTGAAGCAGCAGCAGCAGCAGCTGGATTTAAATCACCCTGAACCACCACCCGTGTTTTTCCTAAGCCCCCTTTTAATTCCAGTGGGAACTTAGTTCCTTCCCACCAGGCCAAAATAATAAAAGGAAGCTTGTGCCACATTTTCCCCATGCCAACCCATTTAAGAAAAGTAATAGATAACGTATTCCTAGGTGTTTTAATCCAAGAAGGAACCTCCAAATCTGTCTCAAAGTTTGCTTTCAGAGCTACTTCAAACCAATATGCAATGCTTTGACTTCTCCATGTCACCACACTGCTTTCAGCTGCTACGCCAGTAACCTACCTTGGGCTCTACCAGGGCCATGCGGATTTTCTGGTGCTGAATATTGGAAGCATCTAACATGATGTTCACTATAACCTTGTCAAACGTATAGAAAGGTGTGCCTTCCACAGTGAGAGAGGGAATCTAAGAAAAGAACATATTTTTTCCCCTAGTTCAATACAGAATTGATACACTGAAGGATAATAAATAGTAATAACATTTAAAGTATTTAAAGCATAACATTTGAAGTATTTAAAGCTTTGGCTTTCAGGTAATATGCAAACTATACCAAGCCCCTAAGGAAAGCAACAGCTGCATATAAGTAATTTGCACTTCTAACAGAGCAATCTATCTACATTCCTTCAATCAGCTTAACAAAGCATGCATAAAATGAAACACACACAAATAGCACACACACAGCCCTGAAACCAGTTTCCCTTGTAACATAGGTAAAGGTAAAGGTACCCCTGCCCATACGGGCCAGTCTTGACAGACTCTAGGGTTGTGCGCTCATCTCACTCTATAGGCCGGGAGCCAGCGCTGTCCGCAGTCACTTCTGGGTCACGTGGCCAGCGTGACAAGCTGCATCTGGCAAGCCAGCGCAGCACACGGAAACGCCGTTTACCTTCCCGCTAGTAAGCGGTCCCTATTTATCTACTTGCACCCGAGGGTGCTTTCGAACTGCTAGGTTGGCAGGCGCTGGGACCGAGCGACAGGAGCGCACCCCGCCGCGGGGATTCGAACCGCCGACCTTGTAACATATCTAATGCTAAACTTAGAAAAACACACATTAAACTTAGTAAGTTTGAAATGCTTCTTAGTGGTTAGGAGTTGTTCCTACTGCGTTTCTAGATTTTGCTATTTCTCAAAATCAGCTTCAACTTTGATGCCACATTAGTTTCAGACATTCAGTCTAAAACTCTGAACATGCTTTGCATAAGTGGCAGCTGGGCTTTGTGTGATGTCCCAACTAAAAAGACCCCATACAAAAACTAAGACGCCTTACCTCCTCATTGTACAGAAGGGTTGGTTTTGGCTTGTCTTTTTCTTCAAAGAAGACGGTGCCTTCCAAGCCATATTTGGGAATCAGAACGACAATTGCGTTTTTCCGTACAAACAGGATATACGCCTCTTCATTCACCACGCCTTTGTTTTTGAAAAACAACTATGGTAGGGAGAAATTGAAACCATTTTTGATGTTTAACTATAATAAATATAATAATGCATTTTAGGTGCCAGGCAAAATATTTATATTTGTTTACTTAATTTGTATAAATATAATAAATAAATAAATAAATGGTACTTAATAATGATGATAATAAATGATTATCTTCACTGAAACCCTAGAAGAAAAGAAGGAGGTTTCTTCTACAGTGAAAGGCAGCACCCAGATGAAGTCATTAATTAATCCCACTCCCTTCCAAAGTGCTCAGACAAATACTTTGAATTTTATATTGAATAGATAAACCAGCGGTGTTTTCCTTCCTGGCATTGAATATGCTGAGATGTGCCGGGGGGGGGGGGGGCATATGTATGCACTTCCTAGCAGCTCTTCTTTCTCTAGCAAATGACTGACCACACTGTCCTTCCACTCACTTCTGAAACAACCAACACGACTGCAGAGTCCTATGCAGAAAGGCGGGGACTCTGGGCAGTTTTGAATATGTATAAGAAATAGAAATGAACCGTCTTTTTACACAACACTCTTAAGTTTTCAGGGGGGAAAAGAATATTGCAGGCACTATGGAAAGTATAATCTATTCAAATTTAAGGCCATTTCAATTCCACAGATATCTATGGCAGAGTTAAATGCATGCTTAATTCTCTCCTCTGCCAAAAATTAAGAGGACAAGTGCTCTTGATTTGGGCTGGATCATTCTTTAAAAGCATGCTTCTCCAAAGTTCTAAAGATTCACAATGTAAATATAGCCATCAGACCAACAGCAGCTTCAAATTCCTAAGTTTCCTGTTTGTTCACAGCACAATATTATTCATTATGATGCACTGCCTAAACTGTCGCAATGAGAGAGAGAGAGAGTTTCCAAGCGACCCATCCCCCAATTGCTGGCACTTTGCTGAAATTAAGCAGGTATGATCAATGGGAAGAAGAGGATATAGTTCTTTGGGAGGGTGGAGTTCATTTTGCCTCATCTTTTGACTCAAGAATCCCCCAAGACTGCAAACAGTATAAAGCCATTTAAAAATCACAACATCAAGGTGAAGCAGCCATCGCTCCAGCACTCCTTTGATCCCAAATGCTTTGTGGAAGAAGACAAACATTCACCTGAGTGTGGAAGGCAACCGAAGCTCTCTGGGCATACTGAGCCATTTTATGCCTGTAATTTAGATTCTTGCACAAATCTGCCAATTTATGTTTATCCGTGAGGTCAGGATAAGTGCTGTCTGCCCCTATGGCCACAGCCAGCAGCCGATGTACTATAATATCAGCATACCTGCAATGAAAGAAGAAAACATTCGTCACTGGCAAGTGAGAGCCAACTGCAGTTTGTTTCAGGTGCACAGAAACCCTTGTTAAACATTCAGGTTTTGCAGCTCGCATCTTCTGCAGTAGTTCACTTGTAAACTATAAGTAATGAAGGAAGAGCAAAGGTGTGCAAATAAAAACCTTGCAGAGTGTCAGTCGCTCCTCACGGGAGTATCTCTTTTCAGGGCTTAAGCTTGCCTGGGAAAGAAACCCTGTAGTTCTGTTCAGGGCTCATGGTAGGGCTGGTGGAAAGGACTTTTTCCTTTCTTGCTATCCTGAAATCTTCCTCTGTTATACAATATGCTGAGGTTTGGGGCCAGCTGCCAATCCCAAACTTGAGTACTTTTGTTGCTGTTTAGTCGTTTAGTCGTGTCCGACTCTTCGTGACCCCATGGACCAGAGCACGCCAGGCACTCCTGTCTTCCACTGCCTCCTGCAGTTTGGTCAAAATCATGTTAGTAGCTTCAAGAACACTGTCCGACCATCTCATCCTCTGTCGTCCCCTTCTCCTTGTGCCCTCTATCTTTCCCAACATCAGGGTCTTTTCCAGGCAGTCTTCTCTTCTCGTGAGGTGGCCAAAGTATTCAGGATCTGTCCTTCCTGTGAGCACTCAAGGCTGATTTTCTTGCAGTCCATGGGACTCTCAAGAGTCTCCTCCAGCACCATAATTCAAAAGCATCAATTCTTCGGCGATCAGCCTTCTTGATGGTTCAGCTCTCACTTCCATACATCACTACTGGGAAAACCATAGCTTTCACTATACGGACCTTTGTTGGCAAGGTGATGTCTCTGCTTTTTAAGATGCTGCCTAGGTTTGTCATTGCTTTTCTCCCAAGAAGCAGGCGTCTTTATTTGAGGTGGGAGGAGAGATACTGAAGTAAAAGATACTGAAGTCTTTTCCTATTCATGATTTCGCCCTGGAAATAGCTCGTAAAACATGTCCACTCGACTCAAATCTTACTTCCCGATTCATTTCTCAAAAAAACCTCTCCATTTAGTGCAAGGAGGATCATTTTCTTAACGTCATGGCAAAAATATGACCGTACACGTTTAAAGTACATGGCACATTTGATTTCTGTATTTTGTGGAAGGTTAAAATCCAAAGGTAAAAATACCAAAGCAGTTTTAGATTTGAAGAACTTGCTTACATCTATTTCTCCAATAAAACATGCCATGTCATTTCAGTATATGAAACAGGACTTCAAAGGTTTCTGGCCTGTTCTCCTAAAAGACTGCTGAGGAAAGTCTAGCCTTCTTATAAACTACATTCTGGGGTTATCCTTTGTGTGTTCACACAGGTCCCCCTTGAAAGCAGTTACAGCTATGGGGTGGGGCTGTTTCTGCATGATCTAGTCCTACGTGGCTGGAGGCTGAATGTGAATTAGACAGTCACATGCGTCTTTTCCTGAAGTCTGATAGGGTAAGCGTTTGTGTGTGTGTATAAATGACACAGGCAGTACGGAACCAATGAAGCTCTTTATTTCTGCTTATATTGCAGATGCTTCATGCAACAGTCGTCCAGACATTTGGACAGTGTTTCCCTATGCTTTCATCCTACCGCTATCAGTATTTTAGAAATGCATACTCAAAATAAATTTAAAGGGTATAGGAATTGAGAACAATCCCCCCTCTTTCCTCTCCATTCTTCCTTCCTTCTGCTCCCCCTCAGCTGATATACTGACCATTCAATAAGCCCTGGAGGCTGAAAGGCTCTTAAGGACTTTTCATCAATCAAGATTCCCTCGCCAAGATTTATTCTGTGCTTTATCAACTAGTTCCTGCACAAAATCAAAAAGCGTAAACAGTTCAAAATTCTGCAAGACAGTCCCAAAGTATGTATAGAAAGCAAGAAGACAGTAGGCAAGTTTGCCATATTTGCACGATTTGTAATAAAACTTTAGTATTTGAACTAACAAAAGCAACATTGAAAGTAATTTATCCTAGGGTGATTTGGTAGAATGTGGCAACTGTTGAACTATATTTTTAACAGGCTGCAACACACACATTTTTTTCCCTTTCAAAATTTCATGGAGATTACCTTCTGATGGGTGAAGTAAAATGTGTATAAATAGGAGAGGCTAAGCCATAGTGACGAAAATCGGTGTCCATTCCAGAGCAAAAGTAAACGGCTTGCATCATGCAGCGAGTAGCCAAGATACGTAACAGAGTGTTCAGATAAGGAAAAGAAGGTGATTCTGCACTGTCAAGAGAATCAGCCAGGGCTTTTGCTGAGTCAGTTTTGATGTCCAAACCCTACAGAAAAAAGAAGTGAGGGGGGGGGGGAGCCGCTTTCAATATTTTGCAACACTTTGCCATGGTTTAAATATGCATTATTGAACACATTTGCTGATGCAGACACCATGAGCTCCTCAGGGAAAGGACTACATGCAAGATGACAAATAAACCACAACTAATAGCATCTGTTCAACTCACAAACTTAAGAATCAATATGGCTGCCCTCAACAGGGGTTCAAAGCCAAGGTAAAGGAAATAAGAGATGGCCAGAGATTTGTTGTACACAAATCAAGTGCTCATGAACTTAATTTAGATGTCAAAAGGACAAGGACTCTGAGGCCTGCACAAGCATACGAAGCACTGTCTTGTGCACACAGGGAGCAAACTCCTTTTACTACCTCCAAATTCTAGAATAGACAGGGAATGGTTTTCCACTCTGTGGGCCAGATCTTTATCAGGCTCTGTCTCCCAAGCCAAATTTGACAGGTGGGTGGGGCTGCCCATCGATCAATCATATGATGTCAGCAGATGCTGCCAATGTGGAGAGATGGTGGGAATCCTTCTTACCTGTTTTGCACATTACTTCAAAGGCTCCAGACAATTATTGAGTGCTTTGGAAGTTGTTCAAGTGGGCTTTGGTGAAGCCCCACCCTTTTGGCCAAGCCCTGCCCTTTATCTGAAAGACTTCAGGTGTAGAGTGGGCTAGCGTGGCTTGCCCCCAAATTTGGTCTAACGGGCCAAATGGGTAACTCTGGTGGGTCAAGACTGAACTGACCCATGGGCTGGATATTTAGGAGTGGCCCTGGGATTGAGGTGCACAAACACTTTCTGGTTTGAAAAGCCAGAGTACAATGATCTTCAATAAGAGGGACAGAACCCCTTACAGGGTTGCAAGGCAGCAGCACTACCATGCAGTAAAACAATTAAGTGGGTTCCCAAATGCATGTGAGGTGGGTCTTGGGTCTGCAAAGTTGCCCTAGTACATGTGTGAATTGGCATGGGCCACCTTTAAATAACTCATTTAAATTGCCGTATTTCAACAAGTGAAAATCCAGACACAAAAGTTGTTTTTTGCAAAGTCTCACAAAAAAAGTGAGTGAGACCTCCCCTCTCTCCATGACCTCCTCAGATCTGCTCTGGAGGGGCAGGAGAATCCCAAGAACAGTTGGTAGGGAACAGAAGGGAAAGTAGAAATGTGTGTGCCAATGGAACAATTTCCTTAGCGCTACGCTGAATACAACTCCACGTGCGGTATTCTGATCCCAGTTAAAATCTGAAAGATAAATATACTATCGGTTAAGAACTTGATCCTTTATCCACTTCAATTCCAAGCACTGATAACTTGCCTTAGACTTTGCAGCCTTCACAAGGATGTCATAATTTGATGGAGGTGGAGCAGGATGCTTTCTTAGCAAGGCATGCTCTGAGAATTCATCATAGATCTTTTGTGCCACAGAGATGTTAGCAAGCAACATGAACTCTTCAACCATGGAGTTGGTTTCTCTGTCAACAGGAAATATTACACTTATAAGAAGACATGCCCGTCATGGAAAGCGATAGTTAAAATTTGATATGTTTGTTCTGGAGAAGCACAAAGAATTCACTCTTGCATATTTTATACATGATCCACAAATGCCCTTTAGACACTGTTCCCTGTCCCTGTGACCTAATGTCAGTTTTGATGCACTCTGGAGTGTGTTTGTTCTAGTGGACAGGCTCAGCTACCAGCTCTGTTCAGCACATTGCTTGTGTAGCCAAAATTAGATGTGTACATTTAGAAGCTGTAGACTATAGCTTATAAAATTTAGATTTATTGCTTGGTTATATTGTAAAGTGCCACATACACTAATGGTTCTCTGTAAGTAAACAAAAATAATAACATTATCATTAAGTCCATGTTCACAATTTTCCAACCGCCCCGACTTTTCCACAGAACCACCTTTTTTCTGAACGCTCTAAACAGAAGTGTACTATAATATATTCATAAGCAGTCCACATTCTGTTATTTATCTTGACGGTATGCAACATATACTGTTGACTGCTTTGATATTTTGAAGTGGCCCCTGGTGTGGAGAGCTGCACTGTGCACGTCATACTTCCACTTGTGAACAAATAATTGGATTGCAGTGAAAACAGGAGATAAAACGTACTTGAGCTCCTTCGTCTGTAAATCAATAGGATCGTGGGTTTCACTATCCATGTGGAAACGAACTTCAGGTGAAGAGAGAGTTAAAGCCCTAGAAAGTAATAGATGTGAGAATAGTAAAATATTTTACAGAGCCTATACATCATACAAACAAGTATCTGAAGGTACCGGTATAAAATGATGGCAATAATTACAATTTTCTACTGATATTTAATCCATCTTTGGAAATTGCTATATTCGTTGCAACATTATCCTTGTGGCAAGGATTCCCAGAGCTCACTTTTCTTCATGCTAAATTCAGCCATTTGTTCTGGATGTTTTGTGTCCCAGCATCTCCGTATTAGTCAGTGGGATGTCCCCTTCCTCTCCTCTCCTCGCCCTCCTCAAAAAGCTTATCCAGAGGGTCCCCCAACCCTCTGCAGATTTTGAAGGTGTGTAGGGTCAGCTGGCAAGTGGAATGACAGCACTGGATACCACACAGAATTGTTCTTCTTCTTGTTGTTGTTATCATCATTAATCTTTCACTTCACTTTCTAATTTCCTTCAACACCTTCTCTGTCCCTTTCCCCTCAGAGAAGGGAGGCATTCTTTCCCACCTCCGCTCACGCCAATCTTCTTTTGCTTCTTGGTCATCTATAGTCAGCATGCAAGGAGTTCCTGGCGCTGTCATGGGTCCAAAGAACAGACTATGACACATGGGAACCCTGAGGCCCATCTGAAATTGGCTTTATAAATGCACCAAGCACTCACATTTGGGACTGCTGCAAGTTGCAGGGTCTCATGGTGGTCATGGTTAGCCAGTCTTTCAAATAAACCTGATCTTGTTATTAAGAAACACATGTTATTAAGAAACACATGCTCTGTGGAATTTCAGAGCAGTATGAAAACTACTGTGCTATCTTATCTGCTGTTGTTTTCTTTAGGGCAGACAACAGGAAGATCTACTCTAGCAAATGCTAAGTGGTTGTATTGGGTCATAGTGACTCCACATGAAAGAAAAGCTGTGCAGAAGAAGACCTTCAGTAAGAACTACTCACCCGTTATCTATCCGACGCTTCTTAAGAATTTTGGCTAGTTTATTTAGTCCACGCAGACTAGAAGTAATGTCATCGTTCAGGCTGGAAGAATCTATTTTCATTTGTGCCTCAGCATATGTAAGGGAAGCCTTTGGACAGAAATATATTATAAAAGAGATGCAATCAACATAAGGGCAGCAGTAATGATTCCTAAGAGAACCCCATCTCAATGTGACATTATTCAAAAATCTATTTCTGATGAAAGTTTGAACTGGGCAACCTTCAGTGGTTTTACAGCACTAACTGAATGCATAGACAACAGGCTTTGCTGTTGATTTTGATCCATCTTGTCTGCTACTCTTGTCTTTTTGTGGCATGTATCAAGCTCACTTATATTTCCTTTAGTGAATCGTAATTGTATTTTCATTGCTTTTTTGTTCACCACCTCTGGATGTAAAAGTAACATACACACTTCAGTATACAAATAAGTAAATAAAGAATATTTTTCAGGGCGCCAAACATAGCAAAATGTAGTTTAGATTGTAAGTAACATCCAATGTTAAGTCACACTCAAGTAGAACTACTGAAATCAGTCAACTTAAATCCATTTAAGTCTACTCTAAGTATGATTTAGCTTTGTCCAGAACTATTGCCGAAGAAACAACCAATGTGATTTCAGCCACTCACATTATCTGGAATGGACAGTATATATATCAGGTAAACAAACTTGGAACTCTCCCATTTTTACTGTCTTATGTGTAAACATATCCAATGCCCCAATATAAAGCAGGAGTTCAAAATGGCACAATTCAGCATTTGTTGTTAAATATTCCAAATGAATGCGAAACCTTACCTTGGAATTAATTACACTTTTTGTAAATCTAGTTTTCAAGATTTCAGCATTGTGATTCATTTCCCATATACAGGAAAATGCAAGCCTAGGAAAGGAGTAAGAAGTTGCTGATGAAACAGGAAAATTTACTTGCAGCTGTCTTTGATCCTAGGGTGCTTTTGCCTGAGAAGACGACACTTCTGCTCAGGGAACCCTGCTCCCTCCTCTGCAGTTTCCATGGAACACTCCCCCCCCCCCCAGCGCTTCTTGCTGCAGCCCCCCCCCCCCAACCCTGGCACCCCATGCCGTCCAGTTCAGGAGGATCCCACAATCCTCGTGAAATGGATCCTTGGAGTGTGCAGGACATCACAGTGAGAACAGTGACGCGGAAAGACCCGTTCTGTAAACAGAACTGTTTTCTGTTTACAGATGAGAAGTTATTCTTAAATATCTAAAAACAGTATTCACACAATTACCTGTCAACATTGGATCTCAACGAACACAGGTTTGAACTGAGCAGCTCTGGAACCATATCAATCCTCTGCAAAAACGCACAAAAAGATGACTATGGTTATTTATGACCAAAAAAATCATATATATTGACATAGTGTACATGTATAGAACTGTACTCGTGTTGTTAATTTGATCAAGGATATCTTGTTAATCAAACGCTACCTTTCTCACATTACATTTCCTATTTTTCAGCCAAGCCCTGGATATGGTGCCTTCAAAGCCCCTTTCAGAGTGCAGGGCAAGAGAGAACGAGAAGAGGTTATGAAGAAGCCACTGGAAGCTCCTCTCAAAAAAGCCCTCTCTCGCCCTGTGCTCTGAATGGCGCTTCTGAATGATGTCGAAGCCTTAAAAAATAGCCCTTTGAAATGAGCTTCTGTAGGCAAAAAGGGTCACCCAATGTCAGGTTAAAATCCAGTCAAAAGGAAAGTCTTATCGTGATGAAAGTACAATAGACAATGCTTTTCACGCAATTTTGACTCAACCAAGGTTGTGGTTTGGTCAGTTCTCTACCCTTGGGATCCCAGCAACTGCTAATTTTTGGTTAATTCTTTTACTGGGAAACTGTTATTCAATAGTATGATTGGTTAGCTTCAGAAATATAATGCATTTCATGTCTGGAAGAAACCAATACCAGGAATTAAAATGCCACCTGAAGGGTAAATAAATACAAACAGGAAAATATACCTTTTCACACAGATACACAGTTGTGCCCCTTTTTGCAGATTCCTGGTCCAGGGCATTTCCCGGACGAATAAAATGGCTGACATCTGCTATGTGTACACCCACCTAGTAAATAAAGAGGTTATTCAGAATTTTCAAAAGTCGGCATTTTATGAAACTTCTCGCTACCTCAAGCCATCAGTCAAAAACATAAACAGCTCTGCTGCGTACTATATAACCCTTTACTTTTAACTTTCCATGTTTCTTGAAGTCATTAGAGAGATGTTTTGTTGCTAAACTTGTCAATAACAGTGCAGCGGCACATGCTTCAGAAGAAATCAAACAGTAAAAAAGGAAAAGGTAAAGGACCCCTGGATGGTTAAGTCCAGTCAAAGGCGACTATGGGGTGTGGCGCTCATCTCACTTCAGGCCGAGGGAGGTGGCGTTTATTCACAGACAGCTTTCCGGGTCATGTGGCCAGCATGACTAAACCACCTTGGCACAATGGAACACCATGATGGAAGCCAGACTGCATGGAAACACCGTTTACCTTCCTGCTGCAGTGGTACCTATTTATCTACTTGCACTGGTGTGCTTTTGAACTGCTAGGTTGGCAGGAGCTGAGACAGAGCAAAGGGAGCTCACCCTATCGTGGTGATTCGAATGGCCGACCTTCCGATCGGCAAGCCCAAGAGGCTCAGTGGTTTAGACCACAGTGCCACCCGTGCCCCTATAAATCAAACAGTATAAGCCTATGCATTATCTACTCAGAAGTAAGTTGACTTCAATTGTGCATAGAACTTCAGAGTTTAAGTGAGGAACTAGAAAACCAGGAACTGAAACACCCTGGGCACAAGCACAGTGAGTATATATTAAGCCACGGCAGCACCCCTACATTTATTCACACACGCCTGCCTTCAAATACACTTGTCCCCGAGAGGGGGCAATGACAATAAAGATATTATTATTATTATTATTATTATTACTATGTGTGTAACTGGCTGTAGTACTGCAGCTGAAGAGTGTTCAATAGTTCATACAACAGAATGAAAGTATATGTAAATGCAATCCACAAACCTGAGCATAATAAATAGATTTATAATGGAAAAAACTGTTTGTGTAACTGCTTCTTACAGAGCAATAAGCCTTTTCCTCTTGCTTTGGGTTCTTTTATTCTCCTACCCTCACAGGCAGAAAACAAAATGTTCAAGACCTAAAGGATGACTTAGATATACAGGCAAAAATGCATGTCAGCCTTCACCTGACATTTGACTTACCTCTAGATTTCCATTTTCCAGCTTTCTACAGTGCAATGCATCGTCAATATCAGTACAGCCAGGGGGATCCACACTGCATACACACAAATGCCTCAAGTCCTCTCTCAACTTCATATCCTGAAATTATGTTTTCCAACAAACATTTTATAAACTACTACAGGCCGTTATAATAATTATGAAAAAAAAGTTCACCATACTGAAGAAACTGTTTAATTATAAAGCTTTATAATTAAGACAAGTAACCTTGGAATGAACCTTTTTGCGATGCAGCAAAAACAGCATGGAAGCTTGCAGCACAAAAGACCATGAACTTATTTTGGCATACATAAGCCACAGCCAGTTTTTCAGAAGCATAAACTGGTCACTTAAGCAAGTAGGTATACAGGATGTGACTAGAAAGAGAAGAGCACACTTAATTAAAAAAACACCTAGAGATGAAAGGCCAATCAATACGAGAGCAGGAAATATGCCATCTTACTATGCAGAACACAAATAAATACAAGTATTAATAAAACTGATGCAATATTGAATCAGAAAGGTACAATGCAATCCAATGCGACTTGGAAGATTAACAGTTTAAAGAAACTGTTTTAAAAGGGAGAATTACCTCCTGAAATGACAACTGTTATGCAATAAATTTGTGGGAAAGCTGTGGACAGTCGATATCCATCGTTAAGGATACTCTGCACATAAAGTTCATTTTAATTTCATGAAAGAAACAGTCTGAAATTGACTTTGATGAGGTTTCAATCACCTTGGAGAAACTTAGCGGCTAATTTCGGTTAGCTTGAGACAATTAAAGTGCAATGAGTAGAATCAATGTTTGCAGGGAGGCAGAGGTTTAAAAAAAACAACAAGTTTTAAATCCCTCATTATTATGGAAGTGAATCTGAATAATCACTTTTCTATTTCCATTATTAATCATTGTTCCCGCTGCAGCATGAATTGCATTGCAAACCTATGCAATTAGTACTTCTGAACATTATCAGTGCTTACTGTACCTGGTCAGTAATGCTCCAGGGCATCTTGGGCAGGAAGCTAAGAACCGCTTGGGAGAAAGCTTGGTGGGGGACATCATGTTCAAGCAACAGGACTTCAGTCTCAGTCTCCTTATCTCCAGCTGTTCCTAAATTCTTTACAAAATGACCCTAAACCAATACAGGCCTTCATTAATATTATGAAACAATGCCGTTTTGAAAAAATATTAATATTAAAGACTATTAAAAATAAATATTATTGTAGGTAGCAATCCGATGTACTTGGGATGTGAAATTCTCACTACATTCAGTAAGAATTATTCCCAAGTAGGCATACATCGGATCGAGCACTTATTCAAGTATATCAGCTTCTGTGTTTCTGAATCAGGATATGAGCAAAAACAGGTTCCATCACAGACTTGGTGACCACAGTCACAAGGCTTAAATAATTTTGTAAACAGGATGATAGGTAAAGGGTAAAGGGACCCCTGACCATTAGGTCCAGTCGTGGCCAACTCTGGGGTTGCAGCGCTCATCTCGCTTTATTGGCCGAGGGAGCCGGCGTACAGCATGACTAAGCCGCTTCTGGTGAACCAGAGCAGCGCACGGAAACGCCATTTACCTTCCCGCCGGAGTGGTACCTATTTATCTATTTGCACTTTGAGGTGCTTTCAAACTGCTAGGTTGGTAGGAGCAGGGACAGAGCAACGGGAGCTCACCCCGTCACGGGGATTCGAACCGCCAACCTTCTGATCGGCAAGTCCTAGGCTCTGTGGTTTAACCCACAGTGCCACCCGTGTCCCTCTAAACAGGATGATAAGTTATGGTAAATGCCTTTCAGGCCACACATTGCCTACCAGTATATACAACAAAAGTAGTTCAAGTTAACCTCTTCCTTTTGTAATAGTTTGATTATCAGGTTGATTCATTAATTCTTCAGAGGCAATTAATTTCCTTTCAGACTTACATTAGGATATCTCGAAGTCCTAGGCCAGCCATCAATAGCAACGATAATTCTTTGCCCTTCTAGTGTTGAAGCCTGCCTTGTTTCTATTCGGATTCGAGGGATTCTGCGATCAGCTGGTGTAAATAAATGTCGCCTTGCCTGTTAGGAAGCAGGGGGAATGGCTTTTATTGAAATTAGGGAATTCAGGTAGTGAAGAAAGTATTCCGCAACCGTTGGCTCTTACCTCTTTTATTTGGGACTTAGAAAGCATGCCACAAAAAGGCCTCCAGTTTCTTTTTATGATGCCCACAACTCTGCCGGTGGGGCGCAGCATGCTCTTGTTCCCAGAGGTCTTCAGCTATGTTTAAAAGCATATATAATAAATATAAACTGCAATTATATAAACAACCAGGTTCCCCAACCTAGCATGCTTTAGTGGTAAGAATGTTCCAGGTCACACCCCATATTATGACATCATTTGAACTACTCTTTGACATAAACTTCCCTTAAAGCATTCTGAATAGAATACTGTAACGATTCATTCACAAGCCAGGATTTGCAGGATCATGCAAGCACAGGATTTTGTTTTGTTTACTTATTAAGTATTCTGATAACTTGCATTTCAATCAGGAAAACAAATTACAATAAAATAAAAGGCAAGTTTCTAGCATTTATAGCCACAGAGATCCCTTGAAAGTGTGTGGATGGAAATTTAAAACGTCAAAAGAAGTTTAAGATTTCCCATGAGCTTTTGCAGCTCATGGAGCTCCTTCTGCCTTTCCAAGACTAGCAGAAGAAGAGTAAAATAACATTCTGCACTAATCTAGACCAAAATCTATACCATGAAAAACTGTATTCTGCAACTAAAAAACTATGGAAAAAATAAATAAAATATCCAAAAGTACTCTCATTGTTTCTCATTAACTCAGCACCTGCCAGTCCTAGGGAGTTCTATGAATTATCCCGTGTGGAAGAGAAGAGTAAACTCAGGGAAGGGCAACTCTTAAGACTTTTTTTTCCAGGGCAGGGGCATTCTCCCATTCAATCTGTATGCTCAGTTTCCAGACATGCTCTTGTATGGATCACTTTTATTTCTTGCTCTGAGTTTGAATCAAGGAAAGAAATAGCTTCTGGTCGAGGAATGGAGAGTTGTGTGTGTGTGCAAGCACGCACCTTATTTTGTTTTTGTATGTTGGCATGTCATTTTTGGACACTCCATGGAGATGTGGCTATGGGGGGCACCATGAAGGGGGGGGGCACTTCAAAAGTTATCACTACCCCACTGTGTATGCAGAGGCCCCACCCCTTGGCCTCAGAAAAATCTTCTGAAACTCCAGCTAAATTTAAAGATTTCATCAAGCACTGCCCACGTTTTCAAGACCATTCTTCTAGGGTTGCCATATTGCCAAAAAGGGGGTGGGGAGAAAGGTCAACAACTTTGGCTGATTTTCACTTTTGGGAATATCACAACCCTACATTTGCCGATTAAGCAAAATCTGCCTGGACGACATTTTGACAGTTTGATTCCCGGACGTACGGCAGCCCTAATTTTTCTAGCTGGAATGCTGCTTTTGAAAATTTAAGATGGAATTCTGAGAATGTTAACTTTTGCACCTTTCCCTCCAATGCATGCATGGAGTCACAGGACACATGAATCCAACAGTGTGACGCGGCAGCTAAAAAAGCCAATGCAATTCTGGGCTGCATCAATAGGAGTATAGCATCTAGATCAAGGGAAGTAATAGTGCCACTGTATTCTGCTCTGGTCAGACCTCACCTGGAGTACTGTGTCCAGTTCTGGGCACCACAGTTCAAGAAGGACACTGACAAACTGGAACGTATCCAGAGGAGGGCAACCAAAATGGTCAAAGGCCTGGAAACGATGCCTTATGAGGAACGGCTAAGGGAGCTGGGCATGTTTAGCCTGGAGAAGAGGGGGTGATATGATAGCCATGTTCAAATATATAAAAGGATGTCACATAGAGGAGGGAGAAAGGTTGTTTCCTGCTGCTCCAGAGAAGCGGACACGGAGCAATGGATCCAAACTACAAGAAAGAAGATTCCACCTAAACATTAGGAAGAACTTCCTGACAGTAAGAGCTGTTTGACAGTGGAATTTGCTGCCAAGGAGTGTGGTGGAGTCTCCTTCTTTGGAGGTCTTTAAGCAGAGGCTTGACAACCATATGTCAGGAGTGCTCTGATGGTGTTTCCTGCTTGGCAGGGGGTTGGACTCGATGGCCCTTGTGGTCTCTTCCAACTCTATGATTCTATGAAATAACTGACTGCCAAATCAATTAAGATGTACACACGGATGAAAACAGTCATTGCAATAAGAAGAACCAAGTGGGGAAGAATAGAGAAACCTGGCATGTTCATACACTGTTTTCCTTCTGTTCTTCTTTTTCCACATCATCCTCTTCATCCTGACCAGCCTCATCAAGCAAGACCACAGACGATGGGGCAACCCAGGCATCTTTTGATAACAGCTCCACAGCTACGATGTCTTCATGCACCGCACGATTTAAATTTCTAAGCCCTTGTATTAATACCTGTAAGCATCAAGCAAACAATCAGTTTTAAGGATAATAGTCGCCTTATGAAATCACGTCTTATCCCATAAAAATAGTACAGTGGTGCCTCGCAAGACGAAATTAATCCGTTCCACGAGTCTCTTCGTCTTGTGGTTTTTTCGTCTTGCGAAGCACGGCTATTAGCGGCTTAGTGGCTATTAATGGCTTAGCGGCTATTAGCGGCTTTAAGAAAAAGGAAACAAACTCGCAAGAACTCGCAAGACATTTCGTCTTGCAAAGCAAGCCCATAGGGAAATTCGTCTTGCGGAACGACTCAAAAAACGGAAAACCCTTTCGTCTAGCGAGTTTTTTGTCTTGTGAGGCATTCGTCTTGCGGGGCACCACTGTAGAGGGATTCCCAGCTGTAAACTTGGTTATCCATGTGCCTTGGGAGTATTGTCTCCCAAGAGAGGGGCTGGATGAGTTCCAGAAAAGGCCTGAAGTGAGAGGGAAATCTGCATTGACCCATTACTAATTGCAGACTGGCCACTACAGTCAGAGTTACATCTCCTAGCTTTCTTCAGTGGCCCAGTGCAAATGTAACAATTAACCAGAATTAAGCGAACAAAGCTCATTTAGGATTAAGATCCCAAATGTACAGTGAAGGCATGGTTGAGCTTCAATAGAAAAATGTCGGTACGATCCACTGATTGCCTTGCAAGCCAGAAGTGGGAAATCTGCTTTTACAACTGACTTCTCTATGCAGATGCAATACTTAACTATAAAACTTAAGCAGAGGGTGCTTTTGATGTAGCATTTCAGCATGAGCCTGAATGAGCTTATTCTGAAGCCCCGCTGATTTTAGTGTGAATCAGTGTCTACTAGACAGTTCTCGAATTGCAGCTGACAGGTAAATTCACAAGAGTTTAAAAATGATCCCTTACCTCACCCTATCAACCCACCTTCATTTAAATTACGCAAAAAATTGAAAGAGTATTCATATATAAAACAATTGCACCTTTTCCCAATGAAGGATTTCACAGGCAATCGTGCATCAAACAAACCTCTCTCTCATCCCCATCACCGTGAACCCAAACTGTAGCTTCAAGGTAATTATCTCTGTTAGCTCTGAAGGTTCCTTGAAGGTAAAGACCAGACTTGATACCCTGCTGCAGTTTGCTGAGTGGAAGATGCTCAGAGAAAATGATCCTTCCATTTTCTATTTCATTCTGTAAGAGAATGATACAGATACAACAAACATTTAAGAGTCAGTAGGCTGGTTTGGACATAATCTAAAACATGGTTTAGTGTTACTCCATGCACCAAGTGTAGGTTACCAGAAGCATCTTCTGAAGGTTTTTAAACCATTGAACGTCTCCATAAAACAATAATAAAAAATGGTTTGATTTCACAGAGCTAAACATACATCCCTGATGTCGGGCACAAAGGAGAATTTTATTTTAGAACTGAAAGTGGATGTTTTCAATCTCTTCCTCTTACATGTGAAAGGACAGGAGAGTACGTGAGCCAAAGGCTTGTCACAACTCGTGCACCTAACACTACATCTGAACCAGCTGGATGTTCCTCACCAGATCCCTGACCCTCAACTTGTTTCCATAGAATGAAGCTGCCCTTCCCAGCCCCCTCAAATACCAAGTATGAGTGATTCGCTTAAGCTGACGATTTTAGGTCTAGATCTTCATGGGCAAGACTGGTGGTGCTATTTATGGTGAAACTATATTTTTGTTGTTGCCATGAGTTTGGAAGTGGTTCTTTGCCAATCTATCCTTAGTTTGCAATCTTTCCAACCCTCTCTTCTGCTTCTTGCCACATCACAGGAACACCAAAGAAAAATGGAGACCACTGCTGAACAGCACAAAGAATGATGGAGTTCTATTCTGGCGGTTCCCTCATTGCGAGAAGCAAAGCTACAGGGAACCAGGCAGAGGGCCTTTTCGGTAGTGGCGCCTGCCCTGTGGAATGCCCTCCCATCAGATGTCAAAACGATAAACAACTACCTGACATTCAGAAGACATCTTAAGGCAGCCCTGTTCAGGGAAGTTTTTAATGTATGATATTTTAGTGGGGTTTTTGGTTTCTATGGAAGCCGCCCAGAGTGGCTGGGGAAACCCAGCCAGATGGGCGGGGTACAAATAATAAATTATTATTATTATTATTATTATTCAGCATTTCTCAAATAAACTTGTGAAGAAAACATTTCCACAAGACTCAATGATATATTTTCTAAAATACTAACGTTATACTATAAATCTTTCTTGTTCCAGAGACATCTACTCAGAAGAGTGAAACATACCGCTTCATCATTTATGCAAGCAAGTCGATCCACAAGTTCAGGATTGGCTATCAAGCTCTTTATGTATTCTTCACCTACCAATAAAATAAAAATACATTTATGCAACAATAATCATAGGACAAGCAATACTAATTTACAAAACTATTAAATATTAAACTGGTACATAATATTGTTTTCTACAGCAGCAAATCTTCAGTTTGGATGATGAGACTGACACGTGGGTTCCACAAATTATGTCTAGGCTTGATAGCAAGAATTATTTCTACTAACTGAATGGAATATGGTATAAACGCTCCTACGCATGCAAATAATCTTTCCACTAAGTACAATCTGTTCTGCCCCATCCACAACTGTTTTACCAAAAATCTGAGTTCCTGCACATTCCTTCTTTTTGGAAATTAAATACTGCCCCACTACTGTATCAAACATTCCATTAATAACAAGGAACACTTTCCCCCATAATTTTTCTCCAGCAACAACTCCACCAGGTCTCCCCAGCTCCCATCAACCAGTGTTGGGAGGACACACTGAGCAAGGTGGTTGCAGACATCTCATCCTGCCTTTCTGAGATGAGAAGTGCAGATGACAGGGAAAGCTAGGAGTGCATTTTGCAGAGGAAATCACTGAGAAACTCAGAGAAGCAGAACTACCAGTGGGCAGGCTGAAAAAATCTGCCATGCTATGAATAATGAAGTACTCCCAAGCCCACTGATCTCATGTGCTGGAGCACAGTCCAGGAGAAATCTGTTTTCGGACATCTTTCCTCCAGAATAAGTCCATTCTAGGTTTTCAACCAGCACATTTTACCACAAGGCTCCTTTTCTTATAGCAGAAGTATATGGCTTTTCATCAATGCCTGGACTTACATGTATAAGCAGTAATTCCCTCTTCCACAGCTTTCTCTTTATTTTTTCTGTCATTGGTGAGCAAGATAACTCTTATCCTATCTTCGTCCTGCAATCCCTTCAGATGCTCATTATACCATTTCACTGCTATTCTGATGGCTCTGTCATTACGGTCATTAGCATTTTCTCCTTGTTCTTGTTCTATGTATGTTTCTCTGGAGACCAAAAAGCAAACCAACAATCCAGTTATTCATTTAAAAATTATCCATTTACAGTATAAACCACACAAAATCCTCTGGCGCCCACAGGCCCTCGCTGCATTGTAGGGCTAACTATATATCTGAGCCTGCAATATGTAGGAAACCTTTGCACAAGAGGCGCGCGCGCGCACACACACACACACACATATATATATCCAACCAAAATTCCAGTTGAAATGGAATCTGTAAAACAGTCCTCCAAACAAGGTGGTATGCAGATATGCTAGTTATTATTACTATTGAGGGACGCGGGTGGCGCTGTGGGTAAAAGCCTCAGCGCCTAGGGATCCGGGGGGTGGCGCGGAGCTGCAAGAAGCCCTGGAGCGCAGGCAGCTCCGTGCCACCCTCCGCAGCCCCGCGCGGCTTCGCGCCGGGATCCGGGGGGTGGCGCGGAGCTGCAAGAAGCCCTGGAGGCAGGCAGCTCCGTGCCACCCTCCGCAGCCCCGCGCGGCTTCGCGCCGGGATCCGGGGGTGGCACGGAGCTGCAAGAAGCCCTGGAGCGCGGGCAGCTCCGCGCCACCCTCCGCAGCCTCCTACGGAGGGCGCCCCGTGCTCCGCGCTGCTGGCTACCGCCCGCAAGCCGTGCACGCGGGGGGGGGGGGAGTTCCCCTGGGCGCGCAAGGCTTGCGGACAGCTGCGCGAAGAACGGGGCGTCCTCCGAAGGACGCCCCGCGCTCCGCGCTGCAGGCTGCCGCCCGCAAGCCTTGCGCGCCGGGGGGGGGAGTTCCCCCAGGCGCCCAAGGCTTGCGGACAGCTGCGCGAAGCACGGGGCGTCCTCCAAAGGGCGCCCCACGCTCCGCGCTGCAGGCTGCCGCCCGCAAGCCTTGCGCGCCGGGGGGGGAGTTCCCGCCCCCCCGCCCCGCTTCGGAGCACCGGGAGAAGCGATCTCCCCGCAAACCCTTGCTTCAAAAGAGGTCCGGGGGCAGCGCGAAGCGCTTCCCGCTGTCCCCGGACCTCTTTTGAAGCAAGGGGCGGTGGGGAGAAGCGATCTCGGGCGCCGCGGCGCGCAGGCGCACTGCTCGCTCCTCTTTCCGCGCAGGCGCCTTCTCTCGCTCTTTCGCCTCCTTTTCTTTCTCTCTCGATGGTCCGCCTACAAAGGAGCGAGGGAGGCGCCCGCCATGTTTGGATTTGCATCCAGCAGGAGATGCCGCCGCCGCCCCGCCTCTCCCGCCTCCCTCCCACGGCACACCAGGCAAGGTCTCACGGCACACTGGTGTGCCGCGGAACACCGGTTGGGAAACACTGACCTAACAGACTATTTGTATATATTGAATGTATCTGTTAGTAATGAATAAAGCAGTGAAGAATGGCATAGCTTATTACTTCTCGTGCTTACTTATGATGCTCGTTAGTGAAAGAATAGAAATGTTTTTCAGTATTTGCTAACACATCTCTTATTCGTTTGTATACTGGAGCGCTCCGCCTTCTTACTTCCTGCAAGACCGTCTGAGGGATGATCACATTTCTAATAACAGGATCTTCTAGTATATCAATCTGGAAAGAAAACAAACCATGTGAGTAAATTCTCATAATATTTAGCAACCACCAACAGATATTTCATGATTGCAGCCATTTGGAAGAACTTCTTTAAAACACAAAGGACGCAAATGTAAACTCAAGGCACACTAATGGGCCACCCAGCCCTGGTCTTGCCCTTGCCCTTTGGTATCAAGAGACAAGAATGGGGTTGCATCCAAATAACCTCTGCTCAAGAGCAGACCTGTTGAAATCATCCAGGGCAGCAGGGGTAGCCTGTACATTTCACTGGCTAAAGTGAACCGGGAAGCCGCTGCTCACCCTCCTTTACCTGGGCTGCATGGCAGAACCCACAAAAGGATGGTGGGCCTGGCCAAGATGTCGCCAGAAGCAGTGTTACAAACTCAGGTATATAAGCTAGGAGCCAAATCGCTCCTTAAACCAAGATTACAAAACAGAATGCGTACTTGCCATTTTTTGGCTCAAAAGTCCTGTTTTTTCAATATGACTTTATGGTACCTGAAATTTGTTCGAATCATGCAGATAAAATATGACAGCTAGAATTCTTTGGGATGCATCACTAGTGTGTGGAAACAGTCCAGATCCGAGGATCCCCAGGGAGGCATGCACCTCCACATGGTGGACACATCAGGAGCCATCCTGGCACCTTCACTCAGTCGCAAGGGGGCCAAGAGTCGGGATGCAGAATGAGGCTGGTGATTTTCGAATGCTGGCCAGGAGCCACCACCGCTTTCCTGTGGGGTGAGGCTGAGTATGGTGCTCACGGTGTCCCCTCCCCTTAAGCTTCCACCATGCGAGACAACTGCTTCATCCCGCCTCACATGTTCAGCCGGCTTTGCCAAGGGCAGCACATTCCACCCTTGATGAGATCCCCCCCCCCGCCAGCTGTTGGTGTACTACAACTCCCATCACCCCAGCCAGCAAGGGACGATGGTGTGACAGTGGCCCAAAGGGCCACAAAGAAATGTGATGTGTACCCCTGTAAATCCTTGAGTGGGCTAATAGAGAAGTTATGGTAGCCTGTTACTTTATGAAACTGATGATTTTGAAAGTTGCCTCCCCCCCCCCCCAATGGGGGAAGAAATACAGCTAATATGTTAATCACAAAGATACAGCTCAAAGCTAGAACGTAAGTTGCTACATGGTGTGCAAATGGCTACACCATTTGGTTAATTTCATTGTACATAGGTTGTAAAGGTAAAGGGACCCCTGACCATTAGCTCCAGTCTTGGCCGACTCTGAGGTTGCGGCGTTCATCTCGCTTTATTGGCCGAGGGAGCTGGCGTACAGCTTCCAGGTCATGTGGTCAGCATGACTAAGCCGCTTCTGGCAAACCAGAGCAGCGCATGGAAACGCCGTTTACCTTCCCGCCAGAGTGGTACCTATTTATCTACTTGCACTTTGATGTGCTTTCGAACTGCTAGGTGGGCAGGAGCTGGGACCGAGCAACCGAGCTCACCCCGTCGCAGGGATTCAAACCACTGACCTTCTGATCGGCAAGTCCTAGGCTCTGTGGTTTAACCCACAGCACCACCCACGTCCCTTACACAGAATGTACATTGACAATAAAGGTGGTAGCAGTAGTAGTAACACAGGTTCCCAACATGCATACTAAAACAATATAACAGAACACGGTGGGAATCAGAACTTAATCAGCAGAAATTGCCAGTGCTTATTACGCATGTGTACTAAACATGAAATGAGATAATGATGCATATGGTCGGTGAAGACTGAGATGCTCTGTTTGAAATTTTATAAATACCAGGAAGGATCCGACTGTAACCTACAGCGGTACCTCGCAAGACGAATGCCTTGCAAGACAAAAAACTCGCTAGATGAAAGGGTTTTGAGCTGCTTCGCAAGACGACTTTCCCTATGGGCTTGCTTCACAAGACGGAAACGTCTTGCAAGTTTGTTTCCTTTTTCTTAACACCGTTAATACAGTTGCGACTTCGAGGAGCAACTCATAGCACGCGGTGTGGTAGCCTTTTTTGAGGTTTTTGAAGACTTTGGTGATTTTTGAAGCTTTTCCAAAACTTTCCCGACACCGTGCTTCGCAAGAAGAAAAAAATCGCAAGACGAAAAAACTCGCGGAACGAATTAATTTCGTCTTGCGAGGCACCACTGTATTTCTTTGCAATAAGCAACGGCGGACTCCTAACGCCTCATGTTTCTGAGTTTTATTGGCTTAACTCAGGAGACAAGCTATTTTCTGGCTTACAACACTGGGAGTTGTAGCCCGGCAACAGGTGGGGACCCGCTCCTGAGAAGCCCATTACCTGGTGCAGCAGCACGTTGGTGTCGAGCAGCAGGTAGTGCGGCTCCGGGCAGAGGCTGCTGGCGGCCCCGCACGGCTGAGCTTCCAGGGGCCGCTGGTCGCCGCCGGCCTCCTCCGCTCCTCCTCCGCAGAGCGCGCAGGCGGCCGCCCCGCACGAGATGTCGTCGCGCAGGTAGTGCTCGCGCACCACCTTCAGGACGGCGCCGGCCCGCGTGCGCTTGAGGAACGTGCGCGAGGTCAGCATCTCGCCCAGCCGAGGGAACCGTGAGGGAACCGCCGGCCTCGGCGCTGCTCCCACAATGCACCGCGCAGCCCTCGCATCCGGCGACGCGAGAGCACGCTTCCGCCCAGCAGCGGCCGCCGTCGGCCACCGTAGCGAGCGAGGGAGCCGCTCTAGGCAGATCCTCTCTCTAGTTCGCCGCCGCTCTTACGGGTCTAGTTTTTTTTGCGGGGGGGGCGGGGTTAGAAGTGCTGCGCGTGTTCGCCTCGGGGAGGGGCGACGCTGCGCTTACCCCAATCCGGTTTTTAAAAATAAAATAAAATAAAAATTGAACGGGTTAGTTCTGTGACGTCAGGCGCATGGCGTGAAAATATAAGCGACACCCCTTCTATGGCGGCTTTCAGCTCCGCCCACACGGTCGCGTCTCTTGCCTTTTCTATCTCTACGTTACAACCGCCACTCCCGTCATGCCTCGCGAAACGGCGGGAGAAAGGAGCGTCTGGGGCCGAGGAGCGTCGCTCCCGTTACCATGGCAGCAGGGCCGCCTCCCTCGGCGGCGCGAGGGCCCCGCCAGAGGAGCGCATGCGCGGTTGGCCGGCTGACGGGGTGTGTGTGTTGTGGCGGAGCCGCGCGGGCGAAGTTCTCCCCCTGTTCCCCCTTCTCTGTATCTCTGTCAAGGGCATGAGGAGGCTGCCTGGCTCTTGTCAGCAGCCGAGCTCTTGAGGGACCCACAACCCTGCAAGGTAGGCCAGTACTGTTAGGGGTATTTCCTAGTTTCTTTGCGGGGGGAGGGGGGCATAGGGCCTTGAAACCAGCCATTTGCCAAAACCCCTCTGGCAGAAAGAGAAGGCGGCTAGGAGCAGCCTTTCTCAACCTGTGGGTCCCCAGATGTGGTTGGACTACAACTCCCATCACCCCTAGCTAGCAGGGCCGGAGGTCAGGGATTATGGGAGTTGTAGTCCAACAACAACAATGGGATGCGGGTGGCACTGTGGGTTAAACCAGTGTTCCCCAACCTTGGGCCTCCAGCTGTTTTTGGACTACAATTCCCATCATCCTTGACCACTGGTCTTGCTAGCGAGGGATGATGGGAGTTGTAGTCCAAAAACAGCTGGAGGCCCAAGGTTGGGGAACACGGGGTTAAACCACAGAACCTAGGGCTTGCCAATCAGAAGGTCAGTGGTTTGAATCCCTGTAACGGGGTGAGCTCCCGTTGCTTAGTCCCAGCTCCTGCCAACCTAGCAGTTCGAAAGCACATCAAAGTGCAAGTAGATAAATAGGTACCGCTCTGGCGGGAAGGTAAATGGCGTTTCCGTGCGCTGCTCTGGTTCACCAGAAGTGGCTTAGTCATGCTGACCACATGACCCGGAAACTGTACGCCGGCTCCCTCGGCCAGTAAAGCAAGATGAGCACCACAATCCCAGAGTCGGCCACGACTGGACCTAATGGTCAGGGGTCCCTTTACCTTTACCTTTACCTTTAGTCCAACAACATCTAGGGACCCACAGGTTGAGAACTGCTGCAAGCAGCTGCTTACTAAGGAACTGCTGAGGAATGTGGATAAAAATAAAAATGGGAGGAGAACCTGCATTTATTTAATTTGTATATCTCCCTTCATCTGAAGATGTCAGGGCAGGTCAGGATCAGAGCACCTGTCTGTTAACCAGAAGGTTGGTTGTTTAAGCTGTGGGAACGATTCCTGCATTGCAGAGCGCTGGGCTAGATGACCTTCCAACTCTATGATTCTGTTATTCTTACTGAGTGTTCTGAATGTGTCGACTTCTTTTGAATGCCCCGCCTGTTTTACATTGCATATCCGCAACACTGTTCCTATGGTCTTTCGATTGCTGTTGTTGGCAAACCGGTGAATATTTGAGTTGGGCATTGTGGATAGCTGCATGGTAGTACATCATGCAACGTACTGGTGTTGTTAAAAACATGAGAACTGTTGGCTTAATGTTTTATTTCTGATGAGATAGGTTTATGAATAATAGCTGCTATGTGCCAGCATAGAGTTCTTGGCCTTGTATAGAATTTATACACTTGACATGTTTCAGATGTAGCACAGGATAGGATGAATTCTTCTGTAAAAATCCTCCTACTTTCCACCATTTGCTTCTTCTGTTTTTTCTTCCCCAAGTTACTTGAACTGCAAGTAGAAAGTCTTTGGGCGCTGTCGGGAAAATGTCACGGAAAAGCTCCAGAGAATCCAAAAAAGTTAATGTTTCCAGCTCCTTGGAATTGGAAGATATAAGCTTGGAGACGACAGTACCCACTGATGATATTTCTTCCTCAGAAGATCGGGAAGGTCCGGTCAAAATTACTAGGCAGCTGATTGAGAGGAAGGAGCTGCTTCATAATGTGCAGTTGCTGAAAATAGAACTTTCCCAGAAGAACTTGATGTTAGACAACTTGAAGGTGGAATACCTGACTAAAGTATGATCTAATTCTTACATGTTTTAGGGTTGCAAAAAGCAAAGTTATTATTGGGAGATATAGTAATATGTTCTTGGTTTCCTTTTAAAGTAGGCGGAGTTTTGGGACATACTGTACTAAAAAACTGAGGGTGGGTTTTGTGGGGTGGAAGGTGGGGTAGGTAAATATTCATAATATGTATTGTTGGAAAGATACTACCCTCAATTTTATATAATTCTGGGCCTCAATTAAATTCTCGTTTCTTTTCTGCTGCCTGATTATCTGTTTTAGATTGAAGAACTGGAAGAAAAGCTTAATGATGCTCTCCATGAGAAACAGCTGCTATCTTTACGACTAGATAACCAGTTGGCCTTACAGCAAGAAGATGCTCGGTATGAGAAGGAAGAATTCAGAATCACTGTATTCAAAATACAAAAGTGGGGCCTAAATCATAATTGACGGTTAAATATTTCTGCAAATTTTGTGTTACGCTATGCATTTGTGTTTCAGATCTTTGAGCGCAGACATAATGCCAAACCATGGTTGATTTTTGTAAATAAATGGCTAGTTCTTCAGGTCTGTGTGCTCCCACCTGCTCCTCCTGCATGTAGAGATTTTCTCCTCCACATTCCTCAGTTTGAAGAAGATCAGAATTTTGTTCAACTCATAATATGAATTTGTGCTTGCCCCGAAAATGAGGCTTGGAAGCAATGGTGAAACTCTTCATTTCCAATCCTAGTTTGCAGAGTGAGCACAATCCACAGTTTACTGGTTTGAGCAAACCATGGTTTGCTTTAAACCTGGAAAAGATGGAGGAAATTGCTTGGAGACAAGGCAGCTTCTGAGTCAATTTTCATGCATGTAACCCTAAACTATAGTTTGGCATTTCTGAACTACCCCTTTATTCTTACATAGATTCACTGTACAGTCACTGAAACACTGAATTCAAAGGAAATGAAACGTCGTGTTTCTAGGATAAATTTATTTGGGTAAATCACAAATAATTTATTGATGTGTTTTCTTAGAAAACATCAAGAACTAATGAAACAGGAAATGGAAACCATCTTGCTGCGCCAGAAACAGCTAGAAAAGAATAACCATCAGTTGAGAGAGCGGTCCGGAGATATTCGCCGCAGCTTGCGTGACCTTGAATTGACTGATGAGTGCTACACCAAACTCAAATCTCTTTCAGAAGATGAACTTTCAATTCCTGAATATGTATCTGTAAGTACTTGTGCCCCATCAGAAGTATAAATCTATCACTGCTAGAGATAATGGAGATAACTGTTAGGACAAGAAAATGAATAAATGATGCAAACTTCTATGCCTATTGTGGGTGGGAGGAATGAACTTCAGGGATCACTGTATAAATGTCAGCAGGTTCTGGAAAAATGTGATGATGGATGGAATGTGAAGTTGAATGTTTCCATTTAAAAAAAAACACCCAGGGCAGAATCCGGTGTTGTGCAAATGCACTTCTGCTCCTGCAAAACAACTTCACTTTCCTCTTGTCCTCTTACATGCCCCCCCCCCCCCGCCGGAACCCTCCCAAGAGGAAGGTGAAGTCCTCTTGGCGTGAGTGAAAGTTCGTGGGCAGCATTGGATACAACCTGTAATTTCTTAGCATCTGCTCTTCTAGCAATGACATGGTTTTCACTACTTAATAATGGCTTTCACTGGTATTCATAATATGCCAGTCTACAACCTTTTTCAGCTTGAGGGCAGCCTTCCAGAAGAGACTTGTTTGTGGTGGGCAGTGCCAGAGGCAAAAGTATGGTAGGCTAGCTTTACACACACACACACACACACACACACACACACACACACACACACTACTTAGGCACCAAGAACCATTTTCAGAGTTCAGAGATGCTCTCAGCCAGGAAAAAAGCATTTGGGGTGTGATCTGGGGCCACTGAAAGGTGTGATCTGTGGAGAGGGAGTGTAATTTAGGGTTTCAAGAGCCAGACAGTGAGGACCAGAAGGCCACATTTGACCCTTTGACCTAAGGTTCCCCATCTCTTGTCCAAATAACACATTCTGTGTTTTTGCTTAATTTACAAGGTAGCATCCAATCTGCATTGTTGATCTTGTGTCCCTTCTTTTCAGTAAGCACAGCAGTAAATAGACACAGCGTATAATATATTTTCACACCCAAGATCTCATGATGAAACATGGGAGCTGAAATATTGCCTCTGAACTTTGGGCCACCTAATTAATTATCATCTCATGATAGACACCTATTATCAGTGGGTAGATGTAAGAAGGGCCTGAAATTCATTCTAGCTTTTGTCATTTTGTCTCTTGATAAAATATCGTAATGGAATTCTAAGGGTATATGTTTTAAGTTAATCTAGGAGTCCCTGGTTTAAGAAAATGTTTTTAGGATCTCAATTCTGAGGCCTTGATAAGAATAGAATAGAAATGCTTTATTGTGCATTTTTATACTTAATAAAAGCATTTAGAAGTTTGAAGGTAAATTTACCAGTATTAATTGTGTGGTTGTATAGTGCTTAGCGTATTTTAAATGTGTACTTTATTTTATTCATGCAGATTAAAAACATTGTTTGCCGAAAAGCTCGCAATTGAAATGAAGTCAAGGTGAAGAAGGAAGTGGGTATAAAATATTAATTCTTTTACACTGAAGAGTAATAATTATGTTTATGCTTCATGCATTTCAGATTATATTTTACGAAGCAGTACATCCTTTAAAAAAGGAGCTAAATGAACTACAGGTAAAGAAGGATGCAGCATCTGAAGAACTGAATGATTATAAATCTCAGTTGAAACACTTGATGGAGGTTTGTATGCCATTTGTTTAAAAAAACAAACCTATTTTGTTCTGAAGCAGAAATAGCAACATGTTCAGTGGGATTTACTGCCAGCTAAGACTGCAGTCTTAACTGTGCTTACCTGGGAGTTAGCCCCATTGAATTCAGTAGGATTTACTTGTGAGCGAACGTGGCTAGGATTGTACTTTTTGTGTGTATAAGACTGGAGGCTTAATCTCCTGGGCTTGTCTTGCAGTATAAACCTGGCTCTGTTGGTCTGTTTTTCCCAGTGGGTGTTACAGGTTTAAAATGCCTGATGCAGCTCATTTCAGGGAGAGCTTCCCAGGTACTAGAGCAAAGGTGAGCATTTAGTAGAATGGCTGCTCTCTCTTTCATGAACCTAATGATATCTTTATAGTGCATTAAGGTATCTTCCTGGAAAACATTTAGTAAAAAAGAAATACTGACCAAGCAATAAGATGCCATTTGGGCCAGTTGTTCAAAATGCAGGTTGTGAACTTTAAAGTTATACAGAATTCTTCTTCAAGTTAGATGCTCATGGAAAATTAAAAATAGATATTTCTTTACCAGTACATGGTAGTATGCTGTGTTTAGTTTCAAGATGGAGAAAATGAGTTGTTTGTTAAAGCAAGCTCAGCGGTCAAGTTTCAGGTCACACAAAGCCCTTTTGCACTAAAATGGGATCATAAATGGTTTCATGAGGATTACAACAAACTGAAACTCCCTAGATTTCAACATTGTCTCAACAACTGTTTCTAAGTGTTGGGTGACAATGGCTGTACTTTATTCTACTTAAAGTGTAATAAGCACTTTCGTGAGCCAATGAATACATTGTACAAACACAGACAATGACAAATGACAACATGAAATTCCAAAGCAACTCATAACTTGCTGCAGACTTCTGATCTGTGTCTAAGAGGAATCTCCAATAAATAAAATGTCTTGAGAGACAGATGCAGCAATTATTAAATGTGAACATTTCCTATTTCTTACCACTTGGTGTCAGTATCAACTCAGCAGTAAACAATCCCTGGAGATTAAAGAAATTGATACCTGAGAATGCTAATCAGAGAAAGTAGAGGGTAGTGAGCATTTGAGTGTTTGGGTTTCTCTGGCAAGAGAATACAAATGAAATCAATCAGCTTTCACAGTGATGAGAATTAGGACCAATTCCCAAAGTATTCTTTGCTCTAGCCAAGCACGCCCTCCTAAAATATATTTTCTTAGATATGTATCTGTTAAAAAAATGTACTAAACCAGGTTGATCTCTTCAGTGTTTTTTCTTCTTTGGGGCTCATACATAACCTGAAAGAAGAAACCTGAATATTGAAAATAAGACAGTTTTAAGTCTGGCTCTCTGGTAACTAGAAAAAAGGATTCTAGAAGTATTTGAGGAGAAAGTTTATTTTAACCTGTATTTTAATAGGTATAGCTGATCCCCAGAAGAAAAGTGATACCCAAAACACATTGGGGCGATTATGCTTCATTCTTTATTTTCTTGGGGTTATTGAACCTCTAAGCAAGGCCTTAGAGCATCTTCCTATGAAGAAAGGCTGAGTTGGGAACACAGTAGGCTTGTAAAAGTGTAAATGGCTGAAGAGAAGAGGAGGGATTTCTCTCTCTAATTCTCATCTAAGTTGAATTGCAGGGGGTTCAGTTCCGATAAATATATTATTTGTACATACAGACACACACTTAGCACTACTTCAGAATAGACTCTCTTGTCTATAATCTCATTATCCTTAAAGGAACTCCTGTGAAACTATCAGAAAAACTGTAAGGGTCTTTCATGTATTGCAAGCCTGTCACAGTTGTTCAAACTTGTTGTGACTAGCCAGTTTTGCAGCACTTAGATTTGGAGAACCTTGCCTTATAAGGGAAATGAAAAAGAAGTATAAAACAACTAGTTTTTCAGGGCTTAATAAATCCACCTGCTTTAGTAGTGATTCATCTACCTCGACAGGTGGAAAATTGTATACTTAGCTATAAGCGTAAATAGCGTGTTGTGACACCAGTGGATTTTTATTTTTTTTTAATGCTGGTTGCAGGCTTTTTAAGTTCAATACTGTCACACGCACTTGCCCCAAATCACAAAAATTTAGTCCTCTGCATTTGGCCTGTGAGACCATTTCAGCCAAGCCACACCCACCTGCCCTACAGCTGACATCGTATATGACATCAGGTGCAGGGCTAGTAAAGACTTGTCTCAGGTAAAAGAGGTGTGTGCCTGAAAAATGATCCACAAGGGGCTCCAAAAGACCTGGCGGTCAACCGATAGTCGGTCTTGCAGAATGCTCTGAAAGGGCTTTTGAGACTGTGCTCCACATGGTTGGATTTCAAACTGCCCCACGGGGTGTGGGAAGAGATAAAAGATTTAGCTATTAGCTACTACTGGTCCAATTCAATTCCCCTTCACTACCCAGAACAAGGTAAAAGAATGCATAGGGTAGCTGAACTGATGGTGATGACGGGGTGCAAGGAAAACAATACATCGAAATCTAGAGCACTCCGTGGATTTTGTACAGAGTCAACTTTTTGATATAGCTCGAGAAATTATTTTAAACCACCTTGCTGGTAGCATGGGGAGTTGTTGACATTGTGAAGATGATAGAGATATGTCTCTAAAAATTCAAGAAAAAGCACAATACTTTAAACAACTTTAGACGTTGCTAAACCGTATTCATAAGATCCGATTAATTTAAAAATGGCAAGGATGATACAAAGACAACATAAATTGATGGACGCTTCTGTAAAACAAGAAAATCCTTAATAAAAAATATTTTTTTAAAAAAATGAAAAAAATAAAATAAAGAAATTGATGGGAGCTTGTTTAACAAACCCCTGTAGCAAGTGTACAGGATCACTGTACATCCTTCCAAAGAAAGTGTTAACTGCACAGTGAAAAACTCAAGTGGTAGCGATTAGCAGAAATAACATACAACTGGATTTAGCGAAACAATGGGAAACTTATACTGATCTCTATACAGTGGTACCTCAGGATGCGAATGGGATCCGTTTTGGAGCCCCATTCGCATCCATAAGCAAATGTAACTAGCGATGGCACGTCTGTGCATGCGTGCGTCACTTTTCGACGCTTCTGCGTATGTCCATGATGTCATTTTGAGCGTCTGTGCATGCGCGAGCGGTGAAACCCAGAAGTAATGCACTCCGTTACTTCGGGGTTGCCACGGAGTGCAACTCGAATGCGCTCAACATGAAGCATATTCAACCCGAGGTATGACTGTAATGGAATGTGCCAGGCAAAAACCTGCCATTTTTCTGACGCTTTTGGCCTTTAGGTTGAAATATTTTAAAGTATTTGTGGTCTCTTTTGGTAAGGCAGGATCTGCTAGACCTGTCTTTTAATTGTTTAGCTAGTTTTTAAGGTATGCGTTGATTGTGTTCATGGTAATGTGCTTTAGCATTTCCACTTTCCTCATTTAGGATAGTAATAGATTTGTCTGCATTGGTAGATGGGCGGGGTGTAAATTATTATTATTATTATTATTATTATTATTATTACTATTATTACTATTATTATTACTATTATTATTACTATTATTATTATTGGTATGAACTCTCTGCGTGCCTGTCGTAGCTATAAAGATCTAGAAACTACATTAGCAGTAATGCTAATGGAGGTATCTTTATGGATGTTATATTTGATGCAAACTTGGTGTGGCTAGTTGTCTCCTTATTTAGACTTCCAGAAAGGACTTCTGTCTTCGTGAGAAGGTATTAGATACAGAGAAACACTGGCAGAAGGGTGTTGGTAAAAGGTGATTTCCTGCCTCCTCCCAAGGCCACAAGAACCAATAGAATGGGGCGGCTGTAGCATAGACGGCTGAGGAAGAAAGGAAATAAAAGGGGCACCCACAGATTCCCGCCCCCCATTCTTTCCACCCATTCTCCCCATCCTGCTCAGCCCCCTGTGCCACAACATATCTCATTCAGCAGGTTTGGGGGGCCGAGGGGGGAAAGCAGGAAAGTCACTTTCCACTTGCTTTTCTGCTGCCTTATCTCAAGATTGAATCCAATGTAATACACTCTTGTCTTTGTAATTAACAAAATGGTCTTTCTAACCTACCATATTTTTCGCTCTATAGGACGCACCCGACCATAGGATGCACTTTGTTTTAGAGGGGGAGAACAAGAAAAAATAAATCTCCCCCTCTCTGCTCAGTGCCCCTTCAGCGAAGCGGCAGGAGAAACGGAGCCCCTTCCATTTCTCCTCCCGCTTCGCTGAAGGGGTGCTGGGCACCTCTCCCTCTCTGCTGAAACCAGGAGAGTCTTGCTCTCCGAAGCTCCGGAGTGCAACGACACCTCTTGCTCTCCAGGCTTCAGCGAAAGCAACGTGAAGCCTCCGGAGCACAGAGGGAGCGCTCCCGCTACACTTTGGAGGCTTCGTGTTGCTATCGCTGAAGCCAAGGAGCCTGCATTCACTCCATAGGATGCACAAACATTTCCCCTTAATTTTTGGAGGGGGGAAAGTGCGTCCTATAGAGCGAAAAATACAGTATGTCTGAAGAACCAGGACTTTTTTGCAGCCAAGAACAGAGTTCCGGCACATCTTTTGTGCGTTCCGGCAAAGCTCAACAACTTTGGTTCCGGCACCTCTTTTTGTAGAAAAAAAAGCCCTGTGAAGGACCATGTATCAACTTCTGGAACCAAGTGTGGCTGTGTGTTCATGTTCTTGCACTTCATTCCCCCAACATGCCCTATGACAACCCCCTTTTTAAACTGACAGAGTTTGTAAGTCAAAGGGGGGAATTAAAAATGCCAAGGGCTGTGGCTGAACACTTTCGTGTGCGTGGTATATTTCTCTGAATCCCATCCTCTATTTTCACTTTAAATAGTGGTGTGGTGTTTGTTTTGCAGAACTATGAAGCAGAGCGAAGAAATCGGTCAGAGCTAGAAGTCAGATGCCAGCGTTTAACACTTGAACTAGCTGATACAAAGCAAATGATTCATCAAGGAGACTATAGACAAGAGAATTACGATAAAGTAAAAGGGTAAGTGTGTCTTTAGTAAAGAAAATTGTAGAAGGAGCTCTCATATTGCCTTGGATCAAAGGTAATGGGTTATATCCAATGTTGCCTGTGAATAAGGAGAATGTTCCAATAAGTATCTTGTCTTGTACTGGGGCTACTTTGAGCTAGCAAAGAAGGGTGGATGTTTGGAGACCACCAAACATGTTTGGAACTATAAAACATGAGAATGAGTGTATCAACCAGGGAGCTTTGCAGGGCTTTTGCAGATTGTTGCTGTGTTACACAAGCATGGGAAAGTGATGACACTGCATTTTGCAATGTGAAACGATATGAAAGCGCAGGGAAAACGAGATTCTTGGACTCAGCAGGGCCCAAATTAATGTACACAAGACTTACTGTAACTTAATTTGGGCTCCACTGATGAAAGAATATCTGAAGGACTGTTGATGTTAGATTTGCACAGGAAGCATAGATTACAGAAGCAGTCAAGGGTTTGAGGGGGACATTATTTTACAGTACTCTCATTTTTCCCCCCCAACAGTGAGCGTGATGCATTTGAACATGATTTTTCAGAGCTTCGAAGAAAATACGAAATATTGGAAGTATCACACAAAGCACTAACCAAAGAAAGAAATGATTTATCAAAAGAGGTGAGATCTTTATATCTAATTTGACCTTTATCCGAAACATTTATTCAAAATTTACAAAGGCCCAAATTAGAATTTTCTCCCCCCCCCCCTTTTTTTTACACTTATATTTGATATATACCTGGAGTAGTTTACTGCAGGCACCCCCAAACTCGGCCCTCCAGATTTTTTGGGACTACAACTCCCATCATCCCTCACTAACAGGGCCAGTGGTGTGGGATGATGGGAACTGTAGTCCAAAAACATCTGGATGGCTGAGTTTGGGGGTGCCTGGTCTACGGAGTTTGGATCTTTATGGTACAACAAACTGCTTGTCAATCCAGTTCATGAGCTAGGCATCCATTCTTTGCCAATCTCTTTCCAAATATTAACTGCCTGAAACTCCACCTGCCATCCTTTGGCACATAGCTTTCTTTGATTCTGCCTTTTAGGAGTATCATCTGTATTTAAACAATGTTATCATTGTTCATGATTTAGATACCTCCTTCTTTTGTCACCTCTTTGCAGTCACACTTAATAGGTTCTGTGCCTACCCAGAACCACATTTGGGAAACTCGGAGAGTGGAAGGATGTCTATCCTTCTTCTGGTATTTCTTGAATAACTGAGATTCACCAAATAGTGCAGTTTCTATAGAATGGATAAGGGAGATGCAAAGGAATCTGTTTGAATCCCATCATTTCACTGTTGAAATCTATATATCAAGTGGGGGAAGCATGTGGGCGAGGGGAAGAACAAACAGACACTCATCTGTAAAACAATAAAATTTATAAATTTTGAATGTAATTTGTATATAGGCAAATTATTTGTATATAATTTTGTGTATAAATGATACTTTTTTAGACTTGGAATGAATCATACAGTGGTACCTTGGTTTAAGAACAGCTTAGTTTATGAACAACTTGGATTAAGAACGCTGCAAACCCGGAAGTAGGTGTTTTGGTTTGTGACTTTTGCCTTGGAAGCAGAACATGTTCCGCTTCCTGTTGAGTGTGTTCCATTTGTAAATTGAGTCCCCCGCTGCTATGGGAAAGCGCGCCTTGGTTTAAGAATGCTTTGGTTTAAGAATGGACTTCCAGAACAGATTTAGTTCGTAAACCAAGGTACCACTGTATATATAAGTTACATTGTACTGCATGCAGGGATGAACAGTGTGCTGCCACAGCAAATATACCTAAAGAGCAAGGAATGAATACAGATGCAAATCTAGGTTGTTCACTTAAGAAAACTGTGTCCTTCCCCATTGCAATCAATGGGGAGATTCAGAATTGCATCTTGTTTTCTTAAACCACCCTGGAAGCTCTGTTAAATATAAATACTCACAGTGGTACTCAGCTAAGTCATACAGAGTTGAGCAATTGAAATCAGGGGGTGGTAGTCAACTAAGTTTTACTCAGAATAGACCCATTAAATTTAATTGAATAATTTAGTTGTGTTTCATTCATTTCAGAGAGTCGACTCTGGGGAAACCTTTGTTGAATACTACTCAGTGACCTTGCATCCAACAGTTTCAGTGGATCCACCCTGAGTGTGACTAACATCTATAAATCTTTTAAATAAAATAAGAAAAAACTCTAACCTGGGAGGTGGGGGTTGTACTACAGACTGCCTGGTTTTATCGTAGCTATTTTGTATTTAAAGGTTGCAGCTTTGCAGCAGTCTGTTACCTTACTGCAAAAAGATAAGGATTACCTCAACCGTCAAAACATGGAGCTTAACGTTCGCTGTGCTCATGAAGAAGATCGTCTTGAGAGGCTTCAGGTTCAGCTAGAAGATGCTAAGAAGGCCAGAGAAGAAATTTATGAGAAATATGTCACATCCAGGTACATAGTTCTGTTAATTCATTCAACAAATGATTCATTGCAGTAGACTGTTGTCGGGTTGGACAAAATAATTTACAGTAAACATAATGTTTTTGGTCAGTTGATCAGATTTCCCCAGAAACAATCAGTTGAAATCAAATTATGCTGTAGTGTTCTCAGGTTTTAGTTTCTACATACAGAAAAATCTTAAAGCAGCTGTGAGACCTTTATAAAACTTAAAACAATAATTTCCCATTATCACTACAGTGGTGCCTCGGGTTAAGTACTTAATTCGTTCCGGAGGTCCATTCTTAAACTGAAACTGTTCTCAACCTGAAGCACCACTTTAGCTGATGGGTCCTCCTGCTGCCGCCACACCGCCGGAGCCCGATTTCTGTTCTTATCCTGAAGCAAAGTTCTTAACCTGAAGCACTATTTCTGGGTTAGCAGAGTGTGTAACCTGAAGCGTTTGTAACCTGAAGCGTATGTAACCCCATGTACCACTGTAGAGGATTTACAGTCAGAAATTAAGCCTGCTAATATTTTCCTCAGCTTGCACTATATTACTAAAACTAAGACTACAGTGGTACCTCTGGATGCGAACAGGATCCGTTCCGGAGCCCCGTTCGCATCCTGAAGCGAACGTAACCCACGTCTGCGCGTGCGTGGGTCACGATTCACCGCTTCCGCACATGCACGTGATGTCATTTTCAGCATCTGCGCATGCGCTAGTGGCGAAACATGGAAGTAACACACTCCGTTACTTCCGGGTTGCTGCAGAGCGCAACCCGAAAATGCTCAACCCAAAGCTACGTCAACCAGAGGTATGACTGTATTATGATGCCTTTAATATTTGATTAAACAATCCACTCTAGTTAAAAAAATCTCCAAGTAGCTTAAGATCAGTGATACGATAATGTTTTATATTGCATCGTTAGTAGTAAAGCTCCTGTGGACTTATTTGCAATTCTATAGCATGTCACCAACATCAATACAAAATAACTTACATATGGAAGGGAATATTTGTGAATTCTGAATGAGTATTGGTTCAGTTGGTAACAACATATATGCAGGAATCTGCTACTGCTTAAGGGATGGCAACTCTTCTTATCATTTTAGCTAGTAGCTAAGCTCAGGCTCAGGTTGGCAATAGGCCAAAAGGAAGACAGAGAGCAGTTCTTTTTATCTAGGAGTAAAAGGCAATGGTTCTTCTCAGTCGGTGAGATCCAACATCACATTTTCTTCCGAGGGTCCCCCCAACCCAACCTTGGAGGCAGAATGGGAAGTCCTGGTTGCACATGCAGAATGCCACCGTTTGATAAATCTTACTGGGCGATAAGCAACTCAAAAGGGATAATACAAAGAAAGCTGCAGATTATTATTTTTAACTTTCTTTGCTTTTTTTTTTAATGAAGAGACCATTACAAAACAGAATATGAAAACAAACTGCATAATGAATTGGAAGAAATAAGGCAGAAGACCTCTCAAGAAATAGAGCAGCTTCGAAGAGCTACAAAGGAAATGTATGAACGTGAAAACAGGTGGGTAACTACTTTTTGAAACAATGGAACCTAAAAACAAATAAGGGAAATAGCTTGCATTTGGTGCTTGATCATTCTGAAACACATGTTAGATCCTCATTTTTACTAATCACTATGGCTTCTCGAAGCTACCAGCATGAGCTTGACTCAACTGCGGGAGGCAGAGGAAGACAGGAGGGCCTGGCGTGCTCTGGTCCAGGGGGTCACGGAGATTCGGACATGACTAAACAACAACAACATGGCTTCTCTCTGTGCCAGGATTGGTCTAGAATGCACCCGGAAGAGGCTATGTTGTGGATTTGTCTCCCGTGACCCTCGTTTCTGATGACGAGGCACACTGCAACAGTTCCCACACCAAAATACTTTTAGTTGGAATAGCAAAAGCAACCTTCTGTTTCATTCAGACGTAAGACAGACCATGCTGTGTCATTAATGAGCCTTCGGCTTATTTTTAGAAGTCTTACTTTCTGTCACTCCTTGTTACCTTCAAAATCCTTTTTTCTAAAATCCCTCTTTTAGACAGTGGTGGCAGAGCTAATGGAAGTTTAGTTCAGAACACGGTGCTGCCTCTGTGAGAGAATATGATCAAACTCTTCTATGTGTGTGCATGGTTCCTGAAATAAGAACATACAAATTATGACAGGTAGCAATGCAAAGAGAATGCAACAGGTTTCTGCAATCAACTGCGTTTGCATGGAATGAAGTTTTAGTTTTTAAATAGCCTTATGTTGACTTGTGAAAGCTAAGGAACTGATACGTAGTATTTAGTCCTCATTTCCCTTCTCCTTCTCTACCACCAGTCAGGTAAATTATAGCAACTACTTATTGCATCACTGGGGTTAACAGAAAGCTTTGCTTCCCATGTACAGACTTGTATTGTGTTACATAAAACAGCTTTAAGGTCTGTTTGTTTATGGAGGTTTGACAGATGTAAAAATGTTTGCATGCAAAATAGCTAAAAATATTGGTCTGGAACCAGTTGGCAGAAATGTTGTTCTTCATCTTGAAGTTATGATTTCTTGACTGCCAATTCCTGAATGTCTTTATGATATAAAAGAACATTTGTGAATAAGAATCTTGAAAACAATGCTTTATTTTTATCCCTGTTGGGACAAAAAGGGTGTGGTAAGCCAGTGAATCATTATATTTCTGTTCTTAAACTCGCACACACGTTTTCTGTTGTTTAATGTAGCTATGTGCTTTGAAAATTTGTATCGTGTTATGAAACTCAAAGCAGGTTCTGCTTGTAGGCCTCTGAAGTGACTATCAAAGCTGTCACACTATAGTTGTTCAACTCTTACACACCGTTCCTAAACCTGCTAACTGGGAAACAAATGTGATTGAAAACTGAGTTACATTTAGGTAAAGGGACCCCTGACCATTAGGTCCAGTCGTGGCCGGCTCTGGGGTTGCGGCGCTCATCTTGCTTTACTGGCAGAGGGAGCCGGCATACAGCTTCTGGGTTATGTGGCCAGCATGACTAAGTCGCTTCTGACGAACCAGAGCAGCGCATGGAAATGCTGTTTACCTTCTAGCCAGAGCGGTACCTATTTATCTACTTGCACTTTGACGTGCTTTCGAACTGCTAGGTTGCCAGGAGCTGGGACCGAGCAACGGGAGCTCACCCCGTCACGGCGACCTTCTGATCGGCAAGTCCTAGGCTCTGCGGTTTAACCCACAGCGCCACCCGCGTCGCCTGAGTTACATTTACATAGACGCATTTTAGATTGGGGTGTTAATCATTCTGTCTCTGCTTATTTCCAGCACTTCTCTACATAGTGCTTCTCTAGACAAATACGCACTCTATTTTTCCACAACCCAATACACTGCTGCAACATGCAATCCTTAGGCTACATAATTAAGTTCGGATGCTTTTCAAATGTCAACTTTTGCAGAGCTGGAACTTGCTTTTAACCCAACTTGCAACATTCTATACTCTTCATTTACCACACCACCACCACCCTTCTCAGACAGAGTAACGGCAACAAATACAATGGCAATAAAATGGTGGAGGCTACATTGATGGGACCAGAAGGAAATAATGGCACATTGTTACAGGCGGGAGTTCTAGGTCTGCCTAGCCTACAGCTACTGGGTTCCCTCCACTTGGAAGGACAATCACACAAGCATACTGACAGACTCTTGGTTGGGTGAACTTTGAACAAGGGCTATGGTTTCCCTTGTTGATGGCAGCAGGTTAAATTTAATTGAGGAGGAGTGGAGCATGATTCACACAAGGTACAGTGGAGATGTAACAGGGCACTTAGGAGACAGGTGCTTCTGACACAAACAGAGGCAAGCAAAAACTGAGGAGAAGAAAAAGCACTAAGACAACAGGGGAGGGAGAGAGAAATCACAGGAGCTCTCTTCTCCCTGACTAAGGCACATGCAGACACAATAATGACACAACACACAGACAGAAGAACAGGATATGGTGTTTGAAAGATCTGCTTCAAGCAGGAAACTGACTCCAGAGGAGGGAGACAGAACAACTCCTTTGGAGTGACAATGCTTCCCGCTTTTGAATGCTAGCGGGGACACAATCCCACTTGTAGGCATCTTAGCGCCCAGTCAGAAACACCTTTCAGGTAAGACTAGCAGTCCCATTTCCAGCATCAGTTTTGAAATAATGAGGTGACTTTCATACAAACAGACTTTCAAATTACATACATGAGCTTGCAGGAAGACGTCAGTCAACTCAAGGAACAACATTTTTCTGCATTGAAAGCAACAGATCTATTGACATAAGCTGAGGTGCACTTTAGTCCAAAAAAAAGCTGCTATGGATCAGTATCTTTACATATCAGTTCAAGGATGTAGCAGAAGAGTCTTCAACTCCTTTAGAAGCTGCAGGAATCATTTGATCAGTGCATGATCTTTAAAGAAAAGTGTTTGGTTCTTTGCAACTATAAGTTCTGCAAGAACAGCTAGAATAAATCCCTTGCAAACAGTATTCCCAGCTAAAGTAATATTTCACTTTGTATCATTTTGTAAGCCTTTTCTGACAGGCCTGTGTTACCTTTTCAGCCAGTCTCAGGACAGTCATCATCTAATATAATACGAATAGATAGAAAAATCCTTATTTACGCTCAGCCCACCACACTGTCGCCAGTTAAAGTAGACTTGACTGGGCAAGATTACCTAATGATGTAACTCAGTATAAGGTAGCTTCATATGTTCATAAAACCTATGCAAAACACTCAACATTATGCTGCTGAAAAATGGGCAAAAGGATTAAAGGAAGGAAAGAGAAAAAGCTCACTGTTTTTTGAGGAAAGGAGGAGGAACCCAGAAAGTTTGTCTCCTTAGCTCATTAGCATTACATATATTTGTGAAAGATACAGAATGTTTTGCTGACATAAAGCCATATGTATTAGATCCTTTTCCAAGGATAATATAAGATCCCTTTTTCTGGTTTGAGGCAAAGCAAATTTCTCTCAAGGGATTGTTATAACATCCCTTGCAACGTTCTTGAAGATGCCTCTGGGCTTATAAATATTGCGTTGAGCCATTTTACACATTACAAAACAGCAAACCTAGAATTGACACTGAGTGCAAAGGCATTATTGGCACCCTACTGAGTGTTATATGTTTGCAAATAACTGTTTGTTGCATTCAATGTTACTTTCTTTGCATTTAAAATACTTTAAAGTGTACACTTAGAAAATGTGGTGTGTGAATCAATCCTAATAAGATTAAGAATCAGAGTAGGGTGTACACCTAAAAATTTACACAAATTCACCTGAAGTGACGTGGAGGATATATATTTGATTGTTCATTTAATGAATGCTCTGCTGTTCTATTTATTTATTTGTTGCTGGAACTATACAAATCAGCCTTGTCACAATGGAAAGTGTTCCCCAGTTGCATCTCACTTGATATTTTTGAATCCCTTTGTGTTTTGTTTTTAGTTTCCCTGTTTCTTGTTGCTGTTGTTCACTGGCTTAGTTGTAGTTTTCCCATTATTATTATTTGGCAGATGAGCACACACCATTTGCTCACTCAAAGAAAGTAAAAACAGACCTAACCATCTATAACTTTTGACCATAAAACGTTTTCCTCTGAGAATTTATTTTATTTTATTCTTTAGATACAGACCATTTTAAAATGGTAAATTGTTAGGAAAATTCTCCTCATGAAATGGTATTTGAAGGCCTGTACAACATTTGTACATGAGGCAACAGAGTCTGAGTTTTTCATCTTGTAGTAGTTACATAAATCTGCACCACTTTTAAATTTTCTATATTATAGGCAAGGGATGTTAATAATAAAATCAGTGAAGTGGTGTTTGGGATGAGGGTGAACCTTCCCCCCAATCGTGGCCAGTGGTCAGGGATGATGCAATAAAACATTTGGGGGGTTCCAGAATGGAGAAGGTGGATCTAAAACATAATTGTCATGAAGTGTTTCATTTGATTATTATTTTACACGATGACATCTAGCATACCACATCAGAATAAACAGCATTCGCATGAAATATTTACCACATGACAATGATATGGTAAAGTCACTTTGTGAAGCAGCACCCACATCAAAAAGTAATGTGAGAATTGAGCCTAGTGTTTCAAGCTTAAAAGCCTTATAGCTAAATGAGAGCTGCTTTTTGATCTAAAAATAGCAATTGTTAATGCAGCATTTCTCCTCCTCCAAAGAAACAATGAAACTTCAAAGGTGAAATCTCTGTACAACTGCCATGTTAAAACACATATTCATAAAATAGGTGAATATTTGATATTATGAGCATAAATTTAATATAGGAGCTAGGCCTTAACAAAGTTTGGGTCTCAAATTAGGCAGAACTAAAAATAGGAGGGCTGTGATACAAATATTTTAGCATGAAAGGGGTTTTTCAGTAGCTTTGATAAGCTTTACCATTTCAGCCTTCATTCTAGGAACAGTATGTTCTTCAATTAGCCAATCAAATTTGGCAATGTGATGGCATCACGGAAAATAAGTGAGGTTTATTCAGAGTGAGGGTAATTCATCCTGAATTGCATTGCCCTCACTCTGAATTTGGTTTAGTTGCCTCCCGTGATGTTATCACATAACCACTTTCAACCGATCAGCACTATAGACTCAGAATATGAGTCTAGCTGGCACCTGGGTGAGTAAGGGGATTGCAATTGTATTATTATTACCTACTCTTGAGGGAGAGGGGTATTTAGTTATCAGGCAAGGGTATAAGCCACTAAACACCAAAATGGTACCACATTAAAATAAGTACCACAATTCTAAACAAAGCAAAAATGCCTAATGGTTTATACTGTCTAGAAAAATTGTTTATATTTTATTGGATGCTTGACAACCTATGTCAGTTGCCAGTCTGACCTCAGTGGTAAGTGTGCTCCACAGGGCAGGTGCCACTGTACTGAAATATGCAATCCAGAATACCATACAATGAATCTCAGGTCCATGTGACCCTACAGAGTTATAAAAATGTCTAAAATTCACACACACACCCATTCCAAGTCAGCCCTAATAAATACAGAGTATATAAAAGGAAGTATCTGGGGTTTTTTAAAAATAATTTTTATTAACCGGCCAATCAAATCAAATTAAATCACATCACATAAATTCCGAATTACAAAGCCGAATTTTAAATTTTGTTGGGGGGACCCATATTTCAAGATCCGAAGGGGGATTCTGATCATCTTCTTGCTACTGCATTATTGTCCAAATTAGACCAAATCAGTCCAAACAGAGTTCATAATTCTATCCAGTCTTATCTTGCTGTTTCCACATCACATCTTGTTCATATATTTTCTTTTTTTTCTTTATGATCTCTTCTGATAGTCTCCTTAAGCCGATAAACACCAATAATAATAATCCTGTGTGAATTTTTCCGTTCTTCCAATCCTCAAATTGAGATGGTTTCCATATATCATCGCCTTCATAGATAACATCGCTCTTTCCAGGAAGTACAGTGGTACCCCGCAAGACGAACGCCTCGCAAGACGGAAAACCCACTAGACGAAAGGGTTTTCCGTTTTGGAGGCGCTTCGCAAGACGAAGTTCCCTATGGGCTTGCTTCGCAAGACGAAAGCCCATAGGGAAATCTCCGGGACAGGGGGGAAGCGCCTCCGCTGTCGCCCGCCAGCATTTTAAAAAGCCCCGGGACAGCGGGGGACTTCTCCGCTGTTGGGGCGATCTTAAAATGCTGGCGGGCGGGAGCGAAGCCTCCGCTGTCGCCCGCCAGCATTTTAAAAAGCCCCGGGACAGCGGGGGACTTCTCCGCTGTCGGGGCGATCTTAAAATGCTGGCGGGCGGGAGCGAAGCCTCCGCTGTCGCCCGCCAGCATTTTTAAAAGCCCCGGGACAGCGGGGGACTTCTCCGCTGTCGGGGCGATCTTAAAATGCTGGCGGGCGGGAGCGAAGCCTCCGCTGTCGCCCGCCAGCATTTTTAAAAGCCCCGGGACAGCGGGGGACTTCTCCGCTGTTCCGGGGCAATTTAAAAGCCCCGGACCATGCCCCGATGCCGGGCGGTGGGGCGGGAACGCCTCCCCCCGCCGCCCGCCATCAGGACCATGCCCCGATGCCGGTGGACGGGCGGGAACGCCTCCCCCCGCCGCCCGCCATCGGGACCATGCCCCGATGCCGGGGGCGGGGCCGCGAAGCCTGGGCGCGCTGATCTCGGCGCGCCCAGGCTTCAGCATGCCGGCATCTCTCCGCAAGCAGCGGCAGCGCTGCCGCTTTTTGCGGAGAGGTCCGCGAAGCCTGGGCGCGCTGATCTCGGCGCGCCCAGGCTTCAGCATGCCGGCATCTCTCCGCAAGCAGCGGCAGCGCTGCCGCTTTTTGCGGAGAGGTCCGCGAAGCCTGGGCGCGCTGATCTCGGCGCGCCCAGGTTTCGGCATGCCGGCATCTCTCCGCAAGCAGCGGCAGCGCTGCCGCTTTTTGCGGAGAGGTCCGCGAAGCCTGGGCGACAGCTTTTGAAGGCAGGAGGGGAGCAAAGACTTTCGCCCCCCGCCGGCCTTCAGAAGAGGTCCTGGACCTCTTCTGAAGGCCAGCGGGGGGCAAAAGTCTTTGCTCCCCCCTGCCTGCCTTCCCGGGAGAGCGGAGAAACGCAGCGCGTTTCTCCGCTGTCCCGGAGGGCTTTTGAATGCAGGCGGGGGGGAGCAAAGACTTTCGCCCCCCCCCCAGCCTTCAGAAGAGGTCGGGGGACAGACTGTCCCCGGACCTGGTCTGAAGGCGGTTTCTCTAGGAACGCATTAATTGATTTTCAATGCATTCCTATGGGAAACCGTGCATCGCAAGACGAAAAACTCGCAAGACGAAGAGACTTGCGGAACGAATTAATTTCGTCTTGCGAGGCACCACTGTATCTGTTATATGTGGATTAGTTTAAAGAAAAAAAGCATTGTCTACCTGTACAAGGATTTCTATATCATAGGTCATATGCCATATTTTGTACAGTATAGATTGGAGTTGTCTACCGTATCTGCTTGTCTGGTTAGAGTTGTTCCAGCAAGGACTTGAGGAAAATGTGGCGATGGCCCCTGCCTTGGGTGGTTTAAAAAATATAGTAGGTATGTTCACACATGATATCAGTGTATTCTCTGTTGATGCTAATTATGTTAGGTAAATTAGACTAATTATGTTAGGGACGCGAGTGGCGCTGTGGGTTAAACCACTGAGCCTAGGACTTGCCGATCAGAAGGTCGGCAGTTCAAATCCCTGCAACGGGGTGAGCTCCCGTTGCTTGGTCCCTGCTCCTGCCAACCTAGCAGTTCCAAAGCATGTCAAAGTGCAAGTAGATAAATAGGTACCGCTCCAGCGGGAAGGTAAACGGCGTTTCCGTGCGCTGCTCTGGTTTGCCAGAAGCGGCTCAGTCATGCTGGCCAGCTGTACGCCTGCTCCCTCGGCCATTAAAGCGAGATGAGCGCCGCAACCCCAGAGTCAGCCACGACTGGACCTAATGGTCAGGGGTCCCTTTACCTTTACCTATGTTAGGTAAATGGAGCCTTCATATATATTACACACAAACACACATTTGACTCCAGAAAACAGGAGGGGACGGTTTTCTTACCCTGGCAAGAAAATGCTAGCCTAGATGGACAAGGACGTGATCTGCCCAGCAATTCCACATTGTGACTTGGGACCAAATCCATCTCTTTGGCCTCCTTTGCCCACTTGTGGATTCACAGTACACTTGTTAGACCCTGTTTGTGGTTTCTTTCCACCCTTCTTGCCCACAGTTTACAACTATTTTACCATATCCCTTTTTCATATCGCCTTCCTCCAGGTACTTCCTATCTATCCCCTATCCTTTATTGCTATAGTTCCCTGATGTTAACTTGTCTTACCTTGAAGACCTTACCATTCTGCTGCTCAGCTTTTAGATGCCAGGTCTTCCTAGTTACTACTACCAAAATCTCATTGCTCCCCTGTCCCTGAGCTCTTTGTGAGTTTCCTTTCCTACACCCCTGCAAAGTTCTACTCCTTGACAGATCTGTTGCTATTACACCTACCCTTTCAACAAGCCTTCTAAGTGGAGATCTTTAATCCCAGTTTGTATCTCATTAGATTGGAATTGTTTTTTATATAAGTAATGAAGTTGTATGGTTTTTATTGTTGATGGTGTTGTTAATCTTTTTGAGATATTTCATAGGAAGCGATTCATAAATGGAATTAATAAGCTAGTATTCCATCTATATACATGACACAAGTTTCTCTGAAATTTTGAGGGGATTGGTGGACGAAGCATGGAAAGAAAAACGTACGCACATAACTAGCTTTTCCCCTGTTGGAGCTCAGTTACAGAAAAACTAGATTAGTACCATAACTTACTTGTGAAAATATACTAGAGAATAAAAGGAACATTTACTCGGAAACACTTTTGAATTTCAGAAATTTAAGAGAAGCCAGAGATAATGCTGTGACTGAAAGAGAGAGAGCTATTGCAGCTGAAAGAGATGCGTTAGGAAAACATGAGCAGCTTTTAGAACAGTAAGTACATTCACCTTTCTTTTTCCTTTCACATTTATTTAAAAAGAGACTTCAACATTTGTACAAATAAAGTTGAGGTTTCTGGTTTCAAACTACTTGTTCAGAGGTGTCACTGTGCTTGACAGCTTGAGCTTCTCCTTTCACCCTGTCCAGGCTGTCATATTTAGATCTCTGACAAGCTAACTAGTGTAAATTGTTATTGGGAGCGAAGAATTGGAAAAGCCAAGTTTCTAGTAAACCATTTGAAAATTTAGCAGAAAAAAGTAAACTTCCCAACGAATGTATATTTGCCTGAACTGTAGTTTGGTAGTTGTTGTCTTTATTGGCATCTTGAATCCATTAGCAAAGATTAGAGATTTCCTTTGGCTCTCCGTGCTAAGCTGTGGAACATTCTGTTTATTGGCAATATGGACATTCTGCACTACAACTGTTAATTTGTCTGCATAACAACCTTTTTTAGGTAGTTAACTGCTGTCTCTGTCCCACTCTTTTAGTCATTCAACCTCATGGCTCCTTGTTCTTAGCTCCTTCAACCTTAGAGCCCCTTTTCTCACTCCGCTTGCCAGCTGGAAATTCTTACCAGATAGGAAGTCAGAAGTCACTTATTGCTTCATTCATAAGGCTGTTATATCAGTGTTACGATAAAATCTGTGCTACAGCTTTTGACACAGCAGTCATGTTATTGAACACTTCTCTTCTCTTGAGAAAGAACTTGGCAGACAGTCTTGGTTTATTGTCGGTCGTTTTCATATTTGTCATGAGATTTTCATAAGACTGCAAGTGGTGACATAAAAGTGTAGCATCTTTTATTACTGACTAACATCACTTGGCTTTTGATGTGAAAGTAAATCCATTTTGAAATTTTATGACAGATGTTAATGACAGTTTTGTGCTTATGTGAAAGCTTTTTATATCAGTCAGTTTCTTTTTTAAAGAATATATACTAATATGTTTTTGGTCTCTGGTCTCTTTCTAAAGTGTGAAACGTCTTGTTTGATTTTCTTGCATATAAAGCAGTAAAGAGTATAAATTAATGATTAGGATGTCTCAACTGAATTAGGTCAAAATAAAATTATGACATTTAAGGTTGTTAATATATTATTAAACTTGAAATCAGCATTTCTGGGAAAGATGCTTATACGTACTTTGGTTTTTAGCAAATTGTCCATAAAAAAATTTTTGTAGTCATTTTATCATTAAACAAAGCACTTCTGGATTAACCTTGTATTATTGCTGACTTTTCTCAAACATATCCCACTCCCGCATGACCATGGGTCTTTGGGATACCTATCCTCTAAATTATTTTAAGATATGAATGTCTGGGGAAAATGAAACAAGTTAGCAAACAATGGCTGACATCAATGACCACACAGTTGCACAATAGAAATCCCCTGGCGCATCACGACTTCCACTTTCTCCTTTCCCTCTTCCAGCACCCCTTCCCCTGCGGCGCAAGCACACACACACACACAAATCTCACCAGTGAGCTGGCTGCAGGGGAGCGAAGAAGAAGCAGAAGCCACATTGCATGAGCAAATAGCAAATACCACTTTGGAAACATTTTAAGCATGTGGTGCCTTCAAAATTACAGTGGGTGATATCTAAATCATACTCTTGAGTAGGCGTATTGAAATGGGTAAATTCTGAGAATGTCTAATGTTAAAGTAACCACCCGGTATTTGTGAAACAAATATTTTTTTAAAAAAGCAAACTTTGCTCTGGTTCCTGATTCTGCCACCTGCTGCTTACAAGTATATGCCATTAAGTTTTCTTCAGAGTAGATCATGCTAATTAATTTTGATGAGAGTAAAGGTAAAGGGACCCCTGACCATTAGGTCCAGTCATGACCGACTCTGGGGTTGCGGCGCTCATCTCGCTTTATTGGCCGAGGGAGCCAGCGTACAGCTTCCGGGTCATGTGGCCAGCATGACTAAGCCATTTCTGGCAAACCAGAGCAGCGCACGGAAACGCCGTTTACCTTCCCGTCGGAGCGGTACCTATTTATCTACTTGCACTTTGACGTGCTAGGTTAGCAGGAGCTGAGACCGAGCAACAGGAGCTCATCCCGTCATGGGGATTCGAACCGCCGACCTTCTGATCGGCAAGTCCTAGGCTCTGTGGTTTAACCCACAGTGCCACTCGCATCCCTTTCAATGGGCCTACTCTGAGTGAAATCGCCACCTGTCAATCATCATCATGTCAGGTGATTTAACCCACTTTGCACAGCGCTTCCCAAATGTCAAACAATGCACTGGTTGCTGGGCGCTTGGGAAGCGCCTGTGCAAGGAGGTTTTCAAGCCCTATGCTTGGTGATTGGGAAGTGCTGAGCATAAAAGCCCTCTGCACAGCACATCCCAAGCACTCGGCAGCTCCTTGAGTGTTTTGCATTTGCAAAGCACTGCTCAATCAACCAGCTGTCAGGTGTTTGGGAAGTGCAGTTCAAAGTGCTTTGCGAGCCCTGCACTTCACGTTCACAAAGCCCTGGGGGAGCAGCGTGCAAGAGGCTTTTCAGGCACTATCAATTACCGTAATAGTGCCTGTGGTGCACCTTTCAGCCAAGCCCCGCCCTTACCTGCTCCCATGTAGGATGTCCGATATAGGACAGGTGGATGTGGCTTGGCTGAAACAGTCTCACGGACTGGTGGTTCCCCATCCCCGATTTAAAAGAATGGAGTGAGAGGCATGAAATATCGTTGCAAGTTTGCTTCATTGATGAAGATAACTGATCTGTGGAAGATACGGAGGGGAGAGGGCAGAACCAAAGGGAAAGGAAGTGTTAATTATTTGAAGTCATCCTGATTCAGCGGGATTGGATGTAACATGCAGCCAAATCAATAAATAACATTTCTTTGTATGAGCACGTACTTGGGGTGTTCAGGACTGATCAAAAAGACAAAAGTGTATTGTTGCTAACCAGGCCCTAGTTACCAATGTTGGTATAATCTGAAACTTCCAAACATATTTGTTTATACAAAGTATATGGAATGTTGCCTAGCCTGACTGGCAGTTAAGAAATGCCTCTGGCAAACCGTGTGATGAAGAGTGTAACTAACACCTAATTTTCTAGTCAGTGCAATCATTATAACTTTATTCTGGTGACTAATAAATCAGTTTCTTAGTCCAATACCTGTTTATTAAACAAACAAAATTAGCACCATAATTGAACAGTAACTCTGCCTATTTTAAAACTCAAACATAGATTTTAAAATCTGCTCTTTTTAGTTATAAAATCTTGTCTTTTTCTGAAGCAATTGATCGCGTACATCAGCCTGAAAAGCTGGGTTCTCTGTGCTTATGCAATTGCAAAAACTATTGCTTATGGTGAATCACAAGTTCCAGAAAAGGAAAATCTCTGTTGATGTAAGGTGTAAGGCAACGTAAGGCAAACACTAATTAGGAAAAATAAATTCTTAGCCAGCAAATCATTACTGTAATAGGAAACATACTACCCCAGAACCACCCCAAAAAGGCAATCCTGGGGTTGGGAGACTCTTGAGCAAGGTATGGCACAGAGGGCTGCAGATGGATGGGTGATCTGGTGTAAATCATGGGACCCTTCCTCCTTTGTGCAACTGGAAGTGTTGTCCTGCTAAACTAAACATGTTTCAATCTTAGCTCATTCCATGAGCTATCAAGCTCCGCAATGTGTGTTCAACTGTAGCTATGCATGTATACTTTATAGATTACAAATGCACCACATGCATGCTGTTTATTTTTTAACTTTATTTATTTCATAAAATTTATACACCACTTGATTGGGGGGGGGAACCCTTCAAAAATAAAAGAAGAAAATTAAGAAAAATTTACAACAGTACTTTAAAACAGGCAAAAGTTAACATGCTAAAAGAGATTAAAACTACCTCAACTTCCTAAGCATCTATAATTGTTATAATGCTGTTTGGATAGTATGCCTTATGGACTATCACTGGACTAGTTAACATTTATTTATTTATTTAAAATACCAGTATACCACAATTAAAATTATCAGAGCTGTTTAATATATATATGTAAAATTAAAACCACATAAAAATTTAAATAAGAGATCAATAATAATAATATATTTATAACCCGCCCATCTGGCTGGGTTTCCCCAGCCACTCTGGGGAACCACAGCTTCCAACAAAATATTAAAAATACAATAAAACATCAGACATTAAAAACTTCACCAAACAAGGCTGCCTTCAGATGTCTTCTAAAAGTCAGATAGTTGTTTATTTCCTTGCCATCTGATGGGAGGGCGTTCCACAGGGTGGGTGCCACTACTGAGAAGGTCCTCTGCCTGGTTCCCTGTAACTCCGCTTCTCGCAGTGAGGGAAGCCCCAGAAGGCCCTCGGAGTTGGACCTCAGTGTCCAGGCAGAATGATGGGGGTGGAGACGCTCCTTCAGATATACTGGACTGAGGCCGTTTAGGGCTTTAAAGGTCAGCACCAACACTTTGAATTGTGCTCAGAAACGTACTGGGAGCCAATGTAGGTCTTTCAAGACTGGTGTTATATGGTCTCGGCAGCCGCTCCCAGTTACCAGTCTAGCTGCCACATTCTGGATTAGTTGTAGTTTCTGGGTCACCTTCAAAGGTAGCCCCGCACAGAGCACATTGCAGTAGTCCAAGCGGGAGATAACCAGAGCATGCATCACTCTGGCGAGAAAGTCCACAGGCAGGTAGGGTCTCAGCCTGTGTACTAACTATTGCAGGAGATGTACTCTTTAACTGTCTCCATAAGCCTCCATTTATTTGTGAAACCGTCTGATCCTGAATCTAAAAGTTAAAAAAAAAATCCATGCAGTCTGAAAATAGTGATACCTGCTGGCTATTCTACCTTCATTCTACGATAAAGTGGCATTTGACTTTTTGACAAAAAGAGACCCTTTCGACTATTATTAATGGGACATGAATGCATTGATCTAGCAGCATAGAAATTTTCGGCAATAGTGCAGAAGGAGCATCAACCTCTGACCTTGCTTCGCCTCAATGTTCCATAATGTCTAGTGTCTGTAGCTGGAACCTGTTGCTTTGCTTTGCTTTTGCTTTCACAATTTCTTTGGGCAACATTTATGGAAAATATCTCCACAAATAAAGCTGTCCCTGCCTCCCTTTGTGGGGGTTTTTGCCCTTGACAGTAAGGAAAACTGACTTGAGAAAACATCTTATAGTATTGTGCCTATAAGAGTGTATCTTGGGAGACTTGGAAGTCACACTGTCACAAATTCAAGGATGTGTATTCTGCAGTCGGAACTCCCTAGTACTGCTGTGGTTTTTTTTAATTTTTATTGCTTAAGAGGTATAAGATGACTTGCTTTCACATTGGCTTCTGACTCAGAGTAGCTACCACTTTGGCATACAGATGGACAAAGAACCCAAAATGAGACAGTACCAGGATTTGGCATAAAGTCTTTGCATCTCTCTTCTTTAAAAGAGTGGTGTTTAACACTTCCTCTCTAAAGTCTGAGCTTAGAATCCAGAGGGTTGAGCTTTTGGCCTTGGCTTTAATCCAAGGCAAGCTTCACCAACTGCTATTTTAAAAAGAGAAACAAAGGCTTATTAAAAAGCAGTGGGGCAAAAACTTGACCTGTAAAAAAACAAAAGGAAGCATTTATTTATTATATTTATTTAACTCACCCCCCTCCCCTCCTGTAATTTCAAATCAGTTTTCAAAGTGGCTTAGAGAAAAAGATAATAAAACAATGAAGGGAACAGCATCAACATGGCATCAAATGGCTAAAATCAACTAAATGTGTGCGCAAATGGCTGACACTTAAAACTTTTCATTCTAGGCACCAGATAAGCAGCTCTAGAGAGAGAGTTCCGTGATTGGGGTGTCTGTATTGAGAGGGCTCTCTCTTGGTGATATCTGATTGCTATGGCACCTGCAGAATGGTCTCCTTTGCAGAATGTTTTACACAGGAAAGACGCCCCTCATATATGTATATTAACTTAGAAGTTGGAGACTCGCCAATATTATCTTTGGTGGCTAATCAATTGGGCACCAACACCAAACACATTGTTAAAACCAGTACAGTGGCACCTCGGGTTACATACGCTTCAGGTTACATACGCTTCAGGTTACAGACTCCACTAACCAAGAAATAGTGCTTCAGGTTAAGAACTTTAAGGATGAGAACAGAAATCGTGCAGCGGCGGCAGGAGGCCCCATTAGCTAAAGTGGTGCTTCAGGTTAAGAACAGTTTCAGGTTAAGTACGGACCTCCGGAACGAATTAAGTACTTAACCCGAGGTACCACTGTACCTTCTAAATCTGAGGCATGCTTCTGCGTAGGCAGGCTCGGCAATCTTGAAACAGATTAGCCATCTTAACAGAGGTGCAAAAAGGGAGGGCAGAGTTATTTGGCTGTATCCAGCTAAGGCCTACTCAAGAGTAGAGCAATTGAAATTAAATGAACCTAAGTTAGCCATTTCCATTAACTTCAGTGGGTCTACTCCTGAATAGTACTAGCATTGCATACTAACATACAGAGAGATCTTTAATTAGTGAGCTTTTCGTTTTTATGTTTTAAGGAAAAATGTGTTCTGATCTAGGATAAACTGTGATGGATTGTTCTTCTAATGGCAAAAGACACAGTTGGACTTGAAGTGTTTTATCTTCATTTTAAAATACATATTTTGACATGTACAGATGGACATTTCAAAACTTAATAATTTACGACTTCAGAAAGAGTTAGGGTGGCTCCCTGCTTAACCAGAGTGGAAACAAGATGATTTCAGTAGATACCAGGTTGTATGTCTTGTGATGTTGCAGGACCTGTGAGTATCCCATGATTTTAAAATGACTAAATTGGAAGGCGGTTATGGTGTTTAAAATAGCATCAAGCTATGTTTCTAGCTAATGTGCCTGTTTCTTCAACTTTTGCCAAAAAAATAATAATATGTTTGAAGATAAGACTGTTGAAGCTCAGTTTACTTCTGAGCCTAAGGAGGCATAGATGAATGAAATATCCCCTGCCCAGCCACAGAAATGTGTGTGACTTGCTGGTTAAAAACAGTTAGTCTTGGTGATTTCTTTATTTTATTATTGATTGATTCAGATAATAAATTAGTAAAAGACACAGGACAGTTATATCCTACCCTCATGGTAAAACTAACTGGAGCACTTAAATTTTTTAAAGTTAACCTCAAGTTGTGAGCATATATATTTTTGAACATAGGGCTCTAAATCTGCTATGGGGATTTTCTAGCCTTCTGGAGTAGATTTATGGGGTGCACATGAGAAGACAAGATAGAGAAATTCCATTATACAACTAAAAGTCCTTGTGCTAGTGGAACCATTTAGCTGGATACCACTCAATTTCTACATATTCTTCTGTAGTATTCCCTATTATATACACTGCAGGTTAATCTTCCGATTATATTGCTTTATTTGCTGGGCTACCTTTTAGTGTATTTTTCATCTGTGCTGCTACTGGACTTCTTCAGTATTCTATGCCCTTCTCGATTTAATCCTTTGATTAGGACAATGCATCCTAGTGGTGATTTCAGTTACTTTTCATAGCCCTTGAAATGCTATTTAAAACAAATTGCGGCTTGAAACTTCTGATGGTATATAATAGCAGCATGATTAACTCTTGTCTATTCTCATAGCTATGTTTATGTTACTCTTTTAGCTGTGTGTTTATATTACCCTAGTAACATGTCCATCATTATGATAGGTGGAACAAAGGGTCAGAGTGAATTCTTGTATATTGCAGAGACATGGGGTTTTTTTATGAATGGAGTTGGCTCTTCCACCCTCCTGGTATCAAGAACATAGATAGAAACTCCAATAACAGCACTTTACCGTGTGTGTGTGTGTGTGTGTGTGTGTGTTTTAAAAAACTACATTTTAATCTTGATTTTCCTTCAAGGAATTTAGGATGGCACACATTATTTCTCTGTTTTCTCTCCCCTCCCTGCCCTTTTTTGCCACCACAACACAGCACTGGCTTTTTGTGTGACAGTGAGTGGTAGCAATGCACCTATAACAAACCAAGTAAAGATGTGTACTCAAGTTGGGGGACAACATTGGAATTAGGGTTAAATCTCTGCTTGCTAAAGCGGGTTATTGTCCCTCCTCCAGAGCTTTCCCAGTTGCAGCCCGTTAATTTTGTCCTGTAGAGCTAAATGGGAGCCCCGGAAGTGAATTGTAGAGCCTACAAAGAATTAAAAGCTGGAATTCTATTAGGAAAAAACAAACTCTGGGCCAATTAACTGAAGTAATGGTGCATGTGTTTGTATAACCTGTTCAGTTTATTCTTCCTTGGGAAAATTTGCTCCCTACTTTACTCTGATCTTAAGCAAAGCCATGGCAGTTCATAAAACTGCTGGATGCCATTTGATAATTTTAAAAACAATTTAAAGAAACGCTACAACCATAAGGACTGTTTTGTAATGTCATCCTAGATCTGTGAATAAAAACAGCAGCGAAAACAGACACATTTTCCAGAATTTTAAATATTATGTTTACTGGAGCGGAAGTTCCATAAATTACTGCCAATGAAGTGTGAGTATGTTTCTCCCACTTGTAAATGAGCTTTTATTTCCTACAGTACATATTCTGCTGCCACAATGACTCATCTTATACATGTTTTAGTTTAACTCCAAAAACGTTTTAAATCTTGGCAGTGGTACTAGGATGTTGCACCCTGCTGTAGAAACTGAAAAATTTATGGTCAGTTGCAGCAATAACCAATGTTTGCTGGTATTGATGTCTCCAGGTTATATCAAGTGATTATGAGAATATTTAAAAGAATTGTGCATTTGTTGTTTTCTGAACAAGACGATATGGTGGTAATTCTGTTCTCTGATCTGTCACAACTGGGCACTTGTTGACTCACAGAAAAAAATGAAACAGTATTTTCAGTTGCTCTCCCTCATTTATGCTAGATAACTCCTTGTGCATGCTTACAGATAATTGGTAAATGGAATGAAGAAAGGGATCCTGTATGGGAAAATGTTTAGAAAAGTTGCTACTATGGGACTGACGTAGTTGTGAGACACTTTACAAGTTTTAATACCTCCATGGTGGTCTGTAATGCTGGTGACACATTTGTTTATGTGTCTACATTCAATTGTTGTTACAATGAGCACCTTGATTCTACGCACATTTACTTCCCAGCGTCTCATGGATTAGAGCTATTATAAGCATCTCAGGGTGCTTAGAATTGGAGCCTATAGAAATATCTGCTTGTGTAAGCATATTAATCAATATAGGGCATTTTCTTTCAACTGAAGTTTTTGTTGTTGTTGTTGTTCAACAGGTTTTTCCATTGGGAACGTTGCCAAGTTGTACTTTTTTATTGTTTAACCCAGGACTTACAACGTAGTGGAGCTCAACTTTCCGTCATGGCGTTACCAGCAAACATTTTATTTCAAATGTTCCTAAGCCTGATGGCATCCCCTGTGTTCATAATCCTTTTGGTAATTTATCTTCTCTGGATATGCTTTCCCTGAGCTGATAAATGACAACTGCTTTGTGCCATTTTAACTACTATCCTTCCAAACCTTCACTGGTGACACATGAAAGCTCATCATGGCTTTCGGACATGCACGATGCTGTAATTTGTATATAAGCACATGTGAATTCATCTCTATACTAGATGACTTCTACCCAGATTAATTTTGACAGTTTTGCAGTCTTTAAGCTCACAAATGCCCCACGTTTACTGCAACGGAATAGTGCAGGTTTCAGGACCAATACAAACCTTCATTCTGAGACTGCACAAATTGCATCAGAAGGCAAAGGAGGCTTCTAGATCCTGTCTATTAGAATCTGGTGAAAATACTAAACAGTTTTGGGATGCAAAATTGAGAGGTTGGGGAAGCGTTGAACTGCTGTTTAGAACCTGTGATGTATTGAATGAAAGCCAGTAAACTGAAGCTCAGTACAGATTATTGTTGTTGTTGTTTAGTTGTTTAGTCATGTCCAACTCTTCGTGACCCAATGGACCAGAGCAAGACCAGGCACTCCTGTCTTCCACTGCCTCCCGCAGTTTGGTCAGACTCATGCTGGTAGCTTCGAGAACACTGTCCCACCATCTCGTCCTCTGTTGTCCCCTTCTCCTTGTGCCCTCCATCTTTCCCAACATCAGGGTCTTTTCCAGGGAGTCTTCTCTTCTCATGAGGTGGCCAAAGTATTGGAGCCTCAGCTTCAGGATCTGTCCTTCCAGTGAGCACTCAGGGCTGATTTCCTTCAGAATGGAGAGGTTTGATCTTCTTGCAGTCCATGGGACTCTCAAGAGTCTCCTCCAACAAAGGGAACCTATAGTGAGGGACAGTAAAGATTGCATTGGCTTTAAAAATAATAATTCTCTCCCTTCCCCACTGCCTGCTCTGCCTTTTTATATGATGGTTCTTTGAAGGGACACAGGAGATGGCTTAATTTTGGCTCCCTTGTGCCGCAACACACACCCTGTATTTGTTACAGTCATCTCTTGGGAGTTAATGTCAGATCTCTATATACTTTATTTTTGTATCTGTTCCTGCAGGGATATGTGCCGTTTTAATGGTGAAGCCAATCATACAGTTGCAGTCCTTAACTATAAAAGCAGACTAGTTCTATTGTGCTTTGCAATAAGATGGAAGCTTTAGAGGAAATGGAAGAAGATGCAGAGAGGTTGTTGTTCCAAAGAAAGAACTGGAAATAATCTTGACCGACAGAGAGAGAACTTGCCCAAATGTATTTTCTGCCCTGGCTTTTTGAAGCAATGCAGAACCTCCTTTGGAAATTAGGCTTTATCCTTTCAATCCGCACCCAGTTTAAAAGGATGCTGTTAGATATAAAAATCTGGATGAGGATTAAACAGAACTGATTTTATAACATAAATGTGCCTGGGTCTCACTGGATTTAACTACAACTTTGCACTTATTAAACTAAAATGTACTATGTGTTCTGTGCAGGATTTGAGCGTTCTGCATTGCTTAATTGATCATTGCCGATTCAGTGATGGTCCAGATGTTGTGATTTTTATCGGCAATTTGTTCTAGCATCTGGATGCCATCAGTATTTTTGAGCACCTATTAGTTTTTATTTCAGAATTGCCAATGAATGTTGGTTTTGTATACTAATAACTCAATTCAATGAGTTCAACAGGCTTCTAACTAGACAGAGTCAATTTATTTATATACCACATATTCCCAGAAATTCATCTTTGCGCAAAGCACCTCACATAGAAAATAGTATTACTACTGTAGTACAATAACAGTACATAATGCCCTTAGTACAACATTAACACACACACAAATAAACAGAGATAAAAATTTAAGAGAGTATGAAGCCCACCAATGGGTCAAATAAAATATCAAATAACTTCCTCTTCAAAAGCAGCCCCATACCTGTTGACATTAGTTTCTGACAAGCATCCTCCCCTCCTGTCCTTTATGCCTCAAAAGGTTAGAAAGTCTACCCAGAGTTCTTCTGCAAGCAGCTCCCTTATGGAGGCTCTCAGGGCAAAGCAGGTGGAAACAGCCATCCTCTCCAATGGCAAATACAGTGCATGTGTCTCTGAATTATCTAGCTTGTATCTAGTCTCATCGTGCTCACGATCCCATAATCAGTCAAAAATTAAAGAGCCATCCGATAAGCAATGGCTGGATCTTTGCATAGAAGCGATAATAATTTTGGCCCGGTATATATAGTTAATGGGTGGTGTTGGTCCTTATATGGAGGAGCAGTCAGTGTTCACCCAGCCAGCACACACCTAAAGTAACGCTTTGTGTGGATATCTGTATGTGTGGATATCTTCACGTATGTATACCAAAGAGATTGATTCAGGGACGCGGACTTATAAAAAATATTGGGGGGGCCCGGGAAAGCTCATGAATAATAAATAAGCTCATGAATATGCAAATAAAGTGGCTCCGGCCCTAAATAGGGCAAGCCACGCCCCCCAGCCAGCCAATCGGCTGGCTGGGAGGTGTGGCCAGTCGGGATTCCCCTGTTCTCGCGGGGGCCAGGAGGAAGGAAATTCCCCCCGGCAGTGCCTTGGCAGTGGCGGTGGTGCTGCGAAGCAGCGAGGCAGGAGCCCCCGCCCCCGGGGATTCCCTAATCTCGCGGGGGACGGCCGGGGCTCTCCGACTAGGGCGCGCGGCTGGCTGGCTGGCTGGCGAGGGAGCAGGTGGGGAGGAGGCGGGGGACGGCGGCAGCGCTCTGCTGGAAGGGCGCCCGAGATTATTGGGGGGGCTGAGCCCCCCCAAAAAATTTTTTGAGGGGGCTCGAGCCCCCTCAGGCCCCATGGAGTCGGCGCCTATGGACTGATTTGCATACTGTGTCCCATTTTTGAATAGGAAGAGCCATCCAAATCCAACAACCGTTTGTGGGCCTCCCTGTGAAGTGACTCTCAATACTTTAGTGTTCATAGGGAAGAGGGATGCACCAAGTAAAAGATGAGCGCTTTTCAGCGTCTGAGCTCGATCAAAGAAATAGCCAGATCTTGGTTAAACCCCCCTGCATTAAGGCCAGGAGAACAACAAGTATGAATAAAGTTACATATTATAGGACAGGAACACGCTCAACAGAAAAAGATTGCAGTAAAGTGCCAATATGGTGCATGAAGCAACTGAGATCTGGGATCACATAGCAGGTTCATTTAGGGTCAGCTTTGGTAGGGCTGCGGGTGGCGCTGTGGGTAAAAGCCTCAGCGCCTAGGACTTGCCGATCGAAAGGTCGGCGGTTCGAATCCCCGCGGCGGGGTGCGCTCCCGCTGCTCGGTCCCAGCGCCTGCCAACCTAGCAGTTCGAAAGCACCCCCGGGTGCAAGTAGATAAATAGGGACCGCTTACCAGCGGGAAGGTAAACGGCGTTTCCGTGTGCTGCGCTGGCTCGCCAGATGCAGCTTGTCACGCTGGCCACGTGACCCAGAAGTGTCTGCGGACAGCGCTGGCTCCCGGCCTATAGAGTGAGATGAGCGCACAACCCTAGAGTCTGTCAAGACTGGCCCATACGGGCAGGGGTACCTTTACCTTTACCTTGGTAGGGCAGGTGTTAAGCATGTATCAGATACCAACATCGTACTGTGGTGGTGTCAGAGAGTGTAGGCAGCAATTGAATTGGATGCCATCAGGTATCAACTAGGAAAGAGTGATTTGATGTCTGTTGGCATCAAGTTTTCGTGGGGTTTTCTCTTTAGGTTTGGTAATATTGGAGGCCCGCAGGATTTAAGAGAAAGTGTGTGTGTGTTTTCAGTATGCAAAAACAGTATGTGAGTTGTGCATTTGCTAAAATCATCTCAATAATACCCTGCATTCATTGCACGTTATCCTTATTTTTCTTTAAAATTTTGCATATACTTTGAATTAAGATTTTGTATTTCACTTTCCCCAGCAAAAGAAACAGTTCCGCACAATAGTAGGTTTTACTTGCTGCAAAAGCTGATTCAAGCAACCCTTTTCTTTCTTTCTTTCTTTCTTTCTTTCTTTCTTTCTTTCTTTCTTTCTTTCTTTCTTTCTTTTCCTGAATTATAAATGCTGTATTTTCTCCATTTCCTAGCTTCTGGCTACCTTGAAACACAGATTCACCCCCCCACACACACACACACACACATACACTGCATCCATCCCCTCTTGTGGGTTCTCTGAATTTCATGTGGGTCATATAATGTGGGAGTTGAAGGAAAGAAGCTGGAGGAAAACAAATACAACTGCCTCTTGGGTGGAAGAATCCAGGATAGTACACACAGTCCAGGGATTCCTTACCCAGCCATCAGGGAAGGGGGGGGGGGGTAGGAATGACAGAAATGTATCACCACAATAACAGATTGTGTGGCGGAAAGGAAAGGTCACAGTGTGTCTAACTAGGAACTGAAATCTCTAATTTAATCTTTCTAGGTTTATCTTTCAAGAGCGCATTCAGCCAAAAATATGCAGTGGAGATCTGCTTATTCTTTTTTGAGCACTAGACTTCAATTCTTTGGCAAGCTGAACGTCTGAGGCATCAGGGAATGCACGGGAGAATATTTCATGTAGAGGCTCTTGGTTGAATTAAATATAGAAAAAACAAATGACACTAGAATAGTTAGCGTGCAGAAATGTTTTTTTAAAAAAAATCTGAAATTTAAAGCTTTAGATAAGACCACAAGCCTGGCTACTAGAGATGCCCACACTAAAGATTAAAAATACCTAAAATCTCACAATAAAGAGGAAGCAATTTTCAAACATAGTTGGAGAAAGTGTCAGGAACAGCCTTGCCCTGTGAGTTAATTGACCTTGTATCTACATGGAGACCTGAAAGGCATTGCTCTGGTTAGAATTCTGCCCCCCCCCCCCCCGGTAAGCCTCTTGCATGTATAGCATTTTAATTTTAACATGATGTGTTAGTTTTGAAATTTATTTAACCATGGCTTCTAGCCCTTTTATTGGAAACAATAGGGGAAAATGTGGCTTTGCTAAAATTAGGAGGATTGTTTTATGTGTAGCTTAATACATAATTAAAAGGGATGCGGGTGGCGCTGTGGTCTAAACCACAGAGCCTAGGGCTTGCCGATCAGAAGATCAGCAGTACGAATCCCCATGACAGGGTGAGCTCCCATTGTTCGGTCCCAGCTCCTGCCCACCTAGCAATTCAAAAACACATCAAAGTGCAAGTAAATAAATAGGTACCGCTCCGGCGGGAAGAAAAAGGGTGTTTCCGTGTGCTGCTCTGGTTTCGCCAGAAGCGGCTTAGTCATGCTGGCCACATGACCCGGAAGCTGCATGCCGGCTCCCTCGGCCAGTAAAGCGAGATGAGCACCACAACCCCAGAGTCGTCCAGGACTGGACCTAACGGTCAGGGGTACTTTTACCTTTATCTAATACATAGTTAGTTAAATAATCTATGATCAAACTATATTGGTCCATAACGAAAAATACTTTCATATCATGAGTATTTGGTGGTGGTTGTTTTCATTTAGAAGGCTACATTGATATTTCACTTATGTCCTTCCCTACAAATAGACCTGTTGTAGTATATATACTGTATGGCAGTAATGGGGAATCTTTTTAAGGTTCACATTTGCACTGGGGTAATTGGTTGGGAGCTTATTCACAACAGCAGATATTGAAATTTGTTGGGTGTTAGAACAGTAAATGTGTTTAAAGAAGCAATATTTGGTGCAGCTTAAATCACATCGCATTCCTTTTTAAAAAATCATGACGAGAGAGTTGAATTGGATTTCTTTAAATGCATGCTTGGGATTCCTATCAACCCAGTTGTTGGGCATACTCAGCATCTTCAGCTTGGGCAAAAAAATAAAAATACTGCATTCCTTCAGTGGTTCATTTTGCAGCCAACGACCACAGGTGATATTACAGCTGAGATGTTTTATGACGGACATAGCCACATTGTGGTACTTGATGTTGGCAAAAGAAGACTTCTTACCAATTCTAGAGGTATAAGGAAACATAAAGGGCCTCATGAGGAATATTAACTTGCCAAGAGTAGTATTTCCAGCTCATTTACCGTATTTTTCGCTCTATAACACGCACCTGACCATAACACGCACATCATTTTTAGAGGAGGAAAACAAGGGAAAAAACATTCTGAATGAAACAGTGGGTGTATCATTTTTGTGCTTCATGCTGTGGCCACAGACATGTGATCTGATGGTGAATTTGGGGTGACCCAATGCAAAAATCCTGAGAATTCCTGTGGATCCATGATTTGTAACCATGTTTTTGCACCATTGCAGCCCCAGGCAACAGTGGGTGCGTGATTTTTTTGGTGCAGGCTGTAGCCATGGACATGCTATGTGATCTGATGGTGAATTTGGGGTGACCCAATGCAAAGATCCTGAGAATCCCTGTGGATCCATGCTTTGTAACCACATTTTTGCACCATTGCAGCCCCAGGCAACAGTGGGTGCGTAATTTTTTTGGTGCAGGCTGTAGCCATGGACATGCTATGTGATCTGATGGTGAATTTGGGGTGACCCAATGCAAAGATCCTGAGGATCCATGTGGATCTATGCTTTTTAACCACGTTTTTGCACCATTGCAGCCCCAGGCAACAGTGGGTGCGTGATTTTTTTGGTGCAGGCTGTAGCCATGGACATGCTATGTGATCTGATGGTGAATTTGGGGTGACCAAATGCAAAGATCCTGAGGATCCATGTGGATCCATGCTTTGTAACCACATTTTTGCACCATTGCAGCCCCAGGCAACAGTGGGTGCGTGATTTTTTTGGTGCAGGCTGTAGCCATGGACATGCTATGTGATCTGATGGTGAATTTGGGGTGACCCAATGCAAAGATCCTGAGGATCCATGTGGATCTATGCTTTGTAACCACATTTTAAGTGGGGAGCGAAGGAAAAACAAAGAAGGGACATGAGAGGGGTGTGCAGAGAAGCAGCTGGCTAAGAATGCAGGAGAGGGATTTAACGGGAGGGAGGAAAGAAAGGCAAAAGTTTCCCCCCACCCAAGCCAGCCATATCTCTCTCTCTCTCTCTCTCCCCCCCCCCTCTCTCCCTCTCCCCCAGCAGCACCGGAGCACAGAGAGGAATTAGAAGGAGACACTCTGCTTTCCCCTCTGCTTGCCTGGAGGGGAGGGGCTTTCCCTGCTCTTTGTTCCGTTTGAGCAATCACAGCAACGAAACAGAGGGGGGTGGGCAGTAAGACCCTGAGGCAGAATGCAGGAAAGCAGCCGCTTCCTCTTTTCAGGTTTCCCTTCTCTGTGAAGCGCGATTTGAATTTTGCCTGATTTTTCGGCTCCAGGGACCACACATTCGCTCTATAACACGCACAGACATTTCCCCTTCCTTTTTAGGAGAAAAAATCTGCGTGTTATAGAGGGGGAAATACGGTAATTGTTGGAAGAAGTGGCATTGCTTATAATTTCTATGCACTCACAAGTTCACTTTAGCTGATTAATCTTGTTAGGGTTTTGGTTGTTGTTATGAGATGACAGTGGAAGAAAAGAGGGTTTCCATTCTGATCAAAAGGCTGGCATCTGATTTATTTATTTTACTCCACCACCACTACCCCAGCAAAGGAACCCACGTGGGTGCCTCTCACAGCATGTAGGTCCAAGGAAAGGCTGGTCTCATTACCAACTTGCTGTAAACTATCTATGCGTGCTACGGAATACTTTGGAAATGTATGTAGCCTGTGTCGTCTTATACTTAGCAGACTGTATCTGCCACAACCTCTCCCGCTTTCCCCAGCTTCATTACACTGCAACATCATTCCATTCCGCAAAGCAAGCAGGTGCTTGTTGAACATGGATGGAGCTGTGTTGGAAGAATGTTGATGGACACTCAGATTTCCAGCCACGCAGGGAGGTGTACGCAAAATGGCCAGTTTCCAAGAAGTCTCATACCTCTGTTGTAATCCAAACTTCTCTGGCAGCGATGGTCATGGTGAAGTGTCAAAACAACATATTTCTCTTTTATTTTCATTGCGACACGAACACCTGAAGCCTTCAAACGTGTGACTTAGTCATGCAAATGTGGATGAACCAGTCTTTTTAGCCAATGTGAAGGACAATCTCTTGGTAGGAACACCTTCAATACAAAGAAAAGACATTCATGAAATAGTTTTAAGCACTCAACATTTTTACTTCAACGTATTTAGATCTGTGGTATATAATAATATAGAAATACATAGGTATGTATGCTGTATGTAGCATTTATTATTTGCCATGTGTAAATTCATAAATTGTATACTGGAGAGACACTTCATCGATTTGATATTTGATCATATCTGGCTAATAAGAGCATTAACTCCCATGTTCTTTAATAATAATATAATTATAATAATATTTATACCCTGGCCCATTAGTGTATGGTGATGCACTATACACAGTAGAGGAAGGATCACAGAAGACCACTTACTATTAAAAACAAATGCTATTTAGCATATTGTTTATTGTTGATTATATCACCAGTTTCTTCAGAAACAGATTTAGGTTTGTGGATTTTCTTTGTGCATGAGACTTACCCAGTCTTTCTTCAATTCTGTGTATTTATCACATGCCAAAATAAACTGCAAATGTTTATTGCCATGTTGGAAGAGTGGCAATGACGTAGGTTACTATTTAGCTACTAGCGGAGCTGCTCAGCATTCAAAAAGTTTAAGAGGCAGTCATTAGAATGTGACTGCTGTTTTGATGGATCTTCTGACTGTTGTCACGTTGAAAGGATTTATCCCAAATGTAGATAATGAAGTATTTCTTTGTGCTTGCGGTGACAGACTAATGCTATTGGTGAGCTTGCTTCAAAACCTTTTGCCATAGCCAGGGAGATCATTACATGCTGTTCTTCTGTTAACAAATGTTTGCACAAAGTTGAAAATATTACCACAGTGACAAAACAGCCTGAACACTGGACATATCAAGCTCAGCTTAAGAAAATAAATCCCAGCTATTTCACTGGAAGAGCAAAGTCTCCATTGTAATCAGCAAAGCTTAATAGTGTTCTGTGTTACAACATGGTAAGAGAGGACAAAAAATGTTTGAGGTAAATTAGATCATAGTTCAGTCTTCGAGGTAACAGCAGCGCTGTAAAAGTTACTATTATTACCAAACCCCATTTGTTTGTGTGGCTTCTAGTCAGTCGTGTTTTCTGTCCCTGGTCAAAGTTACTAATGAATGGGAATAAATAATTTCATTTTTTTATTTAATTTACTCATTGTTATGTATTTTATTTTAACATTCCATAATTTTAATTTACTTCATGATTTTAGTTCTGTACGCATCTAGTTTAATTTCCATTGCGTTCAGTGCAACTTTCATTCACATTTCTCTGCAGGCTAAGAGCCCTTGCTTAGTAAAATTGCATTCCTTTTCTGCATAATGATGCTGTGTTGATGGTGATAAATGGATTTCTAATTTTGATTCCTTTTGTATTCTGCATGTTGTTTTTCTGCATTTCCATGTTTCTGGCCCAGTAGCTCCTGGTAGTGGTGGGGCAGAGGGCATTAAAGCAGTGATTATGCTATAGCATTTACAGCAAGAAGCTTTAACAGAGCCGTAAGCTTCTCCTCAGTCTGTCGGAAAGAGAGATTTTACTAAACCAAAATGCAAAACGCTATGTATGTTTAATTACTAGATGGGAAGCAAATGCAACATCTGGCAAGAACTTCAGTTTAAATCACTTTTACTGTTTTGGACAACAGAAATAGTACTTAAAAGAAGATAACATGCACTAAGGGTTTGTCATCTACTGGGAATTGTAGCTGCAGTTGCCAAAAAAAATAGTAGTATAAATCTTCCTCTTCTTTCTGTATTCACTTACATGGAATATTGCTACAGGAGCCACAATACAAACTCCAGTTACACTGGGAAACAATTCTTATGCTAAATGAGATTATATGGCCAAGCAAATGGCTTATTTGGACAATAGAAGCTGATATCTAAGAGCAGGTTACTGGGCTAAAGTTCATTGCAGGATTTGGGGGGGGGGGGTCAACTTTAGGTTACCTAATGCCCTTGAAATGGACTTCTATGGATATTCTCGAAGCTACCAACATGAGTCTGACCAAACTGCGGGAGGCGGTGGAAGACAGGAGTGCCTGGCGTGCTCTGGTCCATGGGGTCACGAAGAGTCGGACAGGACTAAACGACTAAACCAGGGGTCTGCAACCCGCGGCTCCGGAGCCGCATGTGGCTCTTTTACACCTTTGCTGCGGCTCTGGGGCAGATACTACCGAGGGGAGGAGGCGCATTGTGCGCCCCGACACTCACCACTGTGGCGGGCGCTGTACTGGCTGTGACGTTGCATGGGGGCGGTGCGTGCGTTAGTCACGCACCGTCCCAACGTCACCTTCCCGCCCGCTGTCAGATCGGAGGGCAGCGGCGCGCATGCTTTAAATGCCGCAATGGTTTTGCGGCTCCCAGGTTTTTTTGCCCTTCGGAAACGGGTCCAAGTGGCTCTTTTTGTCTTAAAGGTTGCCGACCCCTGGACTAAACAAACAACATGGATATTCCATTAGTTAGTTGATTCAGCACTTCTCAAACTAGATTAAAGTTGCACATTCTGCTGCAAGAGATTCCCAGTTTTCTGTTTTATTTATTTAGAGCATTTGTACTCCGCTCTCCAGACAAAAAAGGCCCCCATTGCAGATTACATGAAATCAAAACAAGACACTCCCTATGCTCAGGTTTACATTCAAACAAACAAACAAACAATTATTATTTATATCCCACCCATCTGGCTGGGTTTCCCCAGCCACCCTGAGCGGCTTACAGCATATATAAAACATCAAACATTAAAAACCTCCTGATACAGGATGTCTTCTAAAAGTTATGTCGTTCCTTATCTCCTTGACATCTGAAGGGAACGCGTTCCACAAAAGGGAAAAGGAACAATGAGAGGAGAGGAAAATAAAACTCAAAACTCAGACACCAATTTCTAGACAGTTGTTCCCATATTGACTTGCCAGCATATAGTTCAGAGGCAGAAGGATCCTGACAGAGCTGGCCTATCACAGCCGAGCCAGTGGAGTGAGCTCTGCTTCTCAGCTCTTAATTCAAAATTGATTATTTCTTCACTTTGTTATTTGTCTAGAAAATGTTTTCCAATTAACCTTAACTCTCCAGAGTATTTCCATCAGCACAGATGACTAAAGCATGTTTTAAATATATCTATTATATATATATTTGAGGTTATCATTTCTGAATGAAGCCCATTTAGCAAGGACGTGCTATTGATGGATATATAACTGAGAAGCTATGAAAGGCTGTGGCTTTCCCAGTAAGTGTATTCTACATGCAATTCTGGACTGCAAATATGTGTAATGGATACATGTGAATCTATGCACATTAATTTCATACAGTTTTCTTCCACCCAGGAAAAATTGTGAAAGTGATGTTTTGCACAGTACTTGATAGCCCAGGTTTTGAGCACCTCTTTTGAAGCACCAAGAGCCCTTTTTTATTTCGATGGCAATCTTTGCCTGGGGTTTTAAACTGTAGAAAGGTGGAGTTCTTTATCTCTTAATCTGGTTTTACATTGGATTATGGGGGTGTGAGAGAAAGATTAGGAAGATGGTTCCTGTTTCTAAATGTAATTAATTTTATTGCATTTAAACAATCCAGTCATGAAATGCTAGAAAATATTTAATTAAGAATTGGCAGTTCTAGACACAACGTTTGCAGTTTCCAGAGAACACAAAGAGTGGAGACAAAAAGCCTAAATTTTTCTTGGACTGAACTGAGAACCCCAAGTTTAGGAAAATCAAGTATTTTAAACTGTGTTAGCTGTACCTATGGCAACCTTCTAATAGATGTCTCACTCAGCAGATCTCAAAGTGGGTGGTACCTCCCCCCCAGGGGCCAATGGGATTACTTTGGGGGCACTAAGAGGCAAGGGCAGGGGTCAGCAACCTTTTTCAGCCGTGGGCTGGTCCACTGTCCCTCAGACCATGTGGTGGGCCGGACTATATTTTGGAAAAAAATATGAACGAATTCCCATGTCCCACAAATAACCCAGAGATGCATTTTAAATAAAAGTACATTCTACTCATGTAAAAACACGCTGATTCCCGGACCATCTGTGGGCCGGATTGAGAAGGTGATTGGGCCGGATCCGGCCCATGGGGCTTAGGTTGCCTACCCCTGGGCAAGGAAGTAGCAGGGGTCCCTGAAGGTGGGCCCCCCTGAGCATGTTGCTTGCTTATTTACAATCGACCAGGCTAGAGTCTGTCTGAGCCAGAAGAGAAAGATGGGATACAGTATGATGATCTGTAAGTTTTTTGTGACAGTTTGGATATGCTACATAAAGATATGGCTGAGCAATTAGAGGGTTTCTTATGGTAATTCCAGATTGGGTGACAAATCTATTTTCAGATGTCGAGTAAATTGAGGCAGGGGAGGAAGAAATAACTGAGCTACAAAAAGACAATGATCTGAAGTCAAAGTTTATGAAATCGTACCAGGAGTTTTGGTTACAGGAGGAATTTCTTATCTCTATCCTGCACTATGGAAAGTGATTAAGAAGCTCCTTATTGCGTTCCCAATATCGTATTTGGTGGAATGTGCTTTTAGTGTGGTCATCCAACTTTTCTCCAAGCAAAGAAATCGACTACAGGGTGGCTAAACATTGCAATTTAAAAGTCCTGCAAAGTGACTTTAAACCAGACATTGGGAAACTGGTATCATTTCATCAAGCCCATCCATCGCTTTCAGAAGTTACTGAAAAGTGAAGTAGTTACTAAATGCAGTATCTAAGATGCTTGCCAAATGACTATCAGACTTTGAGAAGCTGGTATCACTGGATCATGTTAATCCATTTTGTTGAATTAATTAAACTAAATGGATTTAATTGGATTTTGAATTAATGTGAAATTAATTGTGTTAATATTGTCTTTAGTGGTTCATGCAAACTGCTGTTCTGAATAATGCTTTTTATAGGGCAGGGTAGAGGTCACTACCCTGTGCCTGGAAACAAGACAGTCAGGCTATGTATACACAGCAATGGCCAGAGGAGAAATGACCACTGGGACGAGCGCAGAGAGAAGAAACACTATGACGCATCTGCACCAGTGAAACTGGATGCCATCATCTGCCCCAGCTGCAGTAAAACATGTCTCTCCTATTTTGTTCTCTGCAGCCACAGCTGTAACTCTCCAACAGTTTGACTTTACCCCCCAGTGGTGCACTTTTCCATGATCTCTTTGCAGCAAAACCATATCATCATAATATTAAGGATATAAATTGTTTGCTGTCTAATTGACTAATTGCTGAGTTTCTTTACTCTCTTGTATTTTATTCCCTTGGGTGTTTTCAGGTACAGACAACTGCAGATCAGCACAGAAAGCAAAGTAGCCGAACTTTTCCATCAGAATAAACTGAAGTCGTTTGAAAGCGAACGTCTACAGCTGATGCAAGAAGAAACCTCCAAGAACCTTTCACAGTGTCAGCTGGAATGTGAAAAATATCAGCGAAAACTGGAGGTACGTAAGAAAAGCTTCCGCAAGCTGTTTCAGTGTGGCAGGTCCCATGGTGTGGCTCCTCATCGCCATTGCCCTCCTTCCATCAGAGTGGTGATTGGCTGGTAAGGAACTGCATCATTGCAATTTGGAGCTAAAGATCAACTGCTTATAGCACATGAAACAATCAAAAGAGGAACAGTAGGACTGCATTTGCTTAAGGCAAGTATTGATCCTAATCGTGCCGCACTGTTGTTGAAACCATTCTAAGCAAATGAAGACTAATTATTTTGTCAGTAGACATTAAAAGGTCATTTTGGAGAAGAGGGCAGCTGTTTTCTGTTGACTTTACAGGTGGCAATAATTATTCTTAGAACATCTGTTTTCCCCAGCATCATATATTGGCAGACAAGTAGGACCTGCAAACTTAGCCATCATTCTCCTAACACTTATACAGTGGTGCCTCGCAAGACGAAATTAATTCGTTCTGCGAGTTTTTTCGTCTAGCGAATTTTTCGTCTTGCGAAGCACGGTTTCCTATAGGAATGCATTGAAAATCAATTAATGCGTTCCTATGGTCAAAAAAAGTCCAAACAAAGCCAAATTTGGTACAACAAGTGTTTATTAAGTGCTCTTTAAAGTCACACATACTGTAAAGAGCATTTCAAAATTCAAACCCAGAATTTTTTTTAAAAAACAGCAGAGTGGCCCAATGGTCACAGAAAATCATAAAAATGCAGAAAAAACACACACAAGCTTCCAGATTCTTGCAAACTCCTCCCCAACTGTTCCCCCAGCCACCCACCACACAGAAATTCAAACCCAGAATTTTTTCCATCTTGCGAAGCAAGCCCATAGGGAAATTCATCTTGCGAAGCAGCTCGAAAAACAGAAAACCCTTTTGTCTAGCGAGTTTTTTGTCTTGCGAGGCATTTGTCTTGTGGGGCACCACTGTATAAATAAATTATCACATATTTCTAATGTCTAATAGTACATTTTAGATGGTTAATAATTTTAATATTTTTGCCTTCATTTGCATATCTAAGCCTATATGCTAGGGGTCACTAACATTTCTGGGCCAGTGGGCACATTTAGAATTTTAAGGAAGGGCCATTGGTGCCAATCACAGAATAGCTGTTATGGTGGCATGTTACAGTGGTACCTCTGGTTAAGTACTTAATTCGTTCCGGAGGTCTGTTCTTAACCTGAAACTCTTCTTAACCTGAAGCACCACTTTAGCTAATGGGGCCTCCTGCTGCTGCCGCGCTGCCGGAGCACGATTTCTGTTCTTATCCTGAAGCAAAGTTCTTAACCTGAAGCACTATTTCTGGGTTAGTGGAGTGTGTAACCTGAAGCGTATGTAACCTGAAGCATCTGTAACCCGAGGTACCACTGTATATCACAAATTGGAAGTGTGGGGCACAGCATAACTTGAAATGGTTGCTGTGGGGGCATGATAAAAAAACAAAATGGATATTTACTGAGACCTGTTATAGGCACCCAAGGAAGTTCATAGTTAGCTACCCCTGATATATGTCTTCTGGAAGCATTGTAAAGCTTTCTTGTTTGGACTGAACTTTCTTGTTTAGGACCTCAGGTTAAGCAAGTATGGATAATTTTATTTTTATGTTTTTTATTTACATAAATTTAATTGGGTTTTACCTTTTGGTATTACTAATTTGTTAAATGGTTAATCACACGGGACCTTTAAAGAGCTGTGATAGACATGGCAATAAACTTTTTTTAAAAATAATGTATGCTGTTTTCACACTTGCATGCATTTGCTTCAAGCACAGCTGCTTTGTGAGTTGTTAGCCCCCCCATTTTAAAATAAGTTTTTCTCTTCAAATAAAACTAGATCTTTTCTTCTACGACACTTGTTTTCTTTCGGTGTAATAGCTCAGATTTTTGCACAAACAGGAGACAAGATTCAAACAGGAGACAAGATTCAATATAATAATAATTCTATTAATTCCACCCACCTGGTACCTCAAGCCACCTTCCTCTGACTCTCAGTAGCAGCTTCTTGGAGGAACTGCTTTAGGAAGTAGGAGATGGTCACCTGAAAAGGGAGGTTGTTAGGAGACCCCTGCAATTCCCAGAATTCTCTGAGAAGAGTGATTGATTGTTAAACCACAGGGGTGGGCAAAGGGCTTCTCTAACATTTCTCAGCACTCTTAACAAACTACAGCTCCCGGGGGTCTTTGGGGGGAATCCATGACTGTTTAAAGTGATAAGATACTACTTTAAATTTGTACAGATGGGAGCCTTACTTTTTTGCATGTCTTTCTATATACCGTATTTTTCGCCCTATAGGACGCACTTTTTCCCCTCCAAAAATGAAGGGGAAATGTGTGTGGGTCCTATGGGGTGAATACAGGCTTTCGCTGAAGCCTGGAGAGCGAGAGGGGTCGGTGCGCACTGACCCCTCTCGCTCTCCAGGCTTTGCGCAGCTCTCCGCAAGCCGTGGGAGCCCTGCGCTGGGCTCCCACGGCTTGCGGAGAGCTGCCTGTTCTGGGGGCTGGGGTCGGGGGAAGCTCGGGCTTCCCCCGCCCCAGCCCCGCACCTGGGGGGGAAATAATTTTTCCCCCTTTATTCCCCCCCCCCCCAAAAAAAAACTAGGTGCGTCCTATGGGCCGGTGCGTCCTATAGGGCAAAAAATACGGTACTTGTTTCCATGTGGCATAGAATCTGAAGTTTGTACCCCAAAGCAAAGATAGCCAACTATTTATTTCTGACACACTAGAGTACCAACAACCATAGATATTAATTTAGGGATTCAGCAAATACTACCAAACCACAGACTAAGGTTGGATTCCATTTGTAACTGAAACATGTTTAATGATTTGGGATTTGAGAATCACGATACAAATCTGTACGTAGTACCGCTTTTAATAAAGCATATTGGATTCTTATCTTAATTATAACTTAAATAGCAATTGAACTGTGTGCAACTCATTATTTTAACTGTTTGGGCTTTTGTCTCCACCATAAATAATTTATAGCCTTCTGTTAATTAACTTTCATTTTAATTTTCATATAGGTTTTAACCAAAGAATTTTATAATCTTCAAGCACTGAGCGAGAAACGGATTTCAGAACTTCAGGCACAAAACTCGGAGTACCAGGCAAGGCTTGACACGTATGAAAAGCTGGAAAAAGAACTTGATGAGATAATCATGCAAAGTGCAGAACGTAAGTTCTTTTAATTTACCCTGTTCTTCCTGTAGTGTACTGTGTTGGGATATTTTTATAATCTGATCGCTGTTAATGAGATCTGGAACATTTTAAATCCCAGGAATTTTTAGTAGATATTGAACATGCAGCAGTGTAATATTTAACATCAAATACATATTTTATTGTGCTTTAATTGGCAGTGAGAATATTTATTTCATTTTGATTATCTCCTTAAGTTACTTTATAGTAAATACTTTTTACTGGCTCAGATTCCCCCGGGGACATGCATGTCAGATCTATGTGCAGATGTTTTTGGTTTGTTTTTCTTTCCTGTCATATTTGCTTGGCAGATTTTGCACAAAGGCTGTTGAAGAGAAAAACAGGGAGAAGCAGCCCATTGCGCATCTCTTTAGTTCTGTTATGTCACAACAATTCGCCATGATCTATCAAAGGTGATGATGGGGGGCGGGGAGAGCTTTTACTGAATAATTTCTTTTTTATACATGATTTTTATTGGATTTTTGATAATTTTACACATATAAAACATAACCATTTCAAACGTTAAAATACAAGGTTCTTTTGAACCTTCAGACCTCCTTTCCCTCGATGGGTTCCATGTTTAAGTTTAAATTTGCTGCATCTTTTACCATTATCCATCTATTATATAACCATAATTACCATAAATAATTCCGCATTACAAGTGTCATTACATCCCTGCCAAAGATTTTAACTGTTTACAGTGGTCTTTTAAATAAATTACAAATTTACTCCAGTCTTCAGAAAATACTTGATCTTCCTGGTTTTGGATCTTCCTAATAATAATAATAATAATAATAATAATAATAATAATTTTTATTTATATCCCGCCCGCCCCAGCCGAAGCCGGGCTCAGGGCGGCTAACAACAATCAAATAATCAAACAATCAAATAATCCAACATTTTAGAAACATTTCATTATAAAAATTAATTAAAATCAAATTGATGGCAACCGTTAAGCAAAATTCTGTGCAGGTTGCCAGAGGAGGGGGTCAGGCTGCGCCCTAACCAAAGGCCTGGTGGAACAACTCCATCAGTTTCGCCATCTCCGCATACTCTTATCAGTTTCATCTGCCATTCTTCTTTTGTTGGTATTTCTCCTTCCTTCCATCTCTAGGCTAGTAGCATTCTCAATTTTAGTATATGTGCTGCCGAAGTGAGCACGGGCTAGTAGCAATCTCGCTGCTGTTGTTGCATACATAAAAAGTCTTTTATCTTCTCTTGGTGACTCTTCACCTATTATACCTAGTAAGGCGACTACTTGTTTTTTAACAAATGTATTTTTGAACATTTTCTTTAGTTCGTTATATATCATTTCCCAGAAGCCTTTACCAGTGTACATGTCCACAACATATGGTAAAAGGTACCCTTCTTCTCTTTACATTTCCAACACAATTTTGAACTTGTTTTGTACATTTTAGCAATTTTACTCGGTGTTAGATACCAACGATACATCATTTTCATATAGTTTTCTTATCATAACTTTTCCCAAGTTGAAAGTTGGATATTATATCCAAAATCTCTAGCCCAATGTATCATCACTGCCTTGAATTCTTCATCTTTTGTATGCCATTCTAAAAGTAATTTGTACATATTTGATAGCACTTTGACATTATTTTCCAACAGATCTATTTCAAACCTCAATCTCATTGTATCAAAACCTTTTTTTAATCATCCTTAAAGACATCGTTTAATTGGTGATACTGAAGCCAGTCCGTTAACAATTCCCTAATATCTTCATTTTTTTCCCAATTTTCATTGGTCTCCAGTTTCTTTTAACAAATCTCTATAGGTGGCCCACTCGCCTCTCATATTTACCTTTTTAACCGAAGAGAGAGCCACGATGGTGTTCTCCATTCTTATAGCTATCCCATACCCCGTAGATCGATTTTCTTATCAAATGGTTCAGGAATCCTTTATTTAGTTTTGTTTTATCATACCACAAATATGCGTGCCACCAAATCTATTATCGTGACTTTTCATATCTAGTAACTCTGTATTTTTTTAACAGAATCCATTCCTGCGACCAGCAGAGGCAGAACGCTTCATAATATACAGTGGTGCCTTGCAAGACGAAATTAATTCGTTCCGCGAGTTTTTTCGTCTTGCGATTTTTTTCGTCTTGCGAAGCACAGTTTCGGAAAAGTTTTGGAAAAGCTTCAAAAATCACCAAAGTCTTCAAAAACCTCAAAAAAGGCTACCACACCGCATGCTATGAGTTGCTCCTCGAAGTCAAGTCGCAACTGTATTAACGGTGTTAAGAAAAAGGAAACAAACTTGCAAGACGTTTCCGTCTTGCGAAGCAAGCCCATAGGGAAAATCATCTTGCGAAGCAACTCAAAAAACCAAAAACCCTTTCATCTAGCGAGTTTTTTGTCTTGCGAGGCATTCGTCTTGCGAGGTACCACTGTAACTTCAAATCTGACAGGGAGAAGCCCCCTCTTTCTTTAGAATCAGTTAGTGATTTCTATTTTATTCTTGGTTTCTTCGCTTGCCAGATAAATCTAGATATTACTTTCTGCCATTCATTGAAGTGTCCCATCCTACCTATCACAGGTATAGATTGAAATAAAAATAACATTCTCAGTAGCACATTCATTTTTAGAGCAGATATTCTACCCCAAAACAATAATTTCATCCTTCTGCATACTTCCAAATCCCTCTTAATTTCTTTCCACGTAGGTATGTAATTGTCTTTAAAAACATATATATTTTGGGCAGTTAACCATACCCCTAAATATTTAATTCCCCCCCCACACACACACACACACTTATTTCTGTGATCTGTTGTAATTTTTCTTTTAATTGTACAGTCATATTTTTCACCAACATTGAAGAATTCCTTCTACTGGCAGCACAAATGACTTTCGTAGAGGGCAGAATTGTGCACATCCAGTCTCTGGGGCCATGTGCATGGTGTTCCTCTACTGTGTGTGCATCCTCAAACAGAGGGAGGGACATGGTTGCCTGAAAAGGGGACTCTCCTCCCTACCAGCTGGTAATCAGCAGCATCAGAGCTCTGAAGCTTTGATAAAATGTTCTGGTGAGGGAGAGAAGAGTTCCTTATGTTCAGAGACTTTGAAACATCTACGGATCATGTGTGAGTGAGATAAGAGATGTGCACCAATTTTATTTAGATTTTTTAGTGGGGAGATGTTCGGCAAAATTGTGTGTTATTATAAATTTAAAACATGTTGTTGTTTAGTCGTGTCCGACTCTTCGTGTCCCCATGGACCAGAGCACGCCAGGCACTCCTGTCTTCCACTGCCTCCCGCAGTTTGGTCAAACTCATGCTGATAGCTTCGAGAACACTGTCCAACCATCTCGTCCTCTGTCGTCCCCTTCTCCTTGTGCCCTCCATCTTTCCCAACATCAGGGTTTTTTCCAGGGCGTCTTCTCTTCTCATGAGGTGGCCAAAGTATTGGAACCTCAGCTTCAGGATCTGTCCTTCCAGTGAGCATATATTGCCCCAAATCAAAGTACGTTTATACCGCTCACTGTATCCCCTCCTTTACCAGGGAGAGAGCCTTCTCTGTACACCAGGGCTGCACACCAACATATCCCATCATTTCAGAAAAGCCCCTTAAAACCCAGTTATTTTTGTCCAGTTTTTCTTTTAAAAAAGGTAAAGGGACCCTTGACCATTAGGTCCAGTCACAGACGACTCTGGGGTTGCGACGCTCATCTCGCTTTATTGGCCGAGGGAGCCTGCGTACGGCTTCCGGGTCATGTGGCCAGCATGACTAAGCCGCTTCTGGCGAACCAGAGCAGCGCATGGAAACACCGTTTACCTTCCCGCCAGAGCGGTACCTATTTATCTACTTGCGCTTTGACATGCTTTTGAACTGCTAGGTTGGCAGGAACAGGAACCGAGCAACGGGAACTCACCCCATTGTGGGGATTCGAACGGCCGACCTTCTGATCAGCAAGCCCAAGAGGCTCAGTGGTTTAGACCCCAGCACCACCCGTGTCCCAGTTTTTCTTTAGCGGCTGTTTATTCTTCTGCTATAGTGACTGTTTTGGAAAGTGTTTTAGTATTTATTTGTTGTGCTGGATGTTTGTTGTTTCTATTAATGATTTTATAGCTGTAGTTATACTTTGTTACATTTCCTGTGTAAGCTGTTCTGAGAGACTGTTTACTTTTAAAGGTGGCCTAGGATCCAGACCAAGGAAATAAATGGTTTATTAGTTATGTATTGTATTGTATTGTAGCAGCTCTGGTCCAAAGATTATTTTGACTTTGCATTATCAAGTAGAAAACTTTAGATAGAACTCTTCAACATAATGTAAATGTGAATTATCCACTTTCTTGTTAATAAGTTTAGAATGCAAAGATAATTCATTTGTTTCTTAACAGTCATAACAATAAATCAATCAGACATTGAACACATAGATCATCCAGTTAGTAACAAAACGCTTAGACTTTCTGGAATGTCTTTCCAGTTTCCATACTCTGATATTCATACTAGCGTATACCCATCCTTCATTCTTGTCCAGAGATATTTGAAATATTATAAGAAAAACTTCAGGTGTGAGACCCTGATTTTTGTGTGTAAGAAAACACTTTAAGAAGAAAATTTACTGAGGGAATATATAACATCATATGGCCCATTCAGTGGCCTTTTGACAAGAGAAAAAAATAGAAAAGCAGCATATATCACAAGTTCAAGTTTTTGCAAGATGGACTATCTACTCTTTCTTATCGTCATTATTAATAACACTAAAACATACACTTTGCATGATGACTGTACAATAGTTGTCTTGTGGTTTTAAAGCATACCAATTTAATCCAGAGAAATATGCAGCAACAGCAATGTGTGCAACCTAATTTTTCTCTCTCCTTACAATCTTCTATTTGTTGTCTATACTTGGCAAGATCAGACTCTGCCAAGCAAGCTTGGCATTTGTTTTGATAATATAATAGCTCACATTTCAGTAGTATGTGTGCGAACAAGTCTTACTATAATGCTAATGTATATGTACTATTTTGATTGAAAATACTCAGAAATAACACTTTGGTGTGTTTAAGATCCATGTTGCTATGTTTTCTGTTGTCAAAAGGCCTATTGATAGAAGCTGCATGTATGTTTTTATAGTGTTCGCTAGAGCTTGCAGAGAATATATATATATATAAATATGCATTCAGATTTGAGAGACTGTTGCCAAAAATATTTTGTCCTGTACATTTTGTGCTCGTAATTATTCCCCTTACCATGTATAATTATGCTGTTGCATATGCTGCCAGGAAAAAGAACACTCACTTCCAGAGCTGAAGAGTGCTTGTTTTCTCCTTTATATCTTAGAACAGGGCGGGAGATATTATTAATGTATTTCACGAATGAATGGCTCTTTAAAGGGAACCAACACTAACAGTCTTCAGAAATGACACATTGATATTGCTGGGAGACGTAAACATTCAGCCTGCTGTCTTTATCATTTGCCCACTATTGCAAAAGGCATGATACTGCTCAACTCTTTTGGGAAGCCAGGGTGTAGAAGTTGTGCACGTGAAATAAAGCTGGCCTGGCCTATTCCATGTCTCCCTTACCAACTGAGCTTGGCTTTGAGGACAATGCACACATCTTTTTCAGTACATGTACCAAACAACCTCCCCACATTTATCCAGTGCTTTACCAACTGCACTGGCTCCCGGTGGAGTACAGGGTCAGGTTTAAAGTGCTGGTTTTGACCTTTAAAGCCCTATGTGGCCTAGGACCCATGTACCTACGGGACCACCTCTCCTGGTATGCCACGCGGAGGACCTTAAGGTCCACAAATGACAACATTTTGGAAGTTGCAAGGAGGTTAGATTGGTCTCAACTAGGGCCAGGGCCTTTTCAGTACTGGCCCCGACTTGGTGGAACGCTCTGTCACAAGAGACTAAGGCCCTGCAGGACTTGACATCTTTCCGCAGGGCCTGCAAGACAGAGTTGTTCTGCCTGGCCTTTGGTTTGGACTCAGTCTGACCCTTATGTTTCCCTCCCCTTATGGTTTTGATCTATGGGCTACTATTAAAACGAGGCTGCATTTTAAATTGTATTTTAACCTGTATTTTAAATTGGTTCCCGCCTCCCCCATTAAGTTTTTATTGTAATTTTACTGGTGTTAGCCACCCTGAGCCTGGCTGAGGGCGGGGTATAAATAAAAAATTATTTTCATTATTATTATTTCCCAACTTCCTTTCGTACCCAAAGCCAGGTATATTGCTGCAAGCATGGCTCGTCTACCCCACTCTGTCCTCTATGTTTTTGGTGTAATTCTTGAAGTTCTTTTGATTCACCACATCTGTGAAATTTCAATATTTACCAAACAGTACCATTTGGATAAGGGACGCGGGTGGCACTGTGATCTAAACCACAGAGCCTAGGGCTTGCCGATCAGGTGGTCAGCAGTTCGAATCCCCGTGATGGAGTGAGCTGAGCTCCCGTTGCTCAGTCCCAGCTTCTGACAACTTAGCAGTTCGAAAGCACCCCAAAAAGTGCAAGTAGATAAATAGGTACCACTCTGGCAGGAAGGTAAACGGCATTTCCATGCGCTGCTCTGGTTTGCCAGAAGCGGCTTAGTCATGCTGGCCACATGACTCGGAAGCTGTCTGTGGACAAACACGGCCTGAAAGCGAGATGAGCGCCACAACCCCAGAGTCGTATGCGACTGGACCTAACGGTCAGGGGTACCTTTACCAATTGGATAATTGGCTTTTTGTTTAATTTAAAGCAGTTTTAATCCACTCCTTAGCAAAAAAGGCTCTTAGACTGGCTTATGGAAATCCAAGGTAAGACGATCCCTGCTTCCTATTTTTAAAAAATGTAACACAAGGGGAAAGGGATGCGGGGGGGGGGGGGGGGCAAAAAGCAAGCTCAGGCACCAGACTTTAAAGTTAACCAACCAACTGGAACGGAGAAAGTTCAGGAAGACATTTTGAACGGCTGCCATCAGGTGACAGTTGAAGGAGAGGCCAAGACCATAAATAATCATGAAGAAAAATAAGTTACCATATATTACTATATTTGTAAAATAATAATTATATAGTACAGTATTACAGTATAATTAGTATTAGCATATTGGAATAGAGATTGTTGGGGCACAATAAAACCAGCAAGGCCAAAGTTCAAATCCTATGAAGCCATGAAGTACACTGGGCAACAAATCTCTCATTTCTGGCAGCTGTACAATAGCTTCCTACGTACTATTTTAAGTTAATTGACGGAATGTATACTGAGTCCTGGATTCGTCACCTTATTTATTTCCATTTGTTATTTACACTAATCCTTGTTAGTTAAAAATCATCTAGCTGGGCCCTTTGTGTATCTGCAACCTTCATTTCTGTTTATTTAAAATATTTGAAAAAATGAATATTCTGAAATATTCCTTTGAAATATTCCTTTGAGAAAAGGAATATTCTGATGGAGAAACTAAAATGAACAATTCCATTAGCATAACCTGAAGCCCCCTGATCTTCCTTACACCATATGTGTACATATAATTTATAGAGTTGTTCAAAGGTATGACTTGTTCTCTTTTTCCTAGATGTTCTACTTAAGATTATTTTGTATTTTTATAGTTGAAAGTGAAGAAGAGGCAGAAAGAGTTCTGTTCTCCTATGGATATGGTGCAAATGTTCCCACAACAGCCAAAAGGCGGTTGAAGCAGAGGTAAGGACAATACGAACTTGCAGATGTGTTAACTCCACTTCATTTCTCTTTTCCTCTTAAGAAAGGAAAAGTGTCTCCATTCTGCAGACAATTGCTAATTGTGTCTTTTCCTCTGGTGAGTGGATGGCGTTACCAACTAACCATCTCTTCGGTCTTTGTCTGCATTGCTTGTTGCACTCTGTGATACAGGACATGGGGGGGGGGATGTTGATGTGTAGAGAAGGGTGTTGTCATGGAGAGATAAATGTGACTTGATAAGCTTGTCACCTTTCCCAAGCTCATAATTTTGTGCAGCTAAGCAGTTGTAAATGGCCCTTTCATAATCGTCATAATCATCTTGCTACCTTTCCAGCATGCTTCCTTTAAAAACATTAAAGTATTTAAAATACCTTTTGTTAGTGCATTCATTCTTACTAAAGCTAAAACTCTATTGTAATTGGCTCTGTGTGTGTGTGTGTGAGAGAGAGAGAGAGAGAGAGAGAGAGAATGATTCAATTTTTAAATATGTAGTTTTAATATATATATATAAGTAGACAACAGTTTTAGGTCAGCACATGGACATTAACATCTAAAACGGATACAATTTTTTAAAAAAATGTATAAGAAATTTCTTATATATAAGCTATTACTTCATAGTTGATGCATACTGCCTAATGTTATATGTTATAGTTTTGCATTGCAACATACAAAAATAAAATTAGTTCTAGCAACCATTTAAAAATTGAAAATATAATGCTGTGTGTCAGATTATAATGTGAATCCCAGTGAACAAAAATAATCCAGACATAACTCATTACTGTTACACAGTTGACATAAAATCAAGAATTCCTGCATGAGTCAGAAAATAAAATTTGGCTTGAGTGCCACGCATCACATGTACTCCCCCCCCCCCTTAATGGAGCCAGAGCACTGAGGAACAAATTCTAAGAGTAAAGAGGGTTTGTTTGTTATCCATTCTGGCTTCAATCCTATTTCAGTGTAGGAGAAAAATCACAACCTGTATTAGTACCACAGTAATGGGTTCTCCTATCCTACGTGGGGACGATAAACATTTTAAGGATCTAACTAAACTGCAGAGCACATAGACCCAGTACAGATAGAAGTAATGCTCCCTGACCACCTAATGTGGTGTATGAATTTTATGAAATAAATAAATAGATTAAATAATCATCGTTAAGATATCGTGAGTTTCCGCTGGGCTTGCACAGTCCTCCCCCTCGCATGTGAATTATCCCCTTTTTCTGTTGAGTTGATCATGGTTGGCAATATATGTGCACTTTTACCAGTCCAAATGCTAACCGTGACAAACTGCAAACCAGAGTTTGAACCATACTTATGGTAATCACTGTATTTTACACCTGCGTGCTTAGAAGCGTGCCTAGTGCTCTTAGCAAATAAATCAACAAACAAACAGAATATAGGCATGTGATTACAGTGCAAAGAAATAGGGAATTTGCACACAGCAGGTGGAAAGAAGGAGAGGGAAGGCGCCCCAAGTCCACGGGGCATTCCTGATCAACTTTTGCATTTCCCAAACCCTGCCCCCCCCCAATGTAAAACAAAACCAAATGTGTCACCAGGGCTGTATCTCTCTTTGCACTGCAAGTTTAAAGTCTTCCTTGCATGTAGTGTTTTTCTGTTTCATTAACCAAAAACCGCACCAGGGTGGCCAACAGCAATTGCTCCCCCCCACCCCCCTTATTGCAGCAAACCTATTCCTCTTCTACATTTCATGACGGTATCATTCCGCTGAAATGACTTAGCGCTAGGGGAGGGGTGGGACTGTTTTTAAGGTCCTAGCCAGGCTCAGTATGGGAAAAACTAACATGTCTGACATTCCAGTAGCACCTTAGAGACCAACTAAGTTTGTTATTGGTATGAGCTTTCGTGTGCATGCACACTTCTTCAGATGCACACAAAAGCTCATACCAATAACAAACTTAGTTGGTCTCTAAGGTGCTACTAAGGGACGCGGGTGGCGCTGTGGGTTAAACCACAGAGCCTAGGACTTGCCGATCAGAAGGTCAGCGGTTCGAATCCCCGCGACGGGGTGAGCTCCTGTTGTTCGGTCCCTGCTCCTGCCAACCTAGCAGTTCGAAAGCACGTCAAAGTGCAAGTAGATAAATAGGTACCACTCCGGCGGGAAGGTAAACGGCGTTTCTGTGCACTGCTCTGGTTCGCCAGAAGCAGCTTTGTCATGCTGGCCACATGACCTGTCTGCGGACAAACGCCAGCTCCCTCGGCCTATAGAGTGACATGAGCGCACAACCCCAGAGTCGGTCACGACTGGACCTAATGGTCAGGGGTACTTTTACCTTTACCTTTAAGGTGCTACTGGAAGGAATTTTTAAATTTTGTTTCAACTACGGCAGACCAACACGGCTATCTACCTATGTCTGGGATTGTAGTCAATCCCACTTGAAGGAAAGCATATCTGACATAAGGTAAGCTGATAGATTTGGCTGGAGTTCCCGCATTATTCATCTATACAAATCAATGCTGAAAAGCAAAACCATATCTGTTTTGCTGTAGTAAGTCAGCATTTCTCAAGCTGTTGAAAGCTCTACTTGTTTAGAAAATTAAACCAAGAGCAAATTTCACCACATGTCTGTCTATGGCTAGTTGTCTGTTTTTCCCCTTAATGTCTTGCACAGCACATTTCAACTTCAGCTCATGCTGCAATAAATGCACGTTACTTACATACACTGTGCTTTATTGCACTAAGTACAAGTAAACATTTCCCAAAGAGGTAATGACTGTTATAAACTCTCTCTTCCTGGACACACTGAAGTATTGTGCACATTCCAAGAGGCCTGCTTGTTTGAAACAGAAAACCATTTACCTATGCTTGACTGAACTTGAGCATATAAAGTGTTCATTTCAGTCAAATTTGGTTTGAAAACAGCAGAGAAGACTTCCTGGCTATGCATTTTTGATGTTTCGTATATAAACTCCAGCTGAAAAAGCAAAACACAAAATGTTTATTTTTATCCATTAGAAATTAGCTTTAAACATCTGAATCAGCATGAGAGAAGTTTTGAAAACGTAATTGTTTTCTGCACGGTATGTATATTGCTTGCATAATTCTTGGTCACATTGCTGATTCACGTTATACACAACAGGCACATTTATTTTTACAGTGGTACCTTGGAAGTCAAACGGAATCTGTTCCGGAAGTCCGTTTGACTTCCAAAACATTTGGAAACCAAGGCACCGCTTCCGATTGACTGCAGGAAGCTCCTGCAGCCAATCGGAAGCCCTGTCGGATGTTTGGGTTCCAAAGAACATTCGCAAACCGGAACACTCACTTCTGGGTTTGTGGCGTTCAGGAGCCAAAACCGTTGACTCTCAAGGCATTTGGGATCCAGGGTACAACTGGAGAGACAGAGAGAGAGAGTTCTTCTTGTGACATCTGGGTCTTAAAGCTGGCTACTAAAGGCGTGGACACTCTACCGCTACACTCTACCGCTTCTTTCAAGCTGGCACATGCTACCCCATCTCACATTTACCACACCCTGTACCCAACCAGTCAGCACTGCTGGCTGTCTTTCCATCAGCCATGATGGACAGAGGTCCAGAGGGTGTATTAGATGCAAAGCAACAAGTTTCTTGTCCATATCATCTGGCCACATAAATTGAAAATTATCTTACAAGACAGAGGAGTCGAGCAACCTCATGACCACACAATAGGACCTTAGCCTGGGAAATGCATGTTCTCCCGTGCATTAAACCATATATCTACATTAAACCATATATTATTGAAGCTTGCTTCCCATTATCAATTGCCACCACCACGGATTGAATAAATGGCGGATTTGGAAATTGAATAAGAGCATCTAGTACCTCATTCAGGCATATACTCACTTTCCTTTAGAACCCAATTTTAATTATTTGTTTGAAGCACTTAGCCAAAAGGTTCCCACAGTAGCTTGCAAAACTGAATAGTGAGACATTTATTGCAGCAACAAATATATATGCCGGGTAGAAAGTGCCAGCTGCAGTGCCAGTTTACTGTTGCAAAATATTTTCCTTCCCATTCATTAAGGGGAAATGTTAGGAAGTCCAGAGGATCTGAAGCCTCCCCATTGAACACCCCCTTTTTCAGTTGCCAACAGCATAGTGGCAAGTTTCAGTGCTTATAACACAGAGGATTGGATAGACAGCCTTCCCTTTCCATAAACTGAGATCCACTTTATTCTGAAGGTTGTGACGTAGGATGCCACTTTGATTATCCTCCAATTTGAGACAGTGGTGTTTAATATATCATTATGTTAAATATATACTCAATGAGGGAGAGGTAAAGACTTCCCTAGGTATGGAAGATGTATTCAAAACATCAACATTTTACATTACCATAGTACAGTAAAAAGTTTAAAACTGGCAAATTCTCATGGAGTAATTGCGGAATCATCTTGGAATTCATTTCAGGAATGTAGATATTTTATAAACAAGATCATTTCATTTTGCTGCACATGCACATTCACTAAACAGATAGCTGGAGGGGAAGGTCTAGATTATGCCCTGCTACTGCACCCAAATAGGTTATGGGTGCTCAGCGCATGATCTCAAACAACAGGAATGCCCACACAGCCCCAGTTCTGCCCATAAAATAATACTGAAGCCATTGCATTCCTGCCAAAGTAAATTAAGCATGTTTGAAGTTACATTGAAATTTAATGGGACTTTATATCTGTCCAAAGGGTAGTTTTGTTGTACTTCAAAACACCAAACCTAAAAATGATAAAGTTACACCCCAAGAAAGAGATTTGTAGAGATTTCTTATTGTGCAGCTTAAGTGTCTAGACTACTGGTGCTTCAACAAGAATATAGCTATATGCCTTTTTTTCTGAATATAGAAAATGCCATCAATTTTTTCATTTATTTGATAATAGTTCACTCACGACACCATATCAACTACATAAAATAAGCAAACTTTGCATTGCTCAATACTTTGTTTCATGTTTTTCTTAACTTTTTTTTAAAAAAATACATTACTTCATGTGTTTACTTCTTTGGTTTTATAATTTACTATGACTTAGATAAGTGCAAGCTGGAGAGATGTTTTTCTGTAATTACTGCCTAAAGGTAATTTTGTGGTCCATAGATGCTTTCTGATAATTATCTAAAACGCAACAGATAAAGGCTGTTGCTGCTGTAAGCAAAGTAATACGATTATGCTATGGGAAAGAAGGGGAAATATTGAATATTATTGTTCTAACCCAGTTAAAGCTGCATGTGTGGGCTATGGGCTTCGAACAGTAGAGATGGGAAAGAATCCAGTTCAGCCCCCAAACTAAAGCAGGTTCTTCCACACTCAAACATTTCTAATATGTTTTAAAGCGGTCTTGAAAATAAGCCCACCAAAATACTTTACTAACCTGGCTTCTCACATAAAAGGAAGAGGCAGCACGTTTTCAGAAGTTTCTTTGCCTTTTTGTATGGAGGCTTTTTACCTTTCACAGGTGGGTCAACTTAGGCCCCAAATAGCTGAAAGCCCACCTCCTTCCCTACAGACCTTTCAGGTGTTACGATCATCCTCATAATTTGATAATTGGAGAGGGCCTTCTCTGTGGCAGCTCCTTCGCTGCAGAATCCCCTCCTTCATTACCCTGACCCTTCATACCTGGGATGGATGGATGGATGGATAGATAGATAGATAGATAGATAGATAGATAGATAGATAGATAGATATGTGGGTGGTGCTGTGGTCTAAACCACTGAGCTTGCCGATCAAAAGGTTGGCATGACGGGGTGAGCTCCCATTCCTCAGTCCCTGCTCTTGAAGGAATCAGCTGCTATAGGATCAGCTGCAATGGCCACTGGCATTAAGCAATTCTTAGACTCTATATGTATAATAGGGAAGCTTGTGGCAATGTGGGTTAAACCACAGAGCCTAGGGCTTGCTGATCAGAAGGTCAGCGGTTTGAATCCCCGTGACGGGGTGAGCTTCCGTTGCTCGGTCCCTGCTCCTGCCAACCTAGCAGTTCGAAAGCACGCCAAAGAGTGCAAGTAGATTAATAGGTACCGCTCTGGCGGGAAGGTAAACGGCATTTCCGTGCGCTGCTCTGGTGTCGCTGTTCCGTTGTGCCAGAAGCGGCTTAGACATGCTGGCCACATGACCCGGAAAAACTGTCTGCGGAGCGGACAAACGCCGGCTCCCTCGGCCTGTAAAGCGAGATGAGCGTTGCAACCCTAGAGTCGTTTGTAACTGAACATAACTGTCAGGGGTCCCTTTACCTAGATAGATAGATAGATAGATAGATAGATAGATAGATAGATAGATATCCTATTCTATTCTAATAGTTTATTTAACAAAAATTGTGCACCACTTAATTGTAAATATAGCCTCTAAGCAGATGATTTGCAATCTCTTTTTACTGTTTTTAATATTGGTTTGTTAAAATTGTTGTAACCTGCCCTGGGGCTTAATGGTGAAGGATTGGTAAGAGATCTAATTCATGATTATTATCATCAGGTAAGTGGCCGTGGTGTTGTTCCATTGTGGCACAAATGGAGAGCTGACATGTTGTTCCAGAAACGTCTCTATAGCAGAATTAACAAAACATCTTTGCAACTCATATTTTATTGTCTTGTTTTGCGTGTTAAAGTATTAGTGGAAAGTGTGGATAAATGTAGGTGGGTTCATTTGTCATATTTGGAAGACATATCTGAAATGTCCTTTCCTTCCATTTTGGCGCAGTGTTCATTTGGCAAGAAGATTGCTGCAGCTAGAAAAGCAAAACACGTTGCTTGTAAAAGATTTGGAGCATCAGAAGGAACAAGTTGCCCAAATTTCAGAAGAGGTACACAACTCTCAACAATATCTATACGTGTGTGTGTGTGTGTGTGTGTGTGTGTGTGTGTGTGTGTATTCCATACATCCTGAATTGGCATTTTTAAGCAACATTTTTACTGCATTTGTTATGATTAGCCAACTGAAGAAAGCATGCACACTAACCCTTTTCAGAGCAATTTATGCTGTATTAAAGCAGAGATCAAAATGCAGATTAGTGTGCAGACTAAACAAAAATGCAGACTAGACAGATAAGTCTCTGTTTTCTGAGCTGGGGAAGAACTAGCAAAACTGGTTCAATGTTCTGGAGGCTTCCCTCCCCTCACATGTAATATTGCTGTTTTTATATAGTTTCTTTTAGATTCCTTATACACTAAAACATACATATCTGAGAAGTCTTTCCCAGATTTCTCTGGCTCTTGAGATTTTTAGCATACAGAGTTCGTTAACTTCTGACGCAACTGGTAAAATATCAAAATTCTTTCTGAACTTACCGGTCTTTAAAAATCTGCTTTTAACCGAAATTTATGGAGTGTTATTTTGCTGATACTCTGGTTGTTGCGCCTAAAGCAAAAATCATAGAATTGTAGCGTTGGAAGGGACCCTGAGGGTCATCTAGTCCAACCCCCTGCGATGCAGGAATCCTGCCCACAGCTGGCCCTGGGTGGACTTGAACCACCAACCATCTGAGTAACAGCCAGACACACTAACCCATTGTGCCATGGGCGTGGGGGGCAAATTGCCTGTAGCCAAAACACACTGGGTTCCATAGTCTGGCCAAAGTCATTTTTCATGGAACCCCACAACCTCTTTCTATTTTATTTTAATTTTTTACCTTGCACATAAAGCTCAATGTGCGCAAGTTAAATGTGCGTATGTTGCAGACTTGCTGCATAAAGAAGGTGCCTTATACCAAGTTATACTAGCGTATCTCCCCCATCCCTGCTGAGCCAGGACCCAGCCAACTGAGCCAAGCCTGGTGGATTGTATGCCCTGAGAAAGGGGCGTCCAGGGGTGTGGCCAGAGAGTGGGGGCTTAGACTGGTCAGCTCTGTCACATGACCTGGCACCCCGGCATAAGTTAAGCTAGCCAAAAGGGTGGTGTAACTCAGATACTATTTTAAAGGCTTGTTTTCCCTCTGTAAGACTGAGATCTGGGATCTGACACACCCATTTAATTTACACCCGCTTGCTTTATGCCAGCTTCTTGTGCATATGATTGCTCCCTAAAGGCTTTTTACAGTGTGAGCAAGCTGTATGGGAGCTAAATACTCTAAAAAATGAAACTTTAAAAATTCCAAGGTTAGCATCCATTTTACTGATCTCTCTAGATTTGCCTTAGGAAGTGTTTGCTATATTATGTAAGTGTTTGCTATATATATGTTATACATTTGAAATTGCCAGATTCTTGATGTGGTATGTTCTAAGGCAAGGCTGACAAGGAAACAAAGAAGTCTTTAAATGCACATCTTGGCTGTATGTCTGAGATTGTGTGACAGTTGTAGCTCACTCTCAGCTAGTTACAACTGAAATTTAAGCTCGATGGGGTTTAAACTGTTGTCCAGCAACTTTTGCAGTTTTGTTCATGTGTCATTTACAAGATGATGTTATTAAGAGAGTATAGGGACGCGGGTGGCGCTGTGGTCTAAACCACTGAGCCTCTTGGGCTTGCCGATCGGAAGTTCGGCAATTCGAATCCCCGCAATGGGGTGAGCTCCCGTTGCTCAGTCCCTGCTCCTGCCAGCCTAGCAGTTCGAAAGCATGCCAGTGCAAGTAGATAAATAGGTACTGCTGCCACGGGAAGATAAATGGTGTTTCCATGCGCTCTGGCACTCATCACACTCCTCTGTGCGCCAGTAGCAGTTTAGTCAAGCTGGCCACATGACCCAGAAAACTGTCTGTGGACAAATGCCGGCTCCCTCAGCCTGAAAGGGAGATGAGCGCCGCAACCCCTTGCCTTTGACTAGACTTAACCGTCCAGGGGTCCTTTACCTTTTTTATTAAGAGAGTACAGTTCTCACTCCTGAAATTGATACTTTTTCCTCCCCACAGCGGGATAGAGGTAATTCGTTGCTGAACCAAGTACAACAGCCTTACAGGTATCTCATTGAGTCTGTACAACAGAGAGATTCTCAGATACTTTTACAGAAAGAACAGATTGCACAGCTTGAGAAGGATATTAGGTAAGCGTTCAGAATTTACTGTGTATTATTTTAGTTGGATTCTGGATTCTTTTTTTCTTTTCTTTTCATTTTAAGGTCAGTTTGACGGCAGGACAGATTACCATATTTTTTGCTCTATAAGACTCACTTTTTCCATCCTAAAAAGTAAGGGGAAATGTGTGTGCGTCTTATGGAGTGAATGCAGGCTGCGCAGCTATCCCAGAAGCCAGAACAGCAAGAGGGATTGCTGCTTTCATTGCGCAGTGATCCCTCTTGCTGTTCTGGCTTCTGAGATTCAGAATATATTTTTTCTTGTTTTCCTCCTCCAAAAACTAGGTGCGTCTTGTGGTCTGGTGTGTCTTATAGAGCGAAAAATACTGTAAATAACAATGCCAAACGATGACGGTTTAGTCGAAAGTTTTTATCTGGCTGCCAGTTTTTTAAAAAAAATCTACTGCCTTATTTTTTTGTGCTTTGGTATGTTTTATTGGTTGGTTGCACGTCATTAACTATTTTACTTGAACCTTTGAGGAAACCATTTTTGCAACACTGCTGCTCTTTATTAAATACCTATTTCAAAGTGGCAATCAGCACAGACACTGAAAAGATGTAGTGTAATCTTAGTCACACACATGATTTCCTTGCCTCCTTGAAAGTCAAGGGGCATGAATTACTCATGCTACCTTCCTGCAAGGCTAGCAGCCTGCATGAAGATTCAATCTCACCAGTCAGTTGTGCATTGTCTCTGAATGATGGGCTCAATTTCTTAGTGCTTAATATCACGCCTCCTCCCCATGAAGTATCATTGACTTAGGAAGCAATGTATGCAGAGGTTAGTCCTTCTGCAACATTTTATTCCATTTTCTCCAAGGGCAACGGTTAAATTCTCAGTGTAAGAAATGAATTCTCAAACGTCATAAAGCTTATTATTATTTGTACAGCCAGACATGTATGCTTAAAACAATGCCTGTGGCTTCTTATTTGTAGGGAATTCTGGTGGTAGAGTGCTACCTATGTTCCTCCTTTGCTCTTTAGGTCAGTTATAGGCAGCAAATATGTATTTCTTCATTATAAGGCCGAAGAGTGAACTGTCCCAGAATCTTACGTTTCACAGGTCATGCATTCCAAAGCAGTATTTCCCAGGTTTCTATCTGAGGAACTTTTTCTGTAGTAAAATTGTAGGCACACTTCTTTTTTAACATGTGCATATGCATGAGAATTACTTGCCCACAGAGGAGCCTGTGCCCTGTGGATATGTGCCTCCTAATTGGAAGTAGCCGAGTCTACAACTTGTATAGGGAGATGGCAGGCAGCCCCATCTAATGGTAAATTAATTCTGTTCTGTGTCTCAAAAGCAATTGGTGGATGCAGACCCACGGCAGGGTTACTTTGCCCTGGGCGAGAGATAGGGAGGACAGGGAACTGATTGGGAAAAGGGGAAGCCAGAGCATAGAATCGTGGAGAAATGCAACAGGCCCCTCCTTTGCCAGTAGAGACTTTGTACTAATTGCAGCTTTTAATTAATTTCTCTCTCATGGCACATTTGTATACCCCAGGACAAATTTTGAGAATTGTTAACGTCATCTTTGCCCTCAGATAACACGTCATGTTCCGCTAATTACAGTCTTTTCCTATTGTATTATAATAGCAGTCATTATAGGATGTGTGTGCTCCTTATGGATCACAGTTACTATATATGTCTTGAGTGCCACAAGGAAGGCTGGTTTTGATGTCAGGCCAGTCAGACTGTCCCCTCTCGCCCCGCCCAGGGCCAACAGCCCTGTGACAAGGATGGGAGCAAGGAAGGCATGCAGACACCATTAGGGTCTGTGGCGGTCAAGACTGTCCCCTCCCCACCCCGCAGGGCCAGCAGACATCATTGCCCTGTGAGAAGGAGAAAGGGGAGGGTGCTGTTTGCATTTGTTGGGGAGGGTGTTGGGATGCGGGTGGCGCTGTGGGTTAAACCACAGAGCCTAGGACTTGCCGATCAGAAGGTCGGTGGTTCGAATCCCTGCAATGGGGTGAGCTCTCGTTGCTTGGTCCCTGCTCCTGCCAACCTAGCAGTTCAAAAGCACGTCAAAGTGCAAGTAGATAAATAGGTACCGCTCCGGCGGGAAGGTAAACGGCATTTCCGTGCGCTGCTCTGATTCTCCAGAAGCGGCTTAGTCATGCTGGCCACATGACCCAGAAGCTGTACGCCAGCTCCCTCAGCCAATTAAGCGAGATGAGCACTGCAACCCCAGAGTCGGCCACAACTGGACCTAATGGTCAGGGGTCCCTTTACCTCTACCTGTTTGCATTATTGTAAAATAGTAGAAATGTAAAATTGTAAACCACCTTGAACGCCTTGGCAAAAAAGAAGTATACAAATCCAATAAACAAATCAAATTCAGAATTTCCAAGTGGTGTATATAAAACATTTTTGAAGAAAAACATATAATAATTACAATTCAGCTCAGTAACATAAAGTTTTAACTTTCCAGGATTAGGGTGCCTGGAACTTAAAACTTTCCATCTTGTCCACTTGACCTCATTTCTTAATTTGTCTCACCTTAATTCAAAACCAGCAAGGGTAATGCTGCTCCTTCCTTTTATTTTTGTTGATTGTTTTTTTAATCTCAGTTACATCTAGGTGATTTAAGCAGAATAGCGTGGAGAAGCTCATTGTGACACACTTCAACTCTTTATTTAAAGCAGGGGTAGGCAAACCTAAGGTCCATGGGCAGGATGTGGCCCAATCGCCTTCTCAATCCAGCCTGCGGATGGTTTGGGAATCAGCGTGTTTTTACAGGAGTAGAATGTGTCCTTTTATTTAAACTGCATCTCATGGTTATTTTGGGGGCCTCTCTGGTGTTTTTACATGAGTAGAATGTGTGCTTTTATTTAAAATGCATCTCTAGATTATTTGTGGGGCATAGGAATTTGTTCTTTTCTCTTTTTTCCCAAAATATCGTCCGGCCCACCACATAGTCTGAGGGACGGTGGACTGGCCCACGGCTGAAAAAGGTTGCTGACCCCTGATTTAAAGTATCCCCAAATGATGCATCTCCACCTTTTTCTCGTAAACCTGAACAAAGCCATAGAGTTGTTCCAGCGTTTTCCTCATACGTCTTCTACAGCATTTTTATCAACCTCATTTTGTTTTGTTTTTTAATCTGAATCCCATCCAATTTTTCAACAGCCTCCTTGAACTCTGATGGCTTGTGCTATGCTTGAACAATGCTAATAAATCAAACCAGAATTTAATTTATTGTGCTTTTCGGTATAGAGCAATATTAAAGAAAATTAGCTCAGCTGACTAAGCTCTCTCATTTGATTAATAGTACAAAGCATGAACTACTTAAACTAGTATATTTAATGTTTACAGTGGTTTGTCCCATTGAAATCAGTGGTACGTGGGGTGGTTTGAATACTGGTTAAAATGGTCTATCGCTCACAGCCTAAAGATAGCATTCATGTTTTCCTTTTGAAAATGAATGTAAACATACAGGTTTTAACGAGGACAAAGTTTTTCTGTGTGCTGTTGCTTCAGCATATGCTCATGGTTGCCAAGAATTGCTTTACAAATTCATGTTGTAACCAGAATAAAAGATTAGAAAAGATCATCCCTTGCTATTACTGTGTTTCCTAATACTATCGTTTTTTCTACCAGTCTTTTAAATAAAGAAAAGGCGGCTTTGCTGCGTGTCAAGAATCAAATGGCAGCAGATTTAGAAAGACTTCTAAATCACCGTGAGGTAATCTTCTCGTTTTAGCATCGCTATTACCATATATTGGGTTTTTCCCAACATGTTAGTCATGGGGCTGTTTTGTTTTTCTCTTTGCTAATGTTATTAAATATACTGGAAGCAAATGCCCATCCAGGCACCTCCCTCACCACATTTCCCAGGTTGTTTCCCTTTATCCTCTGCCCCTCCAGTCGCCTCATAAGGTTGGCTGTTGAAGGTTGCTCTCACTGCTGAAATTTAACTTGGGTGATGATAGCTTTTCGATGGATAAATTAACTCATGCCAGCCACAGAATGTACTGCCACATCTCAGTCCGACTTGCTTTGTCCAGCTCACTGCACCTTCCCAAGCCATCATGGTGACCTAGGCCATGCCACGTTACTTCTCTGCTTGGCATTTACCGTATTTTTCCGTCTATAAGACACCCCCATGTATAAGATGCCCCCTATTTTGGGGGGCTAAGATTTAAGAAAATGCACCTATCCATGTATAAGACGCCCCCTAATTTTCGACATTATTTTAAGGGGAAAAACCTGGTCTTATACACGGGAAAATATAGAATTTGTTTTTTATTTGGAAAGTATATATTCACACTTCGAATCACAGGGCCACTGGGAATACACAGTTTGTTCTCAGCATAACTTGCAAAGCAGGGCAGCTGTCACTGAAACCATGGTTTAGCATTACACAAGCAAGCCAAAGCGAGCCTGAGTCTTGTGTCATCGTCCATCTCCCCCCCACCTCCTCTATTGCAACTGCAAGAGAAGTAATTGAAGTTTTTCATGTCCAAATACAGGCATTTTCAATGTTACGTCTGAATCTGGACAAACACTGTTTAGTTTTCGTTTGTTTCTGTGAAATGTAGTTAATGTCAATTTGTGGTTTATGCCTCCAGCTTCTTTATTAGCTGAGGTTAATAGAGAATCGGAGCAAAAGCTTCCAATCTTCTTGTGGACAAGGGTGGGGCGGTGGGGGGGTGCATGAGCCCAAGGCTTCCCAGGTTTTGTTCACTTCAGTTTACTGTTGCATCAAAACAAGGCTGTTCTCCCCCCCCCCCCGCTCACTGGAAATGTCCTGAGATTACCAAGGTAGAAAACTGAAAAGCACATGGAACCACTTGGTCCTCCAAAACCCATACAGATCTTGAACATTTCTGCAGAAAAGCTTGAAAGATCTATCTTTGATTGGGAGGAGTTGGGGAAAGAGGCTGTGTATCTCTCGATGTGAATGCATTGCATTTCTTGCTAGAATACTTTTAAAAATTGTACTCAACTGTAAACACAGAGATATGCTTTTTGTATATATGTTTAAACTCTGTGTTTAGTACCTTGGTGCCACTCTGGGTATTACTTCACTTGAGCAATTAAGTTAATATCTGTGCGCTTAATTTCTTCCTCTTTTAAATCCTTATATCACCCCTTATTCTGCTTTACAAATGTCTTCTAGGTTTAACCATTGGCAAAGTACTTTCAGATGATAAAATGAAAAGTTCTATTAAATTACAAAGAGTTTTAGTTTGTGTTAAGAACTCTTTGTACCTTAATTTCCATAAATGCCACCAGCTGTTTTCTTTATACATTTATTGGCTACCATTGTCTTGCATGTGTAATGAATGGTTAAGTTGTGATACACATGCTTTTAAAAATATTTTAGTACTTACACTAGGTGTATTATAGCTTTTTATTATGTCCTTAACACATGGTGTCATGCAGTATTAACAGAGGACTCATTCATTTTACCCTCTGTGAAAAAGGATGTTTCTCAAGAAGAGAGCTTTAAATACATGCAAAGACAAAAGTTACCAGCTTTATATAAACTGTTGACGACTTTGTACATTCTCCCACAACAAGATGTTAACTATTCTAAATGTGCTTCTTTTATCTGGCGGCACTTCGTGAAACTTGATTAACAAAATCCATCTTAGCAACTATTCTTATATGCCTTATACTAGAACAGGGGTCTGCAACCCGCGGCTCCCGAGCCGCATGTGGCTCTTTTACACCTTGGCTGCGGCTCCGGGACGGATACTAGCAAGGGGAGGAGGCGCACCGTGCACCCCGACACTCCCCACTGTGGCGGGCGCTGTACTGGCTGTGACGTCGCATGGGGGCGGTGCGTGCGTTAGTCACGCACTGTCCCAACGCCACCTTCCCGGTTTTGCGGCTCCCAGTTGTTTTTTTCTTCGGAAACGGGTCCAAGTGGCTCTTTTTGTCTTAAAGGTTGCAGACCCCTGTACTAGAAGAAGGAACATAATAATAATAATAATAATAATAATAATAATAATAATAATATCTTTATTGTCATTGCCCCCTTCGGGGACAACGAAATTACTTGACTCCCATGTTAGGTTGCATGAGGCCCTGGGTGCCTGAGCACCCACAAAATTCCCCATGAAGGGGCCGGGCACCCACAAGTTTCAGTGCCAGGGCCATGCAATCTGCATGGCACCCATGATCACGGGGCGAAGTTGGCACTCCTGTTAGGTTGTACCTTATAATGGGGTTATTGAATGTTATTGTTGACACCGTCAAGCTAAACTTCCTTTATCACTCCTGGAAAACTCTGTGTCGTAAACACTTACAGTATTAGAAAAAGTATCACACCATTACAGTACAAGTCTTTACGGATATGAAAGTAACTTAGGTTGCCATCCACTGAACACAACCAGGCCTACTTTTGAGTGGACATATATAGGATTGCTGTGGGACGCGGGTGGCGCTGTGGGTAAAAGCCTCAGCGCCTAGGGCTTGCCGATCGAAAGGTCGGCGGTTCGAATCCCCACAGCGGGGTGCGCTCCTGTTGCTCGGTCCCAGCGCCTGCCAACCTAGCAGTTCGAAAGCACCCCCGGGTGCAAGTAGATAAATAGGGATCGCTTACTAGCAGGAAGGTAAACGGCGTTTCCGTGTGCGGCTCTGGCTCACCAGATGCAGCTTTGTCACGCTGGCCACGTGACCCGGAAGTGTCTGCGGACAGCGCTGGCCCCTGGCCTCTTGAGTGAGATGGGCGCACAACCCTAGAGTCTGTCAAGACTGGCCCGAAAGGGCAGGGGTACCTTTACCTTATATAGGATTGCACTGTTAATGAAGCAGTAAGATTTCTTGGTCCCATTGTGTTTATGCTGTGATATACCATCTTGGCCGTCTCTTAGTGCAAACCCATTTCATCAGGCTTGAGCTTCTACAGCCGCCGCCTGCCATGAACCACCGTGGCAGGATTGGCAGCAACAGCAACAGATATGTTCTATGCTCTTGATAATAGATTGTCCTCTTGTTAATTGTGCTGTTTTAAATGTGCATTTTATATTTTACTTCCTTTAGTAAAGTTTTCATTTGAAATGCTTAAGATAATATTTTAGTTTCCCGTTAATTATGTTGCTTTGAATGTATATACTTTATATTTTACTTTCTTCAGTAATGTTTTACTCTGGATTGTTTTATTTGATGTTTTAATGTTGTTGTAAACTGCTTTGAGATTTTTTTCCCTTTAAAATATGAAGTGGTATAGAAATGAAATTAATCATCATCATCATCATCCCACCACAGGGAACCATTGTATCACCAGTGCTTTTAAAAATCCCTCCACTGTGTTAGAGTCACATGGCAGCAATGAATTACAACTGAATTAAGTTGCTGAATTACAACTAATTACCAAACTTAAAACCATGGAGAGACCTGGTCTGAATAGAGACATTGGATTCTTATCTCATTTTACATGATAAAGCTATTTTTGGCCATCTCATCCCTTGCTTTTTCCTGTAAGACCAATTGCAGTCATTAACAGTCGTCAACGACAACTTCTTAAAAAGCAGAGACATCACCTTGCCAACAAAGGTCCGTATAGTTAAAGCTATGGTTTTCCCAGTAGTGATGTATGGAGGTGAGAGCTGGACCATAAAGAAGGCCGATTGCCGAAGAATTGATGCTTTTGACTTATGGTGCTGGAGGAGACTCTTGAGAGTCCCATGGACTGCAAGAAGATCAAACCGATCCATTCTGAAGGAAATCAGCCCTGAGTGCTCACTGGAAGGACAGATCGTGAAGCTGAGGCTCCAAGACTTTGGCCACCTCATGAGAAGAGAAGACTCCCTGGAAAAGACCCTGATGTTGGGAAAGATGGAGGGCACAAGGAGAAGGGGACGACAGAGGACGAGATGGTTGGACAGTGTTCTTGAAACTACCAGCATGAGTTTGTCCAAACTGCGGGAGGCAGTGGAAGACAGGAGTGCCTGGCGTGCTCTGTTCAATGGGGTCACGAAGAATCGGATACGACTAAACAACAACAACAGTTGTCAACAGGTCTACCACACCTATCAGCCAATCACCCATTCCCACCACCCTTCTGAGTAATACCCCCTCCCTACCCTCTCACTATATATAAAGGTCTGGTGACTTCTGTTTCAATGTATCTGAAGAAGTGTGCATGCACACGAAAGCTCATACCAAGAACAAACTTAGCTGGTCTCTAAGGTGCTACTGAGGGACGCGGGTGGCGCTGTGGGTAAAACCTCAGCGCCTAGGGCTTGCCGATCGTATGGTCGGCGGTTTGAATCCCCGCGGCGGGGTGAGCTCCCGTCTTTCGGTCCCAGCTCCTACCCACCTAGCAGTTCGAAAGCACCCCTAAGTGAAAGTAGATAAATAGGTACCGCTTTATAGCAGGAAGGTAAACAGCGTTCCGTGTGCTGCGCTGGCTCGCCAGAGCAGCTTCGTCACGCTAGCCACGTGACTCGGAAGCATCTCCGGACAGCGCTGGCCCCCGGCCTCTTAAGTGAGATGGGCGCACAACCCTAGAGTCGGACATGACTGGCCTTTAAGGTGCTACTGGACAATTTTTTTTCTATGGCAGCAATGAGCTCTCGTGAGAATTCCAGCAAGATCTTGCCAGAAGCCTCCACTGTGCGACCCCGGTAAGCGAGGCTTCCGCAGGGGGGACAGGCACCCCCGGGCAGTGGGGTAGCTGCTGCTGTTGCTCTGCCTAAGAATGGCCTGGCTGAGCAAGTTGCAGTGGCGTGTCTTTGACTGAGCCAGGGTTGATGACTTAATGCCAGCTGAGACAGGAATCATCCAGCTAAGCCATCGTAAGCTGTTCATCCCAGCAGATCTTGCCATAGGATTGCCCCCTAAGAGTCTGAGAAAGATGCAAGAAGCAGGCAGGTAGTTTTAAGGGGCAGATAAAAGCAAGTTCAGAAGTGCTTTGGGTAAACTGTCAAGAAAGGCTGCCAGCGGCCTTTTCTTGCCTTATCAGAGCTCGGCACAACTGGGGTGGTTTATGTTTCCTGGAGGAAACCCTGGAGTGAAGCAGGGCAGAGTTGGGGAGAGAATAATAGCTCATTCTGTCCCAGATGCTCTGTGCAGATAACAGTATTTATTACATAAAATACATGCCAAAAGGCAAAAGGTCTCAGTCTGAAAAAGCTTACCTTCCGCGGCACTCAGCAAACCTCTTGCCTCTTGACTTTTCCCTTTTCTATACTAGAGTCACAGCTACACTGTTTTTTTGAACCGTTGTCTGGCTACACAGTGGATAATACACTTGCTTGAATACACTTGACAGATTACATATGTTTTTATATTGTTCTACATGGGCAATTTAGGGCCAGATTCAGATTGAATTAAAATAAACCTTTGTGTGAGATCCAAGAATGTTTCACAGGCCTTGAAAAGTGTTTCTTTCTTTCTCCGAGGCTTGTGTGGTCTGATAAGTTTCCAGTCACACATTTCCTTTTTATTGAACTCCTGAAAGACTACTCTGCATTTCACAAAAGACACAGGGAATGCATTTTATTAGGCCGACTCACATTCAGAATGTAGTATATGGGCTTCCAGGTGTTTCTCAGGTTGTATATTCAAGGAAAGTGGAGTGGGCAGCCTGCTGTTTCTGTGATCCTTATTTTGACAATTTTAGTTACAGATAGGTAGCCGTGTTGGTCTGCCATAGTCAAAACAAAAAAAATTCCTTCCAGTAGCACCTTAAAGACCAACTAAGTTAGTTCTTGGTATGAGCTTTCGTGTGCATGCACACTTCTTCAGATACACTGAAACAGAAGTTGCCAGATCCTTCTATATAGTGAGAAGGTGGGGAGGGGTATTACTCAGAAGGGTGGTGGGAATCACCCATCTGCCAATCACCCATTCCCACCACCCTTCTGAGTAATACCCCTCCCCACCTTCTCACTGTATAGAACAGTGTTTCCCAACCTTTTTTGGGCAAAGGCACACTTGTTTCATGAAAAAAATCTCGAGGCACACCACCATGCCAGATGGGGAAAGGTCACTTTTTACTTATGTAAAAAAAAATAAAAAAATAGTAACAGCATAGAAGGTAATGGTTAGGCTAGCATCCCTCTTCCAAATATGCTAGGTTTTTATTTGCAGGGACTGTTCTACATGGGAAAGCATTCAGCACTGTCATTCTCCCATCTGCCATCTGAATTGGTACTATTCTGGGTCAACTTACTCTGCTGCATGTGTAGATGAAAATGGCACCAAGTGTGGGGGAGGGGGCAGAACAGGTTTCAGATACAGGATATTAAGCATACATGTACTTCAGATTGAACTGGTTGCTTGCTTTGCAAGTTTTCATTTCCCAAATGACTGCCTTGGCAAGCGCAATACCTACCAGGCTCAACGCCGGTCTCACGCTGCCGCTTCCCGCGCTCTCAAGGACCCGGGAGGAGGAAGGCGTGAAGGGAATCCCGAAGGCGCGAAAACCTCGCGCATGTGCAGGCCTTCCGCCTGCGACAGCCCAGTAGGCCGGCCGAAGCGAGCGGCGATGGGATGTGGGAGGGAGGGAGCTCGCCGCCCCGCGTGTGGAGCACGTTACAGCCCCGTGACGTCAGCGCCACGCAGGCAGCCAGGCAGGCAGACGGCGAGAGCCCTGCGCTGGGCAGCCTCTCCTCGCCGCCGCCGCCGCCCCGCCTCTTGCCGCCCGACTCGCCCGCCTCCCTCCAGGCAACATCTCGCGGCACACCAGGCAACGTCTCGCGGCACACTAGTGTGCCGCGGAACACCGGTTGGGAAACACTGGTATAGAAGGATCTGGCAACTTCTGTTTCAGTGTATCTGAAGAAGTGTGCATGCACACGAAAGCTCATACCAAGAACTAACTTAGTTGGTCTTTAAGGTGCTACTGGAAGGAATTTTTTTTGTTTTGACAATTTTAGAAAGCATTCTCCCTCGCCCCCCAGATATACTATGTTCTAAGTCTCATGATCATCCTTGCACTTCATCCTTTCTCTTCCTGCTGCAATTGCTGCTCTCATTTGGAGGATTCCCCCCCCCCCCTCTTTGTGCTGTCTTCAACAGTGTTTGGATGCTTCTGCTGTTTTTGCTAATTTTCTCATTCTCTGGAGGCCACTGGGTGGGGGGACTTCTTGTCATCGCCCTTGCTCACACCATTAAATACTTCCTGAGAAGAATGAGAATGGGCAGCAGCAGCACAAGAAGTTTCCAGGACTGGTGTGCTTGCTTGCTTTATTTGCTTATTTGTTTAAAGCGTTTATACCCAACCCTTCAGCCAAAAAGCTTCCCAGAGTGGCTTGCAAAATTCAGTAGTCAGACCTACTTACGATCTTAAAGACATAAAGACATTCCCAAGGAGAGGAATAGAAAAGCCACTTCTCAGAGCAGCTGGTGGCAGCAAGGACATCCCAGCTCCTTGCCCACAGGAGACATGTCCTTTAGAGGACTCTCTCAGCAGCAAAGGGGCTGTGGCTATTTTTCATCAACATTTGTTTTTCTCTCTTTAGCCACCAAGGCAATACAACCAGTTCCAGTGATACCAAAGAGGAAAGTGGGGGAGCATTTGTCCCCTGCACCCTCTACAAAGGAGCTCTCACTCGAAAACTTCCCCCATAATAAGCCCTATAGAAATAGCTGGATAATATCTGAATCAGGAGAGGTCGTCCAATACCAGCGCCTGGATTCAGTGGAGTTATGGATGATGCAAAATAAGCTGAGCCTGAATATTGGGGAGATAGAAGGTCTCTCAACAACCTCAGATATGCAGATGACACAACTTTGATGGCAGAAAGTGAGGAGGAATTAAATAACCTTTTAATGAGGGTGAAAGAGGAGAGTGCAAAATATGGTCTGAAGCTCAACATCAAAAAAACGAAGATCATGGCCACTGGGCCCATCACCTCCTGGCAAATAGAAGGTGGGAAAATGGAGGCAGTGAGAGATTTTACTTTCTTGGGCTCCGTGATCACTGCAAATGGAGACAGCAGTCACGAAATTAAAAGATGCCTGCTTCTTGGGAGAAAAGCAATGACAAACCTAGACAGCATCTTAAAAAGAAGAAGAAGAAGAAGAGTTTGGATTTGATATCCCGCCTTTCACTCCCCTTCAGGAGTCTCAAAGCGGCTAACAATCTCCTTTCCCTTCCTCCCCCACAACAAACAGTCTGTGAGGTGACTGGGGCTGAGAGACTTCAGAGAAGTGTGACTGGCCCAAGGTCACCCAGCAGCTGCATGTGGAGGAGCGGAGACGCGAACCCGGTTACCCAGATTACGTGACTACCACTCTTAACCACTACACCACACTGGCAGAGTGTGGCAGAGACATCACCTTGCCAACAAAGGTCCATATAGTTAAAGCTATGGTTTTCCCAGTAGTGATGTATGGAAGTGAGAGCTGGACCATAAAGAAGGCTGATCGCCGAAGAATCAATGCTTTTGAATTATGGTGCTGGAGGAGACTCTTGAGAGTCCCATGGACTGCAAGAAGATTAAACCTATCCATTCTGAAGGAAATCAGCCCTGAGTGCTCACTGGATGGACAGATCATGAAGCTGAGGCTCCAAGACTTTGGCCATCTCATGAGAAGTGAAGACTCCCTGGAAAAGACCCTGATGTTGGGAAAGATGGAGGACACAAGGAGAAGGGGACAACAGAGGACGAGATGGTTGGACAGTGTTCTCGAAGCTACCAGCATGAGTTTGACCAAACTGTGGGAGGCAGTGGAAGACAGGAGTGCCTGGCATGCTCTGGTCCATGGGGTCACGAAGAGTCGGACACAACTAAATGACTAAACAACATCAACAACAGAAGCTCACTGTGGGTGAGTGTCTGAAAAAGTGGCCAGTTGCCTGCCCTGGAAAGCCTTATAACTGGAAGAACTTGGCAATCATTTTTTTAATGATTTCTATGCAGTTTTGCATGCATTTTACTTACCAAGCAAAACTAAATTATATTGAATATCTTTTGAATTCCCAAGTAATGTTACAACTTTTTAACAACCCTTATTTCTGGAATTTGAAAGTTGAAAAATTCAGCACACCCTACTTAGAGGTAGCACCTAATATTGATTCCGCACATGTAAGAAATCAGTCTTTCAGTGTGGCAGCACCTAAAGTTTGGAACTCCTTGCCTATTGACATCAGACAGGCATCTTCACTGTACCTTTTCCCCTGGATGGTTAAGTCTTGTCAAAGGCATGCTGGCCACGTGACCCAGAAAGCTGTCTATGGACAAACCTTTTCCATTACCTGCTTAAAACATATATAGTAGACTCTCCAGATACGAATTAAATTCGTTCCGGGGGTCCGTCCGCAACCTGAAAAGTTCGTAGGCAGAGGCGGCGCTTCTGCACATGTGCAAAGCGTGCGGTGAAACTCAAAATTATGCATTTCCGGGTTTGCAGCATTCGTAACCCAAAAGTTACATATTCAGAGTGGTACGTAACCAGAAGGTCCACTGTAGATCCAGACATGTAGATGCAGATGTGTTTAATCTTTTTAGTACATTGTTACTTTTAATTATCTTTTAAATATATTTGATACTTATTCAGCTTTTATAAGAAATATTAAAAAAATAAAGGTCACTTGAGGTTTTATTACAGCCAAGCGGTATATAAATTTGGGAGTTTTAAAAAAGAAAAAGAAAAATGAAGAGTAGAATGAACAGGACTAAATATTGCCAATGCTCAAAATACCTATTTCATCTCTGAAATGTTTTCCTTTTTTGTCATGACTATCCAACCCATTGGGGGTGGGGGAGTTGGGTCAGTTGAGGGATTTCCTTTTTATTCTGTTCCATTTTGTGTTTTGTATTAACTGAAAAAGAAAAATAGTTTAAAAAAATGAATATCCAGTCTCGTCATGCGTTCTGTGAAATTCTAAAGCTGTCAAACTGCATTGTATTTAATCTAATCAACTGTGCAGCTCCCTAAAAAAGGCTTATCTGTTCTGATACTGAAATCCCATGGCATGTGAAGGTGTTTGTCAGCTTTTCTATAGCTGCGTCTCCTTTTACTAGAGTTGTTCTCGACCACGATTAAACTACTGAACCTTTCTAAAGGTTATTTACCTGAGTTAGTAGACTGAAGGCATTCTTGAAAGGCCTCTGGCTCTCCTACAACACTGAGGTTATTAACATTGGTTTTCTGTTTTGTCAGGGAACAGCAAACATCTTTCTAGTTGAAAAGTTGAAAGCAGGCTTTTTGGTTAAACTGCCTTTAGCCAAGTTCCTTCCTTGTTTTGCTTTTTTATATAAGGCAATTTCAGAATTATGTTTCTAGGGAGAATTTATTCTTCCTTTTTGCATATGTGCTACAACCTTCTAAATACAAACTTGCTCTTGAACAATGCTTAGTTCCTTCAAACATTCAGCCACAAGGTAATTATCATTTTTCTTCCACTAAGTTACTGTTCTGAGATCCTTGCTTCTATTAATGTCCTGTTTGTGTATGCACACACATACACAGAGAGACAAGAGATTACAGGGAAATTTCTGTATCCCAAATTAGCCCTGGAGCTGTTCTCAACTACAGTTTAGAGAAGCAAGCAACAATTACACTGCTAAGTGATTGTCAAGACAGTTCTGGTTCCTATTGTGCTGTTATCAGCACTTCTCATTTTTATTTTATGTTATCTATTGAGTTATTGTGTTACTTAAACATGAATACAAAAAGGCTACTGAATTTAGAACACCTGGGAGCTTTTTAGCAAACAGGGCCCATTCATGCACACAATTTTGGGTGAGAAGGGGCAGCTTTGAGTAACTTGCTTCTCCTTCTTAGACGCCCCCCCCCACACACACACACACTCCTGAGAATTGTATTTTCATTTATTGTGTCCTATAAAGTAAACTTGTGCTGAATAAAATCTGGCTTTCAGGAAACACAGTTTCCATGTGCTACAAAAATAAGCAAGGCTTATTGTAATGTAAATTGATAGGAACGCAATGTAAGCGCCTAGGATTTTGATTTAGAGGGGGAATGTTCCACAAAATATAGGCAAAATTCATTGTGTTTGTTTAGATTGCAAGATCAAACTGGCAAGCACATTATACAAAACGTACTTTGGAGAGAGCCAAGTTTTTTATTTTTATTATTATTAAGGATAGGGGTTTTAGCAAGAAACAGTTGCCAGTAAGATCATCCAAATATTTAAAAAGTCCTTAATTCATTTTCCCAGGTGACTATGAATCTTTCAATCATGTTGCAGTAGCTGTCCAGCTGTGTAAACCCTTCTAGTTTTCTATTCAGATATAACAAATGAACAGAAACATACTTATGAACCACCAAAGCAGCGAGAGATAGCTCTGGAGCAGAATCACCTACAGATATTCTGTACGTTTGTTTTGTTTTTTAAGGAATGGGTTGTTTTCCTCAGAGTAGACCCATTGAGATCTCATAAGTACCGTATTTTTTGCTCTATAAGACTCACTTTTTCCCTCCTAAAAAGTAAGGGGAAATGTGTGTGCGTCTTATGGAGCGAATGCAGGCTGCGCAGCTATCCCAGAAGCCAGAACAGCAAGAGGGGTTGCTGCTTTCACTGCGCAGCGATCCCTCTTGCTGTTCTGGCTTCTGAGATTCAGATTTATTTTTTTCTTGTTTTCCTCTTCCAAAAACTTGTGGTCTGGTGCATCTTATATATGGTAATTTGGGATGCATTCAGTGCTTGGGATCCCAAGAACTACTCTATCCAGGCTCTAGTACACTTTATGTCATTGAGCAGGGGTCAGCAACGTAAGGCCCATGGGCCACAAGCGGCCCATGAGCCGCTCCCAAACCGAGCCACCCACTCAGCGAGTCCCCGCATGCTGCGCTAAACCAGCACTGCGCAGGGACTCGCTTCCGTGGCACTATATATCGTGTCTGCGCAGACGCCGGAAATCGTGTCTGTGCAGATGCTGGAAATCACAGCATTTACAAAGTTTGCAAAGGATGTACTATGGGTGGTGATCTCTTTCCACAAAGCATTGTCGTGCTACATGTGCCAGAGTGTTGTCAAACTCTGCTTCTCTTAAAGGGGTCAAAGGCAGCACACAACTGTCCTGACAGGGGCACTATAACATCCCCCCCCAAAAGAAAACAACCTGCTAAATTATTTTCATAGCTATTGTCAAGGGCTCTGTGGTTTGAACCAGCTCATAGACTGATGCTGGAATAAGGCTGAGAAGCTCTCTGGGAATGGATGCACTCAGACTGCTTCCAGTTTTCAACCCAATTCAGAGTGTCATTTAAGACCCTTAAAGTTGCAAATAGTTTGGGACCAGGATACATTAAGGACTGCCTTGTCTGATTTCCCTTCTCATTCGGGAAGACTGGCGCTAGAGAGCTATAACAGACTGAGCAGTATTTAGTTACATATTGCGCTAGCGCAAGGATTACAACTAGTGCAAGAGGACTTCTCCCTCCATGTGTGCTCTGCGCCATCCCCAAATCTGTTCTGGAAGGTTTTTTTTGGCGAACCCAGGCAGATTTAAAGGGAATGCAGGGGGGAGAGGGAGAGATTTTTCTTGCACTTGTGGAACAATCTGCTTAGCACTACAGTCAGCACTCAGGTTACAGACACTTCAGGTTGCATTTTTCCAGGTTACGGACCACCGAAACCCGGAAGTACCGGAATGGGTTACTTCTGGGATTCGGCGGTTGCGCATGTGCAGAAGCACCAAATTGCACCCGCGCATGTGCAGATGCACCGCTGTGGGTTGCGAATGCTGCGAGTTGTGAATGTGCATCCCGCACGGATAACGTTCGCAACCCAAGCGTCCACTGTATGTTGTGCTTGTATTGTTCCTTTGCTCAATTTATATCGTGTTCCATGAAGCTTTGGCTGGGTAGCAATTTGCTAATCTTCAAAGCCCCCACTTAAAATGATTACATTTAAATAAAAGGTTCTCGCATCACTTCTGGAAGACACCTAGATATTGGCTAGAAGAGGTTTTCATTAAAACTTTTTTTTTAAGTGCATGGAAGGCTTTCCTACTTTCTCAAATGTGATTTCCTCATGTTCTGTGATGGAAATTAAGACCATGACTTACCGCATGCAAGACTGTGCTGGTTTACAAGGAGTTGGGAAGATTTTTGGAGAGGGCATATTCTCTCTCCCTCCCTCGCCTGAGAGTTGGCCTGTCTCCAGGAGATATGAGGGCCAAATAACTACTAAAAGATTGCTTTGTGTTCTCTGAAATGTAAACTCTCTATCAGCCTGAGAATTGGCTACCATTGTCATGTTTTGGAGTACAATTTCAACATCTCTTCAATCAGAATATGGTGCAGCACAGTGGTTGCTAAAATGAAAACATGATTTGCATCCCAATCCTAAACCTGCCTGAATACTTATTTCCATAGCTTCCCAGTGGATATGCTTAGGATTGCAGCCTCAGTGCTGTAAAGATGAAGCGTGTGCTTGTAATATAATTGTCCAAGTTATTTTCATCGAGAAATTTTGTCTATGCATTGCTTTGGCAACATCTTTGCAGAGTTTACAACTTTCAGCAACATGTTGGTATCAGTTATGCAGCCCTTTGAAACAGCTGCTCTGCAGTTGAGCTGTTTTGACATGCCACTGCACATGGCTGAATTATGCAAATACTTGCAATATTGAATGACTGAGCAATAAGAAGAATGTACCCAGTGGATAAAGTGGTTTGGTGTGCTTTAAGGGTTTGCGGTAGTGTTATGAGGAGCCCATAACTGAAATATTGGGCATTTATTAAGTAGATGTAACAGTCAGCACAACAAAGTGTGCCTATTTTTACCTTTTGAGCAGAAGAATTTACATCCTACGGTATTATAGAGCTGCTTATAAGTAATTGTGTATGAGGAATGGCATGCTTTCATCCTCCAAGGCTCATTTTCATAATTGTAACCAAAACTGAATCAATGTGAATTAAGAAATCTATTGTTAACTTACAGTCTACTGCTACTTGCTTGTTGTTGTCTGACATTAAACTGCAAGCATTCATTTTTTACACCACTGTTGCATGAGTTTATCCAGGCCTCCTTACAGTTCCCTGAAGCCCAAATCATTGTGAAATAGATAAATATTATCTGTCAAGATGAAAAGTGACAAATGGAACCCCAAACTAGAATTTACATGCCTGGATGGTTCTGTTAATTAACAGTTTTCCAACTTCTGATAATGAAGAAGACTTATTTTCAGAACTAAAACTGGATGCTTGTTTCATTCTTGTGTTTAAAAGTGTTTGCTTTGGTTGGTTGGTTGAAGTATGAAGGGGGTAGAATAATCCACCCTCAACAGAGCTCTGTGGTTGTATTCAAAGGTAACATTTAACCATGGTTTAGCACTACGTCTACTACATCCCCTCTCCTCCCATGCAATGGGGAAGAGGGCTTCAGTAGAGTTTAGTTTCACTATTAGAAAATCCTGGGTTAACATTATACTGAAACAAACTTTGGTTTGACATTGACTTGTTGCATAATTTAACACAATTCTCTTAAACCGATATAACAACTTCAAACATAGCACTAAATTGAAGTGTTTTAACTGTCAAGCTAAACACTGCCTCAGCATAAGCCATGGGGAAGGGAGAGGTGCACACTGATGGGGCGCATTCATGCTCAACCATGTAGTGTGCAAACATGGCCTATGTCTCTCTCTTCATTACTTTACTGAGCATCTCTCCCGATTGGGAGGCAAGTCCAGAGCACTGACTTGTTGAGAGAGGCAAAAAATTGCTTTTCTGTTTCAGAGAGGGAAGCTCGTCTCTTTACAACATTTTTTCCTATATTTGCTGTGATCTTTGTAGTGTGCATGTCTTCTCCTGGATGTTCCCACTCCTCTCGCTTTACTGGGAGTAATAAGTGTTTTTTATATCTGCCTTTGTAAGACATGCTCTCTTATCCCAGCCATCTGCCTCTTATTTGTAAGCATGCAGATTGGATTAAGCCAGTGCTCTGCCTTTTCAAAACAAACCTTTAAAAAGAATCGTTTTAAAATAAATGGCAGTTTAAGTGAAAAAGAGCCAGTGGGATGCTTAACTGTGCTCTGTAAATCTTTTTCTGTCACAGCATTTCACAAATGATGAGCTCCTATTTATATAAATCTTGTGCCTTTTTTATTTTATTACTTCCTTTATGAAGTGGTTTCAAATAAGTAATCAGACCAGAAAGGGAGATAACCATCCTTATTGTACTGTAATGATTCCATTTCCATGCTTTGGTGAATAGAAAATGGGTGTTCTATAACCAGTAATGGAGGCTTACGGTTTGACTTCTTTTTTGTTAAGGAACTGGCTGTGATGAAACAGATGTTGATTCGTCTTCATGGTAAACCCCAAGGAGATAGTTTGCCCCAGAAACAGAGTCAAAATCTGCATGCAAAAGCCGTATCAAGTCCAGCAGTCAATTTGTCTTTTGAACACGAGGAAGGAAATGTCTTTGCACCCAAACCAACATTATTTGTAAGTACAGCAACAGTTTTTATTTATTTTCATGGTACAGCAACTTTTATGCTTTTTATTAGATCTTGGTAGATCAGTGTGGTAGATACAATGTTGGAACTATGAGCTCTGAAATAAAAATATGTGTATTTTATTTTCATTAATTAAATGTTTAGTCCACCCTTCCACCTAAGTGTTCAAGGCAGCATACATGGTCTTCTTACCCATTTTATCCTCACAACAAATTAAATGTTTAGTCCACCCTTCCACCTAAGTGTTCAAGGCAGCATACATGGTCTTCTTACCATTTTATCCTCAACAACCCTGTGACGTGGTGACTCAGAATCACCTAGTGACCTTCAGGGCTCTGTCAGGATCTGAACCAGGATCCAATACTCTAACCACCATACCAGAATGCTCCTAATAAAGAGAGAAGTGAATACAGCGGTACCTCTGGATGCGAACGGGATCCGTTCCGAAGCCCCATTCGCATCCTGAAGCGAACGCAACCCGCGTCTGCGCCGGTCGCGATTTGCCACCTGCGCATGACGTCATTTTGAGCATCTGCGTGAGCGCAAAACCTGGAAGTAACACGTTCCGTTACTTCCGGCTCGCCATGGAGCGCAACCCGAAAACGCTCAACCTGAAGCTACTTCAACCCAAGTATGACTATAGTTCCTAAAGGGCAGCGCAATCCAAGCTATAGGAAGTCAGCATATGTTACACCAGGGTAAATTATCCTGGGGCAATTGATTCCTGTTCCAAATTCAGGAGCAAGGATACTGCCAAGTGAGCTGGTCTGAGTCTCGCAGAGGGAAAACAAGGACCAGCTCTTTCCATTTAAACCTACCAGACCCTGATGTTATCTTCTGAGGTCCTTTTTCGTGTGCCTCCTCCACGACAGGTCCAGAGGGTGGCAACACGGGAACGGGCCTTTTCTGCAGTGGCTCCCCGTCTGTGGAATGCTCTCCCCAGGGAGGTTCAGCTGGCGCCAGGCAGAAACATTCCTCTTTAACCAGGCCTTTGACTGATTGAGGGTTGCCTTTATTTTTGTTTTATGTATTTTCTGTTTTTTATATGTGATTTTTATGTTACAAACCACCCTCAGATCTACGGGTATAGGGCAGTACACAAATATAATGAAAAAATTAAGAAAATAATAAGCAAGCCTTTAAGATAGAATTAGACTTACACCAACCTATTTGCCAGTGTCACTTCTACTGTGTTGCTAGGTCACGTGACTGAACTAAACCAGAGTTTGGAAGAGGGAAATGTCTCCCCCTGCCATGTTCCTGGAATGTTCCTTTTTTGAGACTTACGCCAGCTGAGCCAGGATGGAGGACTTAGGCAGTGCATCTGTGGCTGAGCCAGAATGGGGGACTCCAGCCAGCGTAGCCACAGCTGAGCCCAGGCTCAGCCAGATCCTCACCTTTACCCAATTCCACTTACCCTCACAGGTCTTGGCTTTGGATTGCTCCCATAGCTGCTCAAGACACGTATTTAAGTGTCACCATGAATCACACATTTCCTCTAAGTGGCGATTTGGCCCCTCCAGTCTTAAGTCCGACACTAACTTAAAAACTACAAGAGCTCTCAGTAAGCAGACGCCCACAGAACTTTATGGAAATCCTGGGAAATGGCTTTGCAACAAATGCAAATAGGAGAAAATTACCTCCCAGGTTTGACAGTAAAGGTGATTGAGAAATAACAAATATGCTCAATGGAACAGTGTCTTGGATAAAGAAAAGGTATTCCAAATAATAAACTTCACTATGCTTCTTTGGGGAGGGACGTGGGTGGCGCTGTGGGTTAAACCACAGAGCCTAGGACTTGCCGATCAGAAGGTCGGCGGTTCGAATCCCCGCGACGGGGTGAGCTCCCGTTGTTCGGTCCCTGCTCCTACCAACCTAGCAGTTCAAAAGCACCTCAAAGTGCAAGTAGATAAATAGGTACCGCTCCGGCAGGAAGGTAAATGGTGTTTCCGTTCGCTGCTCTGGTTCACCAGAAGCGGAATCATGCTGGCCACATGAATCACGCCGGCTCCCTCGGCCAATAAAGCGAGATGAGCGCCACAACCCCAGAGTCGGCCACGACTGGACCTAATGGTCAGGGTTCCCTTTACCTTTATGCTTCTTTGAGGCATACATCCATTTAAGCAATGACTAATCTAAATGGATGCCATGTCACACCAGCCTATGTCTTTGTTCCATGGTTTTTCCAAAGATTTAACTGCAGAACCTTGTACTGTTGTTGTTGTTTGAGAGGAGGGTGCAGGGAGGTCAGAAGTAATCGTATCTGCTAATCACAATCTGAACACAAGATTTTTGTTTGAATTTGGTGCAGCTCTCTTTTGTGTATCTTCTGCAAAAGAAGAGACTGTCTGTGGGCCTTAAAGACAGAATGCAAGTGAGATGGTGTTAACCTTATGTAACTGACACCGCTACTTTCAAGTATTATTTTCCAAACATCTCTAATACTAAATTATTATCCTTAGTATATCTCTGTATTTTAGCACAGCTGCTGTTTCCCCTAGCTCTTCTTTAGCATCTCCATGAGTTGAAATGTTTTTTTAACACCTTAATATATAGTATGCCATTATTTTTCACTGAAGAGAGCTATATTTATTCCAATCACATTGCATGCACAAAATATGGGGCTGGATTAAACTAACTCATTCTACTAGCAGAAGGACTCCTACTAGCACAGTGGGGCTTCCTCCCCATGCATGCCCCCCGGCACCTTCCGCAAGTCTACTTTGGAGGGTTGGGAGAACACCCAGAGGAGTGGGGGCTGGGGGAGATCTTTTTGTTGCACAAGCGGAAATGCTTGCACTGACAGAACAGTCAAATTGTCCAGGCAACAGATCATAGAATCAGAGTTGGAAGGGACCCTGAGGATCATCTAGTCCAACCCCCTGCAATGTGGGAATGCACAGCTGTCCCTTATGGGGATCACACCTGTAACCTTGGCATTATCAGCACCGTGCTCTAACCAAGTGATCTCCTTAGTGTTATGTTTAAATTAGCATCTTGATCAGGGGTCAGCAACCTAAGGCCCATGGGCCGGAGGTCGTTTGACCGGCCCCCGAGCCACCCCCGAACTGAGCTGCCTGCTCGTGCACTGCGCTAAACCGGCACGGCACAGTGCGGGACTCGCTTCCGTGGCCCCGAAAATCACATCAGCGCAGACGCAGAAAATCATGGGCGGGCAGGCGATCAGGCCCATGGAGGGATCTCTGCGGGACCGATCCCCCCCCCCCAGCAAGATAAACCTTGCTGACCCCTGATCTTGATAATGAGGGTACCTCTAGACCTGATAAGAGCAGAAAGACAGCTTCTGAAACAAAGCAAGGTACTTGTTGTTATGGAGGTTTTGACCCATCAGGTTTTTTTTATAATATTGGTAACATTCCCAACTGCTGAGTATGTTCATTGATGTGGTTGGAGCACAGATTGCTGCTCACTGCCCCAATTGAATATTTGGCTTTTAGGTGGACAGCACCTTGATTGATGGTGCCAACCACCTGTAAACTGAGAGTGCAGAGGCACCCTAAAACTGTAAAGGTAGGTTTGAAAATGTAATGGCAGGCCTTACATAAGGTCTTGAAGGTGAGGCTGAACACAGAGCACAAGTGTTCATTGATTTGCATAGTTCTTTGGCTCTTTCAGTGCCCAGCACAAACAGACTAGGTTATACAACATGAGCAAATGTATGCAAATGCGTTTCATTTTCATAATGTTCAGAGATTACAGAATTCAGGTTTTCTGGAGGTAGATCTTGAATTGCATACTTGTTTGTTTTGGTGGTTGTGTTTTGTTTGCTTGCCTGATTCATGTTAAATGTGCAGCTGTCATGAAATTATAGCAGTAGGACTGAAACTTGCCAAAATGGTTGCAGGTTAAGTGTTAGGCGAGTGCTGCACCACTGCTGCTTTATTATTGCTTGCTTCAACTACACAAATGTGTTTATTTTATTTCACAGACAAACGAAGCTCCACTACAATACTTGAAGAAGGTAAAGCAGAAAAAAGCATCTTAGGTTATTATTTCAAGAAATAAATGTTGATAATCATAATCGTGTTCTAAAAACTACTTAATTACACACCTCTATTTTCATTCCCTTTATTTCAAATTTAAAGAGAACTTTTTGAATCGCTTTTGTCAATTTCAAAATTCATATACCAGCCCTTGTGCTGAAACGTAGACTATTAAAGGCATTTGAATTTGTTAATCTGTAACTGGTGTTTCTTTAAGAGTTCATATTTGAAAATAATTTTAAGTACTAAGCCATTTTTGTGTTCCTCTGATTTCTAGGAACATGAGAATATCCTTGTAGAATACCATTTTTAAGCATCCTTCTGTTGGGAAGCATTTATGTTCAGCTACAAGGAAAGCATTTTCTGTTACTCAGATTTGGATACGTCTGGGATGGCACATGTTTCCAGGCTGGCTTTGTGCCTTTGATCACACTGTGGAAAGTAGAAATTCAATCAGTACAGTTTCCCATGGTTTACCTGAGACATAACCTCAACTTGGTGGCCAGGAAGAAATTACAAGTAATTCATGGAATCATGTGCTTCCTCTCATGTTCTCCAATTCATTTATTTCCTGGTTAGCTGTTGCCTTCCAACCCAGGATTGGAAACTATGGTTTGAACCAATGTTGGTGGATGAAACGGAGTGTACACAGGGAGAAGGTGGAATGGGCTCATGTAACCCATAAACCATGGCTTTGCATTCATGTGAGCAAAGCACACGAATCTCTGTGAATGTGGAGGTGAACATTACATGTGTATATTCTGGTCTATGTTGAGCTGCTGACACTCATGGGGCAGTTCCATTTAGTTGCTTTGGAAACCATGAAACCCTAAGCTGCCTCTGAGGCGCCCTTGGATATTGAAGATCCTACAAGACCACACCGGAAACTACATCAGCCAGCTTGGTCAGGGAGGTTTTGGGGCAGCAAGGTGAGCAGTACAGCAACAGCATCCTCAACCTGTCTCCTTGACCCCACACCAGACACAGGCCCTCTACTCCAGCTGCTAAGAGGAGAGGCTTCTCAGTGAGGGAGAATGAACTATGAAATGCCTTCCCTACAAACCCTCTAGTCTGGATTAGTATTGGACACAGTACACAGGAAGGCAGAGATGCATCAGATCCCCCATGTGTTACACATGCTAGACCAGACTGTTCACTCACGGTGAGACCAGGGATCAACATTATGAACCGAGCTACTGTTCAATAACACCACTGCCAGAATGTTGAGCACAGGGGATGAACCTCTAGTGTAATCACAGATGGGAAGGAGTTCAGAGCAAAATGCCAGCATCTGTAAACCACCCTCTGATTTGGGGAGTGTAGTTAACGCATCTGGAGTAGCAATGTTAAAATAGCGGCTGGAGCTCACAGACGCTTATGTCACAATAAATGGGTTTGTCTTTAAGGCGCCATATTACGCACTCTTTTTTGCTTCCTACAGACCCTCCTTGCTATTCCCCTGAGATCAGATCAAAGTGCTGTTTCCAGTGAAAGGAATGATCAAATACACACTGAACGTCTCAGCTCTGTTAATCTGTCCATTTCTCTCTCATTGTTATTGATCATTTCGTTTGTCTGGCACACAGTTCGTATCCCCCAGGTAATCTGATTAAGTCATTTAAAAGTCAACAATATGATTTACATTATAAGGCCATATGTTATTCAGATCTTCTCAAAGGAGTTGGAAGCATCAAAGTCAAATCTCAAAATGTATAGATAATGCATATGTACATCACAGGCTCTTAGCCTCTGTTCTCTGAGCCCCTTCTTTTGAAATCTAATTTGCAAGGTTTATCTTTAACTGGGAGTAAGGAACAACGTAATGACTCACCTGCAAAAAGCTCAGGAAACTTCTGCTGGAAACATCGCACTGTAACTCTGCCCTTGATTATTTGGTTCATTACCTTATCCAACCCTACAGCATCCTTTTGATGGCGCCGCAACCAGAACTCATCACAGTATTCCAGGTGCAGTCATACGATAGATTTGTATCATTTTAATTTCCGGTTAAGAAGACTGGAGTCAGGCTATGAATTCACACCGCAATTCGGGGCACTTCTTTTTAAACAAAGTTGGAGACTTTTAGTAGCTATGAACCTATTTTCACTCAAAGTTGGAAATCCTCTCACCCCCTTTCAGTTGTGCAGTAGGCAGACAAGCAATAGGACAAGAGTGGGCGTAGCAGGAGAGAGGTGCTTTCTCCAAAAATGTCCTCAAAGCCCAGAGACTAAAAGTTCCCTTGAGCTCCTCCAGCCCTAGTCAGTCAGTGTCAATGCACCCTGAGTTATTGCAATTTGAAGTGTGGTGTGTGCAGACCTGGACCCAAAGCTTCAAGGACTACCTCTCCCCACATGAACCAACGTGGACCTGGATTCATCTGAGGTTCTTCTCCATGTATGTACCATCTCTGAGGTAGATTCAGAGAGTGGCAATACAAGAACAGGGCCTTTTCAGTGGTGGCTCCCCAGTTATGGAATTCCCCAGGGAAGCATGCCTGGCACCATAACCAGCCACCTTTCAGCACCAGGAAAACATTCATTTTCAGCCAGGCTTATGGCCTTTAACTTGGGAGAGATTTAGCCCTTTTTAGTGGGTGGGCCTGCTTTATAGATATATCAATGTTTGTAGCTTTTGTTTTGTTTTAATTTTTGTCTTCTGTTGTAAATTGCTTTGAGTTGGCCTTTGGTTTAAAAAAAGAAAATAAAGAAAACCTGACTGGTAAGTCAAATTCTTTTATTAAATTTGTATGCTGCCCTTCATCCATAGATCTCAGGGCAGTTCACAACATAAAAATACAAGATAAAAACACAAAAATACATAATAAAAACAAGAACAAAAAAGCACAAATCAATAAGCTGCCCTCCCCCATCACCTCCCACAAATACATTTAAAAGGGTATAGGATGTTAAAGTTAGTGTCTCCCATCTGGAAAAAAAGACCTGGATTCCCCCTTTAATTACATAGTCGGGGGGGGGGGGGGACCACTCTGGAAGAAGCCCTAGAAACAGGAATAGTGTAGAGACTGATCCAGATATTGCAGTTCACCTAGCCCTGTGACTTATGCCAGAACATGCCTTTGCCCTCTTCTATGAGACATCCCTTCAGGAATTTTTAAGAGTGTTCTCACAGAGGACTTTTTTCTCCAGGCTAAACCAATGCCTTTCCCTTCTTTGAACTGCACTACGTCACAAAGTACTTTTGAAGCTACTCCCACCACCCACTTTGAATAGTAATTTGTTATGTGATCTAGGCTGAGTGGGGGCAGAAGATAAATCAGGCTTATCTACAGTAAATCAGCATGGGTTTCTGACTCTCAATTGTCTAAAGATGAGAAGATGACTTTTCCCACCCCAATTCGGCTGTTACTGAAAACATATCTGATCCAGAATTTCTCCACTGGGCTCTTCTATTCTCATTCTGTGTCTTCTGCACCTGGCTCTGGTTGGTAGATCTTGGGATCTTAGTTAAAGTGGGGGAGAAACTAAGCAGATTCAGGAAGTCTGGAGTCTGCTGACCCTTAATTATAAGGAGATGCTGTCTGAGGTTGCAAGGTTTTTAGCTGGGGCAATCAGAATAAGATCCACTATTTGACTATTGATTCAAAACCCTAAAATGCATTTTATATAATTGACTTTTTATTTCCATTCTTTGTATTGTTGTTTTATTGCTATGGCCGACGGCTGACGCAAATCAAGATTCCTTCATTCTCTAAGCTTGAACAAGTCTAAGGGCTCACAGTTGGCTTCGCAAACTTAGCTCTCTGATCATGGCAAAATCTGCAACCCTTCAAAATGTGAGAAATGCTAAGAAGCGGCTACTTTTGCATACGCAATCCTGTACATTGTTCTGATTGTCACTGAAGGCTGGGATGTTTGGGGGGGGGGGGCTTGGCCAAAACTCAATGAATTTAAAAACTATTTGCATTTTGTGTAAGGAAGTGAGCAGGGGACGAAACTTTGCTCCCATGCATATGCAAAGGGCTGAATGTTGACCATGTTGTTTAGAGTGTAGAAAGACGAGCTTGCCAGAGACAGCAAGCATAGCTTGTGCGCATGAATCCCTGTGTGAAGACAACTCTAAAAGAACCACTGTGAAAGAATGCTTTGATTTCCAAGTAAAAGAATCAACTTTCTTTGACTGTGAATAATCAGAGCCTTTATATTAATGCTTCACTTAAAGGCATCTTGGATCAGCAAATGTAACTTAATTGCAGGAAAAGTCTTGGATGGAATCTGTGACCACATTTCACTGAAGATCATTTCATTTTTCCTTTCATTATACAATGCGGGATTCATTTAAAACGATCCAGCACACCAGCTAGAACTCATTTTCTGTCCTGCGTTCCATCAGCCGTTATTGATACACGCTCTTTCTGCACAACAGTTTGACAGTGTTCTGCTTCTTTATGGCAGCAATTCCCACACTGTGTGCCAGAGCGCCTTGTATGCTGCAAGTGAACCACCAGCAGGACAGGAAATGGAATTAAAGGAACCCGGGAGCACCAAGTACCAACTAAGGAAGAGTTTGCCTGTTGTGCCTCTGCATGATTACACGTCCTTGTCTACTTTTACTCATCCATTGGAAGAAATAGGTAATTCTGCTAATCCAGCATGCACTCATAGCAATCTCAGGGCCACTTCAAATGTTGAAGTGTGCTGTGTTGTGTTGTGCTGTGCTGAAGTGAGAAAGGAGAGCAATTTGGGTGACTGGGGAAAAGAAAAGGGAGAAAGGAGGATGCCACAGGAGTAAGGATGGCAAAGGAGAGGGAGCGGGAGAGGGGAACAGTGATGTTTAAATAAAAATTCAAAGGACAGAGGACCTGGACAGAGGAAAAATGCACAAACACAAATTGGGTCCAATAAAACAGATTCTCTGAAATGGCATACTTTTGCCCCTTCCCCACAATCATCTCCCCTTAACCCCCCCCCCAAAAAAAATCACTGATCACACCTTTGTCCGCTGACAATCACATCTAGTGCAAAAGCATGAATCAAAGGCATAGATTCTCACGGATCCTTAGAAATTTTACAAGGGATTGATTCCCCTCCAAACCATCATCAAACCATAGGTCACCTCTGTGCATGCAGATGTGTTGGGGGTAATTTTGTTGTCACGATATGTAAAAAAATAATGAACATCCATGAGGGTCCACGCTGTGGATCTGTGCTTTTGTGACTTGCACTGGCACAGCCTACCATAATAAGCTGCGATTTGACAGCTGTTCTGTGGGAGGCCATGTGTGAAACGCAAGTGGGTCCTTTTCATGATCCAGCTTTTGTCCACAGACCCTGTGGAAAAGTTAAGTGTTTTATGTCTGTGCCTGCCTGCCTGCCTGCCTGCCTGGAGACTGACTAGGAAGAGAGAAGCAAACCCTCTCTTGCAATTCAAAATATGTCCATGGGCCCAAAAGTGTTGGTGACCCCTGCTTTGTGGTGCAAGAGTAAATTGTGTCTCTAGTCTTAGTTTACAAATGCATCGTACCTTGGCTTGCCAAAGTTCCAGGTCCTCTGTCCTTTGGATTTTTATTTAAACATCACTGTTCCCCTCCCACCCCCTTCTGCAAAGGATCTGGGTTCTTAGGTACACACCTCTGCAAATGAAGGGCTAACTCCAGGATTTTAACCCAGACTCCATCCTCCTAGTCTCTAAAAGCCACACTCCTCCAAACCTATGATTAGATCAGAGATGGGCCTTCAATGGCAATAAAGGGAAATGACAGGTGGCTGACACACTGCTTGAATGGACACATTCCTTGCAGGTTTGAGGAATTTCATTTATTATCCGAGTGCTTAGCATTCATTCCAGCCAACAGGGGTGAAGGAACAATGGCCATGTTTACCCACCGCAGGAGGGGGCTTACCTTTCTTTGTGTCTTCAAAATGCAGCGCAGGCCCCCACTCTCGCACAATGAGCACAGAATGAAACTCCCCTAAGGGCAACCTGATTAAGATCTCCTGTGGAAAATGCCCACCATGTATGGACTTCTTGCCCTCATCTAATCTAATCTGTAAGGTCTTTTTTAAAGAACCTCAGGCAATCGGGACAATAATTTTGAAGCCACCTTCTGTTGCTTTAATTAAAGGCCTGTGAATGGGACTGAGTTACAGTAGTCATTCCTCTATAATTCACACAGTGCCAGGCTATAATACATGTGCCCCCAACATTTCACAGGAAAAAGGTGGAGATCATCTTGCATGCAGCTCAAAACACTGATCCTCCTAAATTGGAAGAAACAAGATTTACCAACTATCGAAGAATGGCAGATGAAGATGATGGACTATATGGAACTTTTTCAAATATTCCTTAAACTTCTTCCAATCTTCTTCCACCGTCTCTTCTCTCTGGTCTCAGAGTCTCCCGGTCAGTTTGGCAAGTTCCATATGGTCCATCATCTTCATCTGCCATTCTTCTATAGTTGGTAGATCTTGTTTCTTCCAATTCTTCGCTAGCAATATTCTCGCAACTGTTGTGGCATACAGAAAAAAAGTAACATCCTTTTGGGGGATTTCACCCCCCACTATACCAAGTAAAAAGGCTTCTGGTTTTTTTAATAAATGTGTTTTTCAACACTTTTTTCAGTTCATTATAAATCCTTTCCCAGAAGTCTTTTACCTTGGGGCACGTCCACCACATGTGGTAAAAGGTTCCTTCTTCTTCTTTACATTCCCAGCATTTATTATCATGAGTATGATACATCTTTGCTAACTTCACTGGTGTTAAATACCATCTATACATCATTTTCATCAAATTTTCTCTTAATATGCACAGAAAAGATTTGAACGGGGAAATTCCTGATCCGTCTCTGTGTTCATCAGCATATGGTTCGAACCACACTTCAGAATGTCTTTCTAGGCGTCCTCGCATGATGACCAGGGAGTGACAGTGCTGCTGACCTTGCCCCCAAGCTCACATGGCTTCCTTGCTCTCCCCCCGGCCAACATGAATGCTTTGAGCCTCTGCAGAGGAAAATCCGACCTTGCAAGCTGGAGTTGCGTTATAGCATTTATTATTTAATTTAGAATAAACAAAAGTCATTATCTAACTTTTTACGTTCAACTCTAAGAGCAGAAAACCGTTCTTTTTCTTCAAACAAGCCTATAAAAGACACTCTGCTCCACTTCCCACTTAACCATACGAAATAGTTGTATGTTACGTCCCTCCAGGGCCTTCTGGGAAACTGTGCCACCACCACTGCTGCCACCACAAATGTCAGCGGAAAAAAAAGCAAAGTACAATAGCTCGCCACAGCGCAAATGTTAAGAACGAATATATTATTTCTATGAATAAATTGCAAAACGAATGGATTTCTTAAAATTTAATGAAATAAAGACCAAAATTGGGAGAGGGGGCATTCTTGCACGCTACTAGCACAGACTCCTCTGATTAAGGCCTGTTTCCAGCATTGGCACAATTAATTAAGACTGTGTGCATTTGATTGCAGGCATATTCTTCTCCAAGCAAGGGCTTTGTTTACCGTTTGTCTAGCTGGATCCTCAGCGTGATACCATTCCGTGTGGGAAAGAAGCTAATAAAAACAAGCCAACCAGCACGCCATTTGTTTTCTAGCAACTGTTGTAAATGCAGTTTTATTTGTACAGTAGAGGGACTAATACATCCAGTGTGCTGTGTAATATCTAAACATGCACTCATCGTGGGACTTTATTTCCTGGAAGGCTTATGTGACAGCACACAGAGAAGATTAGAGGAGGTGGAACAGGAGCTTGGCGAGTTGCTGATCTGCAAATGCAAACCTGTGTATTGTTGCTGAACGGTAAATGGAGACAACAAACCTGAATCGGTTTCATACCATGCTGCTACCGCTGTCCCCAAAGAATTCCAGGAATTGTGGCATCGTGAAGGGTCCTGGAAATTTCTCTGTTGGTTTGGTGAGAGCCTGTAATTTTGTCACAATTGAGGAGTGTAGCAAGTGCAATCTTCCAAGGATCTGTATGAGGAGCAGTGTTTTCTAACTTGTTCACACATGATCAGGAGCGGGAAGGTGCCAAATTATTCACAGTCTTAAAAGCAAAAAAGGGATTGCGAGGAGCTGCGAAAGGGTTTATTTTAACTAGAGGAGCAGGCACTAAAATGGCAGATGCAGTTATTCAGGTCCAAACTGGTAGTAACTGACCAAAAGAGAGTGATCTTAGGGTCCTGGTGAATAAATGGATGGAAATGTTGACCCAGGGAGCAACAGCAGTGAAAAAGGCAAATTCCATGTTCAGAAAAATTAGAGGGGGGGGGGGATGAAAATAAAATTGCTAACATAGTACACGAACCTGTGGTGCAGCTACACTGGGAATACTGTGTATATTTCTGGTCACTGCAGCATTTAGTTCTACCAATCATGGCAGAACTGGCTGGTCGAGAGGACTCCAGGCAGCTGATAAAGTAAAGGTAAAGGGACCCCTGACCATTGGTAGCTGCACATTATTTCCTTTCCACAGAGACAACCTATTGGCGGCTATGTGAACTGCAGTATGACAACATTTTTCCTTGCAAAGCTATTACAGTGGTACCTCTGGTTACATACTTAATTCGTTCTGGAGGTCAGTGCTTAACCTGAAACTGTTCTTAACCTGAAGCACCACTTTAGCTAACAGGGCCTCCCGCTGCTGCTGCCATGCGATTTCTGTTCTCACCCTGAAGCAAAGTTCTTAATCCGAGGTACTATTTCTGGGTTAGTGGAGTCTGTAACCTGAAGCATATGTAACCTGAAGCGTATTTAACCCAAGGTGGTGCTGTGGGTTAAACCACAGAACCTAGGACTTGCCAATCAGAAGGTCGGCAGTTCGAATCCCCGCGACGGGGTGAGCGCTCGTTGCTCGGTCCCTGCTCCTACCAGCCTAGCAGTTCAAAAGCACGTCAAAGTGTAAGTAGATAAATAGGTACCACTCTGGTGGGAAGGTAAACGCCGTTTCCGTGCGCTGCTCTGGTTTGCCAGAAGCGGCTTAGTCATGCTGGCCACATGACCCGGAAGCTGTACGCCGGCTCCCTCGGCCATTAAAGCGAGATGAGCGCCGCAACCCCTTTACCTTTACCACTGTACTGTATAGAGAGAGAAAATGTGGAATTCTGAGTAGCATATGGAATCTGTACAGTCATACCTTGGTTGTCGAACGCATTGGTACTCGTACATTTCGGCTCCCGAACAATTGAAACCCGGAAGTGAGTGTTCCGGTTTTCGAACATTTTCTTGGAAGCCTGCGCAATCAGAAGCCATTCAGAAGCTGTGCCTTGGTTTCCAAATGTTTCGGAAGTCGAACGGACTTCCGGAATGCATTCTGTTCGAAAACCAAGGTACAACTGTATTGTATTTCTTGTATTAATTCCTTTTTGTTAGGAAGTGTAAACCACTTCGAGATTTCTGTTGAAAGGCAAAGTGGTACGTGCATTAATTAAATACCATAATTATTTAATGATTGTACAAAATCCAGTGGTTCAATTACAGCCCACCATTCAGCAGACCAACAGCCTGCTTCATAGTGCTTGTTTGTGGTCCGACTTTGCTCTGAGGGAGACAACATTAGTCTGCTCTTGAATTAAAGATGGATTTCTTTTTCCTGATCTTTTCCCTAGTATCTAATTTAAGTTTAACCACGTTTCCACTCAGCTGTTGCTTCATACTTTTGAAAAGCTTAATATCCACTTACCAGATTTTGGAAGAGAAAACTTAGCGGTTTCTGGCTAATTGCTTCCATACTGCTAAGCCAAGTACATTCCTACCGTTAACAGAATAAACTTTCATTTCTGCAGAGCAACGAGATAGGCAGCCCTGTTATCAATACTATAGTACTAGTCCAGATCAAGTAAGGGGATGGAAAAGTGGAAAGGCTTGTTGCAAAAAATCAAAACACAAAACCCTTTTTAGGATTAATGCTAGTTACAGCCACTTTCCTTAGCTATTCCTTTGCTTAAGGGACAGCCAAATTGACTAGACTTCGTCACAATGACTTCACTGTGGACGAAGGGAAGAAAAATGACTTCAAAGAAAGACAGGCTTTAGAAAACGAAATGATGGGACATTATTTTGAGAGCATTGGAAGCCTGCCACTATTTCCTGCCCCACTTTTAAAGTAATATACATGATAGATAGTGGCTACATGCACAACCTTTGCTTAATAAGTCTTACTTTTTTGGTCAAGAAAATCTTTGCAAAACTGCTTCAAACATGGACTAACAGCAGAGTGCCATTTCCAAATGTACATTTCAACAATTCTGACTCTCTTTACTGTGCCAAAAATGTAAAGGTGCAAAGACAAATCAATGAACAGCCCTGTCTTTTGCACGTTTACTCATAATAAAGTCACACTATGTTAAATGCACCTTTCTGATAGTTAAGTGTGCATAGGTTTGTGACCTTGGTGGCCTGTATTTTAACTCACATTTTTTTAATGCTTCGTGGGTTTGGGATGTTATAACAGGATATACGGAAGAAAGCAGTCTCTAAGTTATGCTGAGTCTAAACTGATTTGCTGTAAAGGTAAGGTAAAGGGACCCCTGACCATTAGGTCCAGTCGTGACTGACTCTGGGGTTGCAGTGCTCATCTCGCTTTATTGGCCGAGGGAGCCGGCGTACAGCTTCCGGTCATGTGGCCAGCATGAGTAAGCCACTTCTGGCGAACCAGAGCAGCGCACGGAAACGCTGTTTACCTTCCCGCCGGAGTGGTACCTATTTATCTACTTGCACTTTGACGTGCTTTTTGAACTGCTAGGTTGGCAGGAGCAGGGACCGAGCACTGGGAGCTCACCCTGTGGCGGGGATTCGAACCGCCAACCTTCTGATCGGCAAGTCCTAGGCTCAGTGGTTTAACCCACAGATTTGCTGTAGTGTGCTTTAAAAAAAAAACCGGCTGGAGGACTAAGGAGATCAAATACAATTATGATCATTAGTTGGTACACATCAGTGAGAAAACACATGCTCCCAAATGCAGCTGGAGGGTATGTCTTGTTAGATTCAAGTTTGTTGCTGCTGATTGTTCTTTAAAAGTCTGCGAAAGACTGAACGCACACTGTCCAAACTACTGTCTAACACACAAACAGAAGGAAATATTTACAGATAAGAAAAACATTCGGGTTTTGCAGAGTAACCTCTTTCAATCAGTGATGAAAGAAAGTGATGAGGCAAGCAAGGTGGATGCAAAGCAATAAGCAAATCTTCCTTATGCAGACTCATTGATGGTGGCACTCTCATCTTGGTGATCAACACATACTGTATGTGTGAAAGGCAGAGTTTGACCCAAGCTTCTCTGGCTAGACTGCAGATCTCCTTTGATGCCCAAGGATATATGCTGCTTGGACCACATCTGGGCCCTGAAGTCACTTTCTTCATCTCCCCCCCCCCCCCTTTTCTTTCTCTCTCTTCTTTACAACTCTCAGAGAAGGAGATGCTGCAACGAGCCCTGGAAACGAGGTTTGCATAATACATTCATATTGAAATGATCGAAACTTCCTCAGATATGTAAAAAGAAAAAAAGGGGAGGAGAGAAGGGAAAAAACCATTTGGTTCAGCTGCTTGTGTTCAAACTGGTTTGGCCTTCCAGAATCTGAATATGGGTAAGAGCTGAAATGTTACTTAATTGTCCCACTTACTGCCTTTGAGTCACAGAAAACTAGGAAGAATTATGTGGGGATGTGCTTGCGTACTCAGCTTGAATTTATGACACAAGAGAAAATGCATGCACAGACCTCTGCAAAGACATGTCGATGTGAATAATCTGTATTTGGGTCATGTACAGTGCAAGATGTACCTTCTGAATTTTTGGCTTGAGTCAGACAAATCTTTACCTGCTGCTGTAAAGGAATACTAAGAAGCTGTTTGTGTATAAGAGCCTCATTCTGGGTGGGTTTGTTTTTATTTTTTGTTTTTTGGTCTTTGTAATTGGCATCCGGCTTTTGTATACAGTGGTACCTCGGGTTAAGAACTTAATTCATTCTTGAAGTCCATTCTTAACCTGAAACTGTTCTTAACCTGAGGTACCACTTTAGCTAATGGGGCCTCCCGCTGCTGCCGCCCAATTTCTGTTCTCATCCTGAAGCAAAGTTCTTAACCTGAGGTACTATTTCTGGGTTAGCGGAGTCTGTAACCTGAAGCGTCTGTAACCCGAGGTACCACTGTACTACTTTATTAAAGGATATCCTATGCAAGGCAGAATGGATTGGGTAAGGTTGAAAATAAAACCACCATATAAAAATCCATCCTAAGGCTCGGTCGCCCATTCCAGACACATCGTCTGAACTCTCATTGCAGGGCTGTAATGGCGCTCTGCCGCATGGGGCAACTGTCCAATGGTGCAGTTAGATAATTTTACCCTCTGTACTTAGGAGTCTTACCTGGTGGACTCTTTAGATGGCAATATGTATTACTACAAATTGTGATAAGCCAAACCTGCTGCATTCTGGAGGGGCCTCCTATTCAAGACAGGGTGAATTAGCCACTTCTTTGGATTCCCAGGTAAGTGTTTTGGCAATACAGCAACATGTCCCTGTGTTGTCTCAGGGACAGAATGCCTCTGCTACAACTTATTTTGCTGTGTGGGGCTCTGGATTTTAGTTCCAAAGTCCTACCCTGACAACACCACTGGAACTGTCCCCTTCGGAAAAATATGGTGCTTGACCTGATATGATCTGAAAGTTTCATCTGTGGTGGTTCATTCACACTTACACATCAGGGACGCGGGTGGTGCTGTGGTCTAAACCACTGAGCCTCTTGGGCTTGCCAATCAGAAGGTCAGTGGTTCGATTCCCCGTGACAGAGTGAGCTCCCATTGCTCTGTCCCAGCTCCTGCCAACCTAGCAGTTCGAAAGCACGCCAGTGCGAGTAGATAAATAGGTACTGCTGTGGCGGGAAGGTAAACGGCGTTTCCATGCGCTCTGGTTTCCGTCACGGTGTTCCATTGTGCCAGAAGGGGTTTAGCCATGCTGGCCACATGACCCGGAAAGCTGTCTGTGGACGACCGCCAGTTCCCTCAGCCTGAAAGAGAGATGAGCGCCGCAACCCCATAGCCGCCTTTGACTGGACTTAACCGTCCAGGGGTCCCTTACACATCATCACCAATGAACATTTCTATTTGGGCTAGCCTTCAAAATACAGGGACAGGAGAACTGCAACAAAATGGGAGCAGCCTGACATTTCATCATGGTCTTTTGTCTTCTGTGTCAACTGAGCAAGTTGGCCATCTCAGGTGAGAGATTTGGGATACTGTTACAGAGCAGGGAACTGTTAGTAACTGAGCTTGCTCTGTGTTTGTATTTGAGGGACAGAAAGAGAAAGGGGGGGCTGTGTACAATTAAGGCACATGCAGGGATTCCACTGTTAGGAAATAGGTCTATGGATACATCTCATGAAACATGCTTGTTAGGTGGACACATTTATTGGCACAAAATGTCGGAATTCTGCTTCCCTTTCTCCGCTTCTTCCTCTTTGTTGTTGTTGTTGTTGAGTCGTTTAATCGTGTCCGACTCTCCATGACCCCATGGTCCAGATCATGCCAGGCACTCCTGTCTTCCACTGCCTCCTGCAGTTTGGTCAAACTCATGCTGGAAGCTTCAAGAACACTGTCCAACCATCTCGCCCTCTGTCGTCCCCTTCTCCTTGTGCCCTCCATCTTTCCCAACTTCAGGGTCTTTTCCAGGGAGTCTTCTCTTCTCACGAGGTGGCCAAAGTATTGGAGCCTCAGCTTCGGATCTGTCCTTCCAGTGAGCACTCAGGACTGATTTCCTTCAGAATGGATAGGTTTGATCTTCTTGCAGTCCAGGGGACTCTCAAGAGTCTCCTCCAGCACCATAATTCAAAAGCATCCATTCTTCGGCAATCAGCATTCTTTACGGTCCAGCTCTCACTTCCATACATCACTACTGGGAAAACCATAGCTTTAACTATCTGGACCTTTGTAGGCAAGGTGATGTCTCTGCTTTTTAGCTTCCTCCTCTAGCCCACGTAATAAATGCTACCGTCGAATCTGTTTGAATCACAATCCTCTGCACGAGCAGTTCCGTCGTGAGATTAAATGTTTCATTGAAGGTTGCTTTGTTGTTCTTTACATTAACTTTTACAAATCAGCACTACTGCAGGATAAGTAAATTGTGCAGTCAGGTGCTTCATAATCTATATTAAAGTTATCAACACTGCAATCTACTATATATGTCTTCTTGGAAGTTCTATTCAATTCAATGAGATTCGCTTCCAGATAAGTGTGTAAAGAATTGCAGCCAATGTAGACATGGAGAATGTTCCCTGTACATGTGTGGGTTCTTTCAGACCTTGGGAAAATAGGAAGCAGCCCAGACCCACTGGTCCAGTTAATTCGGTATTGTCTACACAGATGGGCACCAACTCTTGTCTGAAACTCTGGAATCTTACCCAGCCAGCCTTACCTGAAGATGCCAGAGACTTAACTTGGGACCTTGGTGCATGTAAAATACTTCCTCCAGGTTGTTCTTCCCTTTAGTAAGATTTACCATAGGTGTTCTGAGCTTCTTTAGTTATTGCAAGCATGGATCTAGCCGTGCTGTTGAGATTAGGAGTGGCCTCACAGATGTGGAAATGATGGAGCTGTTCCTTAGTTGCACCACAGAGCATTTTATGGTGAATTTTCTAGAAAAGAATGTTGTTTGGCTCGCTTGCATGAGCCATTGGGGAGGACGCTGAGATGCCTGGTTTCTATGCTCTGACCCTCATCTAATTTTGATTTGATTCTCTTTTTCCCCACAAGAGATCACCCCTTATCTTGAAATTAGCTGATGGTATTGGTATTTTTGTGTGTCCAAATAAATGAGTACTGATACCATTCGCTCTTGACAAAATTGCTATTTTTATACCAGAAAGGGGGGGGGGGGATAAGTTGGCATAGGGCGCAATATTCCACCCTTCATTTTATTTTATTTTACAATAATTTCAAGCTGCAACCCTAAACCCGTTTTCCAGGACACAAATCCTATTCAATTTAATAAATTCCCTTTTGAGTAAACTTGTGTATGAGTGCATTCTTAACCTCTCAGAAACAGTTTTCAGCATGTGTACTTTGACTGGAATAACCACCCAGGGGTCCTTTAACCCTTACCTTTTTTTTAACTTGGCTGTAAGTCCCATTGAGCTCAATGGATCTTACTCCCCTTGCAAGTGTGCTCAGAACTGCAGCCTTTCATTTTGCTTGTTTCTATTTTACCATTTATGGACGCAGGTGGCGCTGTGGGTAAAAGCCTCAGCACCTAGGACTTGCTGATCGAAAGGTCGGCGGTTCGAGTCCCTGCGGCGGGGTGCGCTCCTGTCGTTCGGTCCCAGCGCCTGCCAACCTAGCAGTTCGAAAGCACCCCCGGGTGCAAGTAGATAAATAGGGACCGCTTACTAGCGGGAAGGTAAACGGTGTTTCCGTGTGCGGCTCTGGCTCGCCAGAGCAGCGATGTCACGCTGGCCACGTGACCCGGAAGTGTCTGCGGACAGCACCGGCTCCCGGCCTATAGAGTGAGATGAGCGCACAACCCTAGAGTCTGGCACGGGCAGGGGTACCTTTACCTTTACCTATTTTACCATTTAATAGTTCACCCCTAGACATGTTGCCTTTAATAGGAAATAATGTTACCACACACAATTTTATTGCACAGTCGAGGAAGGAAAATGTATTTTCATGAAAGCGTTGTGTTCCCCCTTTGGATCCCTTTCATAAGTGTGATTTGTAGATGCTTCTCCCAGTGGTACCATTTTAGAAAGGCGGTTCCAGATTGCACATCTGTGCCTTAGGAATTTTGCACTTCAGCTCCTTGAATCCATATTAGTGCCTTCCCTTCCACAGATGTACAGAACAAGTGGAGTCAAACGGGAGGCCAAAAGCCAGCCGACTACTAATACTACATAAGGGAGATATTCATTTTTCCATTTCTTTAGATCACAGAAGTGCTTGGCTCAGCAGGATTCAATAGTCCCAATATAGATCCATGAATAACAGCACAATCCTATACAGTACTTGTCTTCTCAGAAGTAAGTTCACTTAAGTTCAATAGGGCTTGTGGGTATCTGCTTGCACCCTAAGAGTCATCTAAATGTTAAAGCACGGCCAATAAAAGGATTTTAAACTGATTAAGCACCAGTATTTTAACCAGTTCATCAATTCACTTTAAACAGACATATTTCATATTTCCTTTTTTCATTCCATATTAAGTACATTCCCACTATTGTACTATAAGCATCTACAATTAAGATTGACTTCCACTGATGAACCAACTAGCTTTTAATTAAATTGTTAAGATCAGTAGATTAACAAGCTACATCAATCAGACTTCAGTTAATCAGATCAATCAGTTTCCAACTGATGAATCAAGGTTCCATTGATCAATCTACCAATTTAATCAATTAAGGCCACAAGCCTTAAGGCCACTGAACTGAGCAGGACTTACTTTTGAGTAGACGTGTAAAAGGCTGCGCTGCCAGGCTCCTGGCCATTTCCTTGCCTCCATCATTTATTTATGCTTTTCTAGAATGCCTCACCTTCCATGACACAATAATAATTACTGGAATGTACAATGGAAATGAAAAGCACATAAAACACCTCCTGAATGCTATACAACCATAATAGTTCTATTTTGCAGATGGGGAACTGAGGCCAAGAGATCCTAGACAGAACCTTTTGCTAAGGTGATAAATATACATACATCCATACATACCAGACTTTTAGAAGACATCTGAAGCCAGCCCTGTTTAGGGAAACTTTTAATGTTTGGTGTATTATAGTATTTTAATATTTTTTTGGAAGCCGTCCAGAGTGGCTGGGGAAGCCCAGCCAGATGGGCGGGGTATAAATAATAAAATATTAATTATTAGTATTAGTATTATATAATATTTTTATTAAAGATTTCTTAGTTTACAAAAATACGTGCATTGTCTTTTTTTCCCCAAGTTGCCAAGTTGCGCTGAAGTGATATTTGAAGTGGGGCCTGTACAGCTTACTTTCAGCTAGCATATCGCAAGACCTCTCACAACAAAATCTGAAAGGTAAATCATTTACAGACCGAGGGCCTTTCTTGAGAGCTCACCAGCATTGGGAGAGAGCTCCGTTGAGAGAGAACTGAGCACCTCAAGGCTAAACTTGGCCTTTTTTGTGACTCCCCCCCCCCCAACCTTACCTAATAGATCAGGAGTCTGTGGAATGCAATGACCAGAGATTTCCAAGTACGTAACTGTATGCATCCTGAAACATGTACCTATCTTCAAACATTTCCCCTCCTCCTGCAGATTCTCCTTCTCTCTCCTCCCCAATATTGGAGTGTCTTGTGTTTGGCCATCAGTGACTAAGCACCCAGTCGGCAGGTATCCTTCGCAGTTTCAGATTGCAATGCTTCCCGTTATCTGGAACAAACCCTTCTTTCCTCCTCTTGCTGCTGAGGCCATGATGAGCCCAAAGTTATTCGAACCCTCGCCTCCCAAATCCTAGTCCAACGCTCTCTTTTTTCCTAGTCTAGCTCCCCAATCTCTATGCTATACCAGCTCTCCAACATGTTGCAGATGCATAAATTGTCACCCGACCTCCCAGTCCACTTTGGTAATACTATTGCAGCTCCTAGTATCAGAGGCTCATTCACCTGGGCCTCCCCCCCCCCAACCCAGCTAGAAAATGACTTCGTAGGCCATTGCCTGCCATAACAGTCTCCATGCAAAGGGATAAAGGGGCAGAAATTGGGACATCAGAAACTGGCTATTCTTCTTCTTCTTCAACAAAGGGAGACTCCAGTTAAAACTGCTGGACTAGATTATCAACAGGTTTGACTGTGCTCATCTAGGGCTTAACTGGAACAAAGGCTTTTTAGCCCTGCTACGTTTTTTTCTGTCCTTGTAAGGCTTCTTTTTGTCCCATAGCAAAGGTGTTAAATTAGCATAACAAAAGATAAATTATCAGTTGCAAACTCTTTTGTGGGTTAAGCATCTGTAACTTGCATACATCTTAGCTTTAAGCAAAATTGTTTACTTCTTGCATTTCATAGATCCCGTGTTTACAACACCCTCCCTCCTCTTCATTATATGCATATGTATAGATGAAAGCTTAATTAAGCCAGCCAGTTTTATGCTGCCACAAGACTGAGTTTCTCTATTTCTTATAAAACTGCTTTTTCTTTTATTTCCCTTGTCTTTCTTCTTTTGCAGATTAATCTTGAAGGTATCCTTAAGCAAGCCCTGTTGAAAATCTTGTCCTCCTCCCCCCTCAATTGTCTCCTTCTACTTTAATTGAATGGCGTCCCCTCAAGGAGCTCCATAAACCCAGCTCCTTTTATCTCTAACTAGACAGCACAGTGGGACAGGATTCTCAAGTCCTTGGCTGGCTACAAACCTGGGTTGATGCACCTACATGTTCTGCACGCTTCTTAAAAGAGTGATAACACATGTGAATCTCCTCAGATATTTGAGAGGTGCTCCCAAAGTGTGAACTGCTGTATTACATTCATTGCACACTGTCATATTAGAGACTGACAATCTCAGCCTGGCCGCCCAGAGTGGCTGGGGAAACTCAGCCAGATGGGCGGGGTATAAATAATAAATTATTATTATTATTATTATTATTATTATTATTATTATTATTATACCTTACAGAATTGTTTTGAGGGTAAACTGGGGGGGGGCGCTTCCCCGCACTTGGTTTTAATGTATCTATGTGTTGTTTGTTTGTAAGTTGTTAGGGTTGCCTTGGGCAAGGTAAAGCAACTAAGAAATTTATTTAAATAATAATAATACCTTGAACTCCTTGAAGGAAAAGTAGCATCCAAATGTATTATTAGAGGTAGTAGCAAGAAGTAGCGGTAATAATAATAATATGGGTTTTTTATTACACTAATTTATTTTGCCCTGCTGTCATCTCTGATTAAATGGAATTGGCAATTTTCTGAAGTGCAGAACTCTCTAAAACCTGGACAGAGAGACCATAAAGGTATATGGTCCTCCGTGTGCCAGTAACGGTTTAGTCCTGCTGGCCACATGACCCGGAAAGCTGTCTGTGAATAAACGCCACCTCCCTCAGCCTGAAAGCGAGATGAGCGCCGCAACCCCATAGTTGCCTTTGACCAGACTTAACCGTCCAGGGGTCCTTTACCTTTTAATACAATGGTTTTCAAAGGGCGTGGCGTGCCACACTGGTGTGGCAGGAGAGGGTGGCAAGAGTGGTGGCTGAAACAAGGACAATCAATGAAACATTTAAACACTTTAGTGTAGTGTGATTTTATTTTTTTAAACTTGCAGAATACGGATAGACATATTTTCAAAATGAAGGAAGAGCAGCAAGTGAGACTGAGGGGAATCCTAGTTGTATTTCTTATCAATATAATGTATTTCTTATTGATAAGACCATTCGGTGTGGTGCCAACAAAATTTTATTCTGAAAGTGTGGCCGGGAGAAAAAAGTCTGAGCGCCACTGCTCTAATAGCATCCTTCCTTATTAATCCTATCCCAAGGCTGAATGTTCTGGTTAATGCATGAGGCTGCAGAAACAGGGGAAACACAAAAAGTCACAATAGTGCTGCCCCCACTGAGCCTCTACGCAAGCGGACACTTGGCCTTCCAGCAACCATTCAAAAATATGAGTTATTCCACACTGAAAGCAAACATCACACCATTTAACCCTAGTTTAGGAACTTTCCATTTAACGCATGTGAATTTTGCCCCATCGGGGTCGGGCTCCTGTTACCGGGGGTTACATACGGTGGGGAGAGAGAGACCCGAGGGGCAACCCACTCCGGCTTAAGCCCTTTGTGGATCGCCACGGGGCGGCTCCCGCTCCATATCCGAGGGGGGCTTGCGTCGCCAAGAGCGCGCACTGCCCCCGTGGCGACGCTCACTGCTTGTTTGCTGCCTGCGCTCAATTCCAGAATTTAGTGCTGCTATTTTCGAAAAAGAACAGCTCGGATTTGGCCTTTCATCGCCCCGGCCTCTTCAGGCCAGCTGTTCCCCTTTTACGCGCAGGGGCCATTGCGCTCCGGAGTCTGGAAAGGGAATCGGTGGAAGGAGTGGAGCAGTTAGCAGCAGCGCGTGGGGAAAACAGAGGCGGTGTTGGGGAATAAAGCGGCTGGGGGGGGTGAGGAAGGGGTGGGGTGCTTTGGAGCAGCGCCCCGGGAAACGTGCCCCCCGCTCGACGGCTGGCTTCGCTCTCCTCCCGCCGTGCGCCTTGCAGGCCTGCCGAGCAGGGGCGGGGCGCGCTGCCCGGGCCGGTGGGCGTTCCCGCCCGGCAGAGCCGGCCCCTCGTCGGGGCGGAGGCGGTGAAATAGAGGCGGGAGGGCGGGCCCAGGGACGGGGCTGGCCCGGCGGCGCGACCTCGGCCAGGTAGAGCGAGCTTGGGAGCCTCATGCGCGCTGCTGTCGGGCGGGCGTGAGCGAGGCGAGGCTCCATTCCGTGCGTCCTGCCGCTTTCGCGCCGAGGCGCGCCTTCCGCATGGCTACGCGGGTGCTGAGCATGAGCGCCCGCCTGGGGCCCGAGGAGCCCGTCTTCGCGCAGCTCAAGCCCGTGCTGGGCGGCCGGGAAGCCGCGCAGTTCCCCGGGCAGGGTCCCGAGGAGATCAAGCAGCAGCAGCAAGCGGGCGCAGCAGCCAGGATCCCCAGCGAGGAGATGGCGCAGGTAAGCGCAGGGCGCGCCTCTCGCGCTCCGTTGTGAATCCGGAGTGGAGCCTCGGGCATCTTTCCCCACCGGCATCAAAATATAGATGGTTTTGCCTGGGAACACGGGCAGAGTGCACCTCGTGGCGACGCGTTGCTCGGATCGTGGGCTTTCTCGAGCCCCGGCTGGGAGCGCGCTGGGTGCGCCTCGGCGCTGGCTCGCTTTGGGTGTGTTTGGGGCAGGGAGCCAACTCGGGCTCTCCGAGGTGCGGCTGCCGCTCGCCTGGCCTCGCCTTTGCCCCGTCCTAGGTGGACACGGCTCCTTTTTACGGCTTTCTTCGGGGCTCTTTGCGTTTAAGGGCGAAACCTTGGGCAGCGCGTAGCTCCCCAGAACTCCGCTTGTGAACGACCCGCGATTATTGAACGCGGGTTTCCTCGGTGTGGACGGCGGGGCTTTCCACGCCGCTGCAGTCGAAGGCGCGGCGTAAGACACGCATCTCGCTCTTACGTGTGTATGGGGGAGGAAGTTGCGAGGCTCGTTGCGAGGAGCCACTTATTCCGGAGCCTTTTCTGCAGCGTCGGGGACGGGCCGCTGCTTCTCAGGGCGGTGCCGGGGAAAGTCAGGCGGCAACTTCGCCAAGCCTAGACGGCGGCGGCGGCTTTGGCAGTTCTTTAGGAACTCGCGGACTTCACAGTTTCCCCATGCCATTCCTCCCTGGAGCAGATGTGTTGACCCATCTCCACCAAACAGAGCCAGCTGCCCTTCGAGGAGGACGCCCCGTCCCTTTTCCAGGCCAGGGCACCCGCTTCCTTCCGCAGGCACCCTTGGGATCCGGGTTGCCGCCCCGCCTAGCGAGCCAGTCGGTGCCAGGCTCCACGTTTCGCCCTGAGAAGGAGTGGGAGTTGCGCAGCACCCACGCACCCACCCCCTGGCAGCAGAGAGCCCTGGGGCCGAGCCAGTGCCCAGGCAGCAAGTGGGTGAAGGGGTGGGCGGAGGGGGGGGAGAGAAACTGGCCCGGGCAGTTGTGTTGAAAGCTACAGCTGCCACCTTAGCGCACTTGCTCAGCAGCCGAATTAGAGTCGCTGCCTGTCCCTCTCGCCCACGCACGGTCATTTTAGATGGGGCGAGAGGGAGAAAGGGCAGCGGGGGCGAGGGGGGGTGGGAGAGAAAAGAGAGAAGGAAGAGAGAAGTTCTGGGACTTTTTCCTCGTCCCAGAAAACCGGCTGGAAACGGATCCACATGCAAACAGCTGGACGAGCTAAAACGGGAAAACACAAACCGCTGGCATTTTCTTATTTTTTTTGTAGGAACGCAACCGGTTTTAATTTGCAACTATTTCTAGCCCTGGGTTGTTCTTATTTGAGCGTTTTCTCCTACGTTTTTATCCTTTTGCAAGCTTTCTTTAAAAAAGAAAAAAAAGCCCAAATGTCAGTGGATATAATGAGTGGAAAAAGCCTCAAGTGGGTCTAAACAAAGCAATGTTTCTTCTCTCTCTCTCTTTTTTTCTCTCTCTCTCTCTCTCCCTCCCCCCCCCCCCCCAATCTCCAGCGCAAGTGTGTGCTGGAATATTGGTTTTAATTGATTTGCACAAGGATCTTATTTATTAGAATGTCGCAATCCCCGAAAGGTGGGTGGGAGGAGCGATGGAGGAAAGTACCTCGCAATGAAGGCAGCCTGGTTTCAGCGATACTCCCTCTCCCCCCCCCCCCCCCAAGAATAGTGTTTCTGTCATCAAAGCAAGCTCGGTTGGGGTTGTAAACAAGAGCTGGAAAAAGTCGCCTGGCATGTTGGTGCAGATCTCGATCGCAGACAAGGGGGCTGCTGTTTCTCCTTTCTGGTGAGGGCTTTTTGGTGGTGACTGTGGCTTCAGAGAGGCTCTGAAAATAAACTTGTTTGCCCCATGTTCCTCTGGTCAGCAGACCCTCACTTTGGAGGTATGGAAGTGTTCTGGCATGAATGGACTCCTTACAGAGCAAGGGAGAATGCAGCATTTGCTCACTGGAGGGTACATGATAAATGTTTGACTGGTGACTCTTGCTTGTAATGTATCGGGCTGCGTCCACCCACGGATCCCCTCACACCGCTAAACTAGGCAAAAGATTCCCTTTCTCTTTCCCTTGCACGCTCCCGCCCTGCTGGTAATTAAAGATCTCCTCAAGGACAGAGATGTTTGCCGATGGATATGGTTTTATAGGCTGACTCAGGTTGGGAAACCTTTGCTCTCCAGTCAGGCTGGGTGGCAAATGCATAGGCAGGAACGGGGTCTGTAACAAACGTGGGTCTTTAGGGACCTGTAAATGGCATTCGTTTTGCATTTGAATCTTGCGATCAGGTAGCTAGCTCTGGTTTTAAGGTCCCTTCTCCTGTGTGTCCTGTTTTGAAGCCAGGCAGCATTCATTGAAAAATAGGGACTTGGATTTAGGTTAAGTGCCTGCTTTTCACTGAGGTGGTATAACACAGTCCCTGGGCTGTAGTATTTCAGACTGCAGATGGGGCCTCATTTGCTCAGATAGCGCTCCCCCAATACAAACCCTTCCCTTGAACATAGAAGCCTTGCAAACTGGAGAATTTGGGTGCCAGCAAATTGGGGGAAGTGTTCTGATCTTGTGAGCTGCGCCCCTGCAATATGAAGTGGTACAGCCAGCCACCCACAACTTTCCTAGATTGTGGCTGTTACACGGAAATAGCTTTGTTCATTCTGGGATCAGATGCAAGTCTTTATATTTGTTCTTCTGGGATTGGTTTTCCAAACCATGAGGTTGGAGGCTCCTAATTAACTTGTTCCAGCGCATTTACACACACTGCTGTTCTCATCCTGCAGGTGTGGCAGGGAATCAAAATGGAAAGTGAAGCTGCTCCTAACCTCATAAGGGCCCAGGGAAAAAAGTTTTACACGGATGCAGCCAGGTCTATGTTTTTCACATCTGCTGTAGTCTCTTGATTCCCTCCATAAAAATTGCACCTTTGAATTTCTTCAAACTCTGAGTATCTTAAGAGGCTAATTTTTAATTATCCAAACTGAGTACAGGATTTGCGTGTAGGAAAGCACGTATTAAAACTGCACCACCCAACTTTTAATTGCAGTCCTGATAACAAGAGATAGTTGATAAAATCTAAACGCTTTTTAGTGGAATTGCCTTATTGTAGTCAGGAAGTCCTGAAGAGTGAGAACAGCATTTTATTAAATGTTGTAATTTGAAATTCTGGTGTCAAAGCTTTTACCTGTTGGCATTTTTCCCCCACCTAAAGGAACCCTCATATAAAATCCAACCTGCTGTTTCTACTCTTCTTCTCTTTAAGTAGTTACTGTGAAAAATACAACTGACACAATCCAGCCGAAGTTCCAATCCCCACTAATTTCAAAGAGAGAGAGTTGGGCTCATCCTTAAATTGCTTCTGTTTTTTTCAATAGGACATTATAACTTGATTTTGTTTGGATTGTGTGCTGGGATTCTGAATGGCAACATTTCACTTTTTAATGGATAAATGCTTTTTGTTGGTTTGTTTTGGGGAATGGCCCTGTTAGGTTTTCAGTACCAGGACTTGTACAGAATTGTCAAGTTGGAAGAGACCCTGAGGAACATTCTAGTCCGACTGCCTTCAGTGCAGGAATATGCAACTGTCCCATACGGGGATCAGTCCTGCAACCTCGGCCTTGTCAGAACCGCGCTCTAACCAGCTGAGCTATCCAGACTTAAAACCTGTAATATACGAAAGGAGAATAGATGAAAGTGCCATTGGTCCGGTTATCTCTTTTTAGGAGCATTCCCTTGTACAGTATAGTATAGCTAATTTTTTTTATCTTCTTGTTATTCTTCAGGCCCGATGTGAAATGGAGAAATATCTGACACCTCAGCTCCCTCCTGCCCCGGTTCTCCCTGAGCATAAAAAGTACCGCCGAGAGAGTGCCTCCGTGGTTGACCAGTTCTTCACCAACAGTGAAGGGGTGCCTTACAGCGTCAACATGAACATCTACCTTCCTGATATCACACAGCTGAGAACGGGCTTGTACAAATCGCAGAGGCCACCGGTCACTCACATCAAGACGGAGCCCGTGACAGCCTTCAGCCACCAGAGCGAAACTGTTGCTCCCGTCCCCAACCCCACCCAGGCGCTCCCCGAGTTCACAAGCATCTTCAGCCCCCACCAGACACCCGACGTGAACAACCTCTTCATCAAGCAGGAGCTTCCCACTCCAGATATCCACGTCTCTGTGCCCCAACAAGGTCAGCTGTATCAGCTCCTGAGCTCTCCCGATTTAGACATGCCCAACCCGACTACGCAAGCGGCGGTGATGGACTCCTTCAGTAATGTCTCCATGTCCTCTGCCATGGCGGGCCTTAACACCCTGTCCTCCGCTATGCCGCAGACGACCATGAAGCAGTTTCACGCGATGCCCCCTTGCACATACACCATGCCAAACCAGTTTCTCCAGCAACAAGCCACTTACTTCCCGCCTTCGCCCCCAAGCTCGGAGCCTGGCAGCCCAGACAGGCAAGCGGAAATGCTGCAGAATTTGACCCCTCCTCCGTCTTACGCTGCTACGATTGCCTCCAAGATGGCAATCCACAATCCCAGTGTGCCTGCAAACATCCCCATGAATTCGCCAGCCATCCCAGCGCCCAGGTACAACAGGAGGAGTAACCCAGACTTGGAGAAGAGGCGTATTCATTACTGTGATTATCCTGGTAAGCTGGGAAGGGGGGGGTGGAAAAACCACCAGAAGGCTCTCCCTTGACTTCACCGTGCGTTAAATATGAACCATTGTCGGCATGGATCAGAGCAAAAATTAAAAACCGAGCACCTTTCTAGAAACACTTGCCATTGTTCCTTTTGCCCTGTATGGAAACGACAGATGAACAAACATGGTAGACTACCCAAAAAAGACCAAACCTTTTACAAAAGAGTGGGCCATGGTGGGGAAATAAATTTACTTGACTTGGACTTTATGTAAGTGGGGAACTGCATGTTTGCCGCCTTCCATGGTGGTGGGGAGGAGGAAAAGGTCTAGCTTAGAACTTCTCCCTGACATTTTTTCTGTGTGAGGGAGTTATTAGATATGGGGGAGATATTCACCCCAGCACCAGCACCTGAAGTGGTAACAACCCAGGAACAGTTCCGCCATGTTGGAAGTTCTACCAGCAACTGGGCCTTGGACGTAAACCTTGGGTCAAATTCTTGACTAATTAGAACTTGAAACAGTGCAGTCTTAACCATGGCTTCTCAGAAGTAAGTCCTACTCAGTGGGGCTAAAGTTCCAAGCACTTGGGCTTAGAACTGCAGTTCTAGCGCTGATATGGTAGCCTTCTAGACGTTGTTGCACCAAAACTCCCACAATCCCTTATAATTTTGGCCAGGCTGCCTGGGGCTGATGGAGGGCTGAAGTCAGGAGCAGCTGGGCATACAGCTCACTGGTAGTTGGTGACTGCTGTCTACTGCTGACTCCTTCCTTTTGCTTTCAGCAGGAAGTCCTGTGCGTACACGCATGTCTCCTTAAGGAACGTTTTCATTGGGATCATGTCCCGTTCCACTCCTAGTAGCTGGCATGACATGCCGTGGTGTGGTGGCACATCAGATGTGGCACTTAACATTGGCTCTGTTTTCTTTACAATGTAGTGGTCTTAGGGAGAGCTTAGCTGAGTTTTAGATACCTTCTGAGACTAGGGCGGCCCCTTAAATTGCATTGGCTTTTCTCACTTGCTGTAGAGAATCCACACACCTGCAGAATTGTCTTCTGACATGGTGACAACACTTGTGCTGAACTGGTGTGCAAGACACTATAGATCAGTGTCTCCCAAACTTGGGCCTTCAGCTTTTTTTTGGACTACAACTCCTATCATCCCTAGCTAGCTAGCAGGACCAGTGGTCAGGGTTGATAGGAACTGTAGTCCAAAAACAGCTGGAGACCCAACTTTGGGAAACACTGCTCTAGAGCTTGATCCTCTTGTACAGCCGGCCACGTAGCACACATTTGTGTAATTCCTTGCTAGTATAGTTCCTAATATAATAATACGCTATACGTTACTGCTAGGAGTCTTATTTACACATTGAAAGGTATAGTTTATCAACTCGCCACATATAAGTGAAAGATTAGATGTTGAAAATGGCAGTGAGATTTTGGCGAAATAACAATGCTGTCTGATTAATGGACGTGTTTAGGAATATATAGATATTGGAGTTGACATTCTGGGTGTGTCTGATTGCGCTATTTGTGGGTTTACTGCTATAAACCAGCGTTGGGATCTGCCCCTTTGCTGTTAGCATATTCCACTAACAGCATATTTGCTATGTGACATATGGCAGGTTTGAGTAACTTTCTTAATATATAGTTAGATCAGCATGTTGGTGATGGCGCTGAATGTTAAATGTTTCTAGATGAGCCTTACGCCTCTTCTGTTTTCTGTCTTAGGTTGCACTAAAGTCTATACGAAGTCTTCCCACTTAAAAGCGCACCTGCGAACTCATACTGGTATGTGTTTACTGTGTTTTAAATGTCCTCTAAATATAAATTGCCCTTCTTTCTTTCTCTGCTTTGCTGAAAGGTTTCATTTGGTTTGCTTCATGCTGAGAGAGTTATAAATCAGCCAAACAGAGTAGTTAATAAAATGAAAACGGACACTTGTTGAACTTCTTAAAATAAGAGGTTTAATTTGGGCAGGGAATAAATGCCCTCTTTGAAGCTCTATCATTCCATCCTGCCCCCCCCCTAAACATTTTCCGACAGAATTATGATGCAATTTGGTTGGAGGGTTCTCCCCTACATTGTGTGTGCGTTTCAGTTTCGTGGACATAAAACGTTGTTTTTCGATCTCGGCTTAACTATATTAAGGCTGCAGTCCTGTAACACTTACCTGCCTGGAATTAAAAACCGGACCGTGTTATAAAACACTGAAATCTTCGTACTATTTCAGTTTGTAAAAACAAAACAAAAACCCAAACCACACAGTTGTTTTCTTCCAAGTGGTCCCCAAATGACTGCTGTAACCTACCTGAAAGTAATGGGACACTCATCCTCTTAAGACAACTAGTTCTATTTAAATAAGAAGTGTTCTGTGTTTTTTGAAAAAGAGAGAATACATTGTGTGTTTATTAAACTGAAAAAGTTGGTTCTGATGTATATTATTCAAGGCACAGTTAGCTCACTTTTGTGCTTAGCACAGAAGCTTTCATCCTGTTGCTTACTAGATTATTATTGTTATTATTTTCCTATCTTGAGTTTTCGGAGTTCTTCCAAGCTGTAGAGTTTCTTGAGCAGATGACTGTTTAGCTTTCTTGGGTCCTGCTGGCTGAACTCATAACAATAACAAAATTCCTTACGCAAATATTTTTAAGTGGTGCATTTGGTGTAGGTTTGTAGCTGGGTCGGTTGTGGAGCCACAGGCCTTGGAATTCAAAAGGTAGCGGGTTCAACCCTAGAGAAGTCCTGGTAGGGCTAGGGGAAATTCCCATCTGAAACCCTGAGGAGCAGCTGTCAATCAGTGTAGACAGTAATGAAAGAGATGCACTAACGGTCTGTCGTGATATAAAGCAGTGTGAGAGTTCTCCTGTGTAAAAGTAGATGCACAGCAATTAAAATGAAATGTTTTTAAAAGCAGCCTGGGTGTAGAATAAATGCTATAGTCTTTCCTGAGCATGCATTTGGAATATGCGGAGTAAACTAAAATTCTACATATAGATGCATCAAAGTACTTTGAGTTTTCAAAAGAACATTGCTGTTCGGGGTTTATTTGTGTGTGGCTAGCTCATGTGCATTGAGATTGTGGTTCAAATGGCCTCTTCATACTTCTAAAATTCAAAAGTGTTTTTTTTTAAAAAACCTAAAAAAACTGAAGAGAGATCTGAGGCTCATTTGGCCTGCAGAACAAGGGCATGGATTCAGCGTTTGCTCATTGTCAAAAGACTGAATTGCCTCCGGGCAAAAGTGTTACTATGGAAATGTGGTTTTGATAAACGAAGCTGTTATCTGTTAAAAGAACAGTTGGAAAACAAAGCGAAAAACAAAAATGGAAAAGCAATTGTGAGGCAAGAATTCCCAAGCTGCCGGAGAGTATACCCACCCGAAGAGAGTGCCGGCTGCATCTCAGAACCACCGACCTGTTAGTGCCTCCTTGCAAGCCATCCTTTGCTTGGAGTGGTCCATTTCTGCTGCACTGAGTATCTCTGACCGACTCAGCCGCTCCCAATAGCAAGGCAGAACAGAATTGCCCTCCCGTGGGAGAAACACTGCTTGTATATCTCTGCATGAGTTTGGTTCCTTCCATTTGCAGGGCACACCCAAATGAGTAACTTCTACAGAAATGTGGGAGCCGATTCCTCTTGAATAGGTACCTCCCCCCCCCCCTTGGAAGCTGCCGCTTCCTAATCCAGACCACCTAGCTCTCAGTGAGGACCCGCAGCTTCCAGGGTTTTCAGATGGGGGTCAGGGTGTGGGGGGAAATCCCTCACAGCCCCGCCAGGCGATTCCAGGGATTGAACCGGGGACATTCATGTGCAAAGCATATCTTCTGCCACTGAGCCTACAGACCTCCGCTGTAAAATGAAGTTTGGGAGGTGCTGTTCTAAGGTTTGTGCCCATTGGAGAAGATGATAAGTAGAAAGTTTACTTCTACAACAGAAAGTAGAAACCCCGCCATTTGTGTTTCTCTGTTTAAACCAGTTGCACGTTGTGTATGCCACGAATTCATAAACTCTCAGGCAGAATAGCCACCAGGCCTTTGCTAATCCAAGATTTAGCATCAGTTCTCGAAGGCTAAATTTAGCAGCCAGTAGCTTTCAAGTTATTTTAGCTTGAAAATTGTGTAAGCCACCCTGAAACGTGTTGTTTGAAGGGCAGGATATAAATCTGTAAATAAATAAATGTGACATATGTCACTGCCGCAGCAGTATTTATGGAAAATAATTTATATCCCACTGTTCCTGCTGGAGGCAGTTATGGAGCTGCGTGCATTAAAAGCAGCAAAACCTCGATGAACAACAATAACAAAACTCAAGCAGCCAAAATTTCTAGGGCGGCTTTTTAAAGTCTGTATTTGTGCATTCAATAATGTAAAATATCCTGCTGCATAGATGGAATGAGACTTGATATTTAAAGTGTTCTATAGCTCACAACTACTTGGTAATTTAAAATCAGCACAGAAACAAGTGTGTTGTGCTCTAAAGATTAACACATTTATTATGGTTGGCATAAGTTTTTGTAGATTAGAGTCCTGTTCATCACAGGTCAATGACTCTAATAGAAAGAAGTCCACTCTGAATAAAATCTGGTCGTCTTAAGTACATTACATACTTATCCAAGTCAGTGTTGTACTTTGACATGGAGATAATATGTACTAACATTCTGGAGTTTATATATATATATATATATATGGTGTGCTGTTCAATGATCTGCAACACCCCTTTCGTGGTAAGGTAGACACACTCAACTTGAAATGTATTGTTTTTTGAAGGCTTTTAATGGAAGCACATAAAAGGTGACCGATCTATTTCCACAAGGCTGCCGATGTTTATGTCTGGTCAATGTGACGTGCTGAGTATTCTGAAAGAAGTTTTCCCAGAAGATTATGGGAGCCCTTTGACAAAAAATACAAAAACCCCAAAGCAAAACCCATATTAAATTATGAAGCTTAATTTAGCTGTTTTCCTTAAATTCTTTGTACTCATTTGGCTTAGGAGCACCCCTCCCCCCCAAAAAAAGCTATTTATAAAAACACTGTAGCATGAAAGCTTTAATAAATGTAGGTCATGAAATGCATGTTATTAAAGTTTTGTGTGATACTCTTTCCAATCCCCTTAGGGGTTTAACAGACCTGTTTATCTGGCTCAACTTGTTCTGTAGTATCTATGGAGGACCACTGCTTGTTTTTTTTCTCTCTCTCTTCCTAACAATCCATTTTAAACTGACTCTCATCCACCCCTCTCTGTGATCTGTCACTTTAAAATACAAAAAGCCTGCAGCAGCAGCAGCAATCTTGCTTTTTTAGAAGTCAAAACAGAGTGTATGCTTTCTTCCTTTGTATTTGGAAACCCTGTGCCTTTTCATAGTATTTATTTAGCAACCTGTCTCCACCTGAACGGCTTTCAGGAGGTTTAATGGCATTCTTTTCAGAGCAAACTTAAAGGCAGCAGCGGCTGGTGAGAGAGGTGCTCAGCTCCGAGAGGAGCAAGCTTGTAGGATTTATAAACTGCAAGAAATAAAACAAATGGGCAAGGGACCAAAAAAATAAACAAATACACAGCTTATGTGGGAGTGGTAGGAACAGGCTCTGAGACGCAACTGTTGGGCAAATAAGGGTCTAGCGCTGCTAACCTTTCCATTTCTGTCGCCGTGCCTTTTAAACAGGCTTCGTCTGCAGAGATTCGCGGGTGGGTTTTATCACCATGCTCACACACACGCAGGTGTTAAAGGCGCTAGAACAGGCCAGCCCTTTTATCCTGGTCAGTTGGCAACGCTCATAAAGATTTCAGCAGCAATGTGACTTAACATCTTTTTTTAAAAAAATGGTTTGCTGTAAAAAAAATTCTCAGTCCTTGAAGTAGTTAACTTGTTCAAAGGTTTGTTGGAATCGACAGTTATGGAGAAGGTTTTAAAGTGAGGCAGGGTGCCTAGACGCGGGTGGCGCTGTGGGTTAAAGCCTCAGCGCCTAGGACTTGCCGATCGAAAGGTCGGCAGTTCGAATCCCCGCAGCGGGGTGCGCTCCCGTTGCTCGGTCCCAGCGCCTGCCAACCTAGCAGTTCGAAAGCACCCCCGGGTGCAAGTAGATAAATAGGGACCGCTTACTAGCGGGAAGGTAAACGGCGTTCCGTGTGCTGCACTGGCTCGCCAGATGCAGCTTGTCACGCTGGCCACGTGACCCGGAAGTGTCTCCGGACAGTGCTGGCCCCCGGCCTCTTGAGTGAGATGGGCGCACAACCCCAGAGTCTGTCAAGACTGGCCCGTATGGGCAGGGGTACCTTTACCTTTACCTTTAGGGTGCCTAGAGTGTTGGTTTTGAATCAGCGATACCTGGGTCCATGTCTCTTCTGAATGATGTCCTTCGCTGGGCTACCTTGGCCCAGTCCCCATTTCTTGGGCTTAAGGCTGTTGCCCTGTGTATACTGTCCCCCCCCCCCCCCATAAACACGACAGGACTTATTTCAAAGTAGCCAAAGTAACTGAAAAGGGTAACTGCATGTGATATGCCCTAAGGAGGCCTGGTGAAAGCAAGCCCTACTCTTCTCGTGCTGTAGAAATCTGGGGGTTTAAATCGCCAAAACTCAAAACCGCAACCTGCCTTGATGCCTGAAAGTGAGCGAGAGGCCAGAGGAATTTGGAGAACACAGTCGTACGTTGGAAGTCAAACGGAAGTCGACTTCCAAAATGTTCAGAAACCAAAGCACAGCTTCTGATTGGCTGCAGGAAGCTCCTGCAGCCAATCGGAAGCCGCAGAAGCCCCGTTGGGCATTCAGCTTCCAAAAATACTTCACAAACAGGAACAGTCACTTTTGGGTTTGCGGCGTTCAGGAGCCAAAATGTTTGAGAACTAAGCTGTTCAAAAACCAAGGTACGACGGTATGGGATCCAGAGCCTCATTCAACCACTGGCTTGCTGGACACACCTGAGCCCAGTCTCTCTAATGCTAATGCCGAGATACTGCTGGTGATATTTAAATCTAAATCTGGTCCTCGCTTTCTAGAGCAGGAATGGGCAACTGTGGCCTTTTCCAATTGGAGTTGGAACAAAACGATCTTACGTGAGGCCATAGGTTCTCATCCCAGCTTCAGAGGGAAATTGGTGCTAAAGTACTTTCTCCAAAGCCACAGGACAAGGCTTTCTTTCTCCATTGGCTGTGGGCAATAACTTTAGTTTCATAACTGACGTTACGCAACCCTCACGCTCGTGGACAGAAATCCTTATTATAGGCTGCTGTGCCGTAAACCCTCAACTGGTGCTATTGGCAGGGTGACCGACCTGAACTTGCTTGCCAGAAGTCAATAAAGGGATTCAAATTGTGTTTTGGTTTTCAAAAATAAATAGTTAACTTTTCTGCCGTAGCATTTGCGCATGAGAGATTTCACACAAATGCAACTGCAGCTTTCTAAATAAGTCAAGGCGCCCCCCCCCCCCAATAGCTCTCCAGTGTTTTTGCAAGCACTCTGGTTAATTTCTGTAAAGAAGGTGTATCGGTCAAGTTGCCTGGAGATTTGTTTTTCTCTCTCTCCCTCTTGCTTGCTCTCCCAGGCCTGAACTTTGTCACCCACAAAGCTGAGCGGAGTCCCCAACCACATATTGTGGCCTGCCACCAAATACCCCTTCCCTGTTCTTGGAGGTTTCAAATAGCAATAACAAAACAAGAAATTTAGCAAACCTCTCTAGCAAGGATGCAAGGCGTTTTCTTTTTTCTTTTGCTGGTGTAGCAGGAATCGCGCAGCCCTAAGTCATCCTGCAACACCCCTGTCCTCCCCAACCTCCCCTACCGGAGGGTGAGCTGTAGTGCACTCAGTGGGGCTTACTTCTGAGTAGACATGCATAGGATTGCACTGTGAACTCCTGTTTAACGGGGCGAGCAAGCCGCCATTTGCGTTCCTTAGCTCCCCTATCTGGTATGGAAGATGTTTTTGAGCAGCCTCTGGGTCTTTCTGTGTTGGGAGTTTCTGGGCAGACATGTTCGTTGGTCACATGCTTGCCTTGCCATTAATAGTTCTGCACTTAATGCTAGGAACTATTTCATCTATCTATAGATATAGCTTGTATATGCTGCCGGGAAATGGAAGCCCCCTCAATGCTTCCAAGAGAAGTCGCACTTCTGTAACAAGATGCGTACAATCCCCGTTACCAAAGTTTTTAAGGCTTGGCCATCTAAAACCTCTGCCTCTGCCCCAACTCTGGTTTTTGATTTCTCTAGCCAGGCACTCTTAAAAACCTTAAAAGGAAACTGTTGTCTGAGCACCGGTGTAGACGGGAGAGACTATTCAGACAGCCTCTAGAATCCAACCTGTTTTTTAAGTTTATTTTTATCACACCGCTCCTCCAACCGGCTCAAGGCAGATGGCCTGCCTTTCCTCCATTTTACCCTCGTAGGAAGAAGGATGAAATGAGAACAAGTGACTGGCCAGCCCAAGACTTAAGGCTGGTGGGCAACTAGAACGCTGATACGCCCCAATCCAAGTCAGAATCACTTCATAAGTGTTTCGGAAGCTTATACCGTTGCAAGTAGCTCTGTCGAACTTGGGTAAATATCACAGAGGTCTGTGTGTGTCGTGGAGGAAGGCTTTGAATTCAGATATGATGGGTGTCTAGCCTGCTGCCTATTGCCCTATTTTGTGCCTAGTCCCAACAGCCTCCTTCCAGTCGCAACAGCCTCCTTCCTCCCTGGTAAAACCTCTGCCCTATGGTTTTCCACACTGCAAGAAATGAGGCAGTCGAATGGTACAGTCACGGCACCTGCTTCTCTCATTGCTGGCTATTTTAACTGTATTTTACGATTTTTAGTGCTGCTTGCTTGACACATCAGGGGAGGTTGTTGGCGATTCTGGGCTCTCTCCTTTAGAGGGATGGGATGCAAGGAAAATAAACAAATTCAAGATTCCTGCTTTTACCAGGAAGTGAGTTGAGAACAGGGGCAAAAGGTGTTGAATCTGTCAATCTTTTGTAAAAACCATCTTTAGTGTGAATGTGCTGAAGAGCCTAATTTCATGAGCTGGGACAAGGAACCTTAAAACATAAGTACAGTGGTGCCCCGCAAGACGAACGCCTTGCAAGACGGAAAACCCGCTAGACGAAAGGGTTTTCCGTTTTGGAGGCGCTTCGCAAAACGAATTTCCCTATGGGGTTGCTTCGCAAGACGAAAAAATCTTGCAAGTCCCCGCGGGGTTTTTTCCGCTCCCCCCCCCTTTTCCTAAGGCGCTAAGCCGCTTATCAGCTGTTCCGCTGATAAGCCGCTTAACAGCTGATCGCTGAAAGCTGCTAGACCGCTGTAGCGCTAATCCGCTAAGCTGTCAATGGGCTTCCTTCGCAAGACGAAAAAACCGCTAGACGAAGAGAATCGCGGAATGGATTCTTTTCGTCTTGCGAGGCACCACTGTATGAATTGCCTCTGGCTGTAGGCATGCTTTTCATTTGTTGGCAGAAATGCAATTTCTGTACAGGAGAGAGCCATGCCTTCATTTTAGGTCCTAGTAATAACATACATGGGACGCGGGTGGCGCTGTGGGTTAAACCACAGAGCCTAGGACTTGCCGGTCAGAAGGTCGGCGGTTCGAATCCCCACGACGGGGTGAGCTCCCGTTGCTCGGTCCCTGCTCCTGCCAACCTAGCAGTTCGAAAGCACGTCAAAGTGCAAGTAGATAAATAGGTACCACTCCGGCGGGAAGGTAAATGGCATTTCTGTGCACTGCTCTGGTTCGCCAGAAGCGGCTTAGTCATGCTGGCCACATGACCCGGAAGCTGTACGCTGGCTCCCTCAGCCAATAAAGCGAGATGAGTACCGCAACCCCAGAGTCGGCCATGACTGGACCTAATGGTCAGGGGTCCCTTTACCTTTACCTAATAACATACATGTGGACTTCTTGATCGAACAGCTCCTTCCTTGAGGAACGAATATGCATTCCTGAACTGAGTAAGGCTACCTCTGATAACTAATGAATAGTATGCAGTACTAACAGGTCGAACACAAGATGTCTAATACGATGTTATATCCTTTCACTGTGGATAAGTGTTTGCAGTGCAGTCTTGCTGTTAAAGATCTCTAACTCACTGGTTCTTACCTGGAAGCGGGACCCCTCCCCTCTCAATTGGCAATTGGTTTGTGTACTTTGGGTGCGGGTAAGGACTTCTCTAGCCTTCTGTCTGTTGCCTCATAAAAACAGGGTGAAAATGGAGTATAAGTTGAAATAACATCAGGGGAGCACAGGGTGCAACAGGCATGAACGCAAAGTAATTGGGCAACAATGGCAAATGCTTTGGCATCCATGTTTACGAGCTCAATAAACCCATTCCTTCCTTGGGAGAAAAATAGCAGAGCAGACATGAGATAGACAGCGTACTTTGTCTTTTTTTAAGTGTTTCCTGTTGGTTGCAGGTTTTTGCTGTCCAAGATCAGGAACAACTGAGCCAAATTTGCCCTCCCCAAAACTTTTGTATGATTCCTAGTGGTTGATCAATTTTTTAATCAAAGCATGGTAAATAAAAAATCCCAGCTGCTGGCATGGGTTGGTACAGCAGAGGTCAGCCTCTGGACCCCTAGAAGATAAAGTGGCTCTCAAGAATTCAGATGCTGACGAACCCTACGTCTGCTTCAGCTCTTCATTTTATGTCCAGTTATTGCCTTAGAAACCAGTGTGGTTTGGGGGGGGGGGTAGGAGGCTTAGCGAACTGCTCATGTGTCTCATTTTTATTTGCCATCATGGATTTAACAGTGCCAGCACCAACGAGGCTTTTTTTAGTTCTGACCACCAACAAAATTTTGTTTTTAATTAAATGCCTAATGTCTGCTGAAAGCATGTCACTTGTTCTCTCAGAGGGATTAAGCTTCAGTTCCAGGATATTTGATGCCTGATAAGGAAGGCTGTTGCTAGCTGTAAACACGGTTAATTCTGAAAGCGCCTCACGAAAACAAATGGGGACTGAGTCAGAGGAATCGCCATTATTTGCTCAGACGCTCCTTAATTGCGACAAATTCTGAAGCTTTCTCTTGGGATCCTGTTGTTACCAGCTCTGCATTCTGAAGCAGATGTTGTTGGACTCCAACTTCTCCCAGTGGTTGTGGATGATGGGAGTTGTAGTCCAATAAAGCCTGTAAAGCCAAAGGCCCACCCAGCCTCCTCATTTGTTGTAAAGCAAATGTTGTCGGCTGCTTGCTTGCTGATGTGCATCTCTGGGTGAGGAAAGATTTGAAATGTTTAGGGTCATCAAATTATAAGTAGCAAAGAGCCTGAAATACTTTTATTAGGATCGGCCAAAATGTCAGCCGTTTGCAAGCTTCCAAATTCTGCAGAATTCTTCATCAGGCTAGATTGCAAAGAAAATAAACACAGGTCTCTTGTGAGAAAGCCGTCTTTTTATTAGTTAAAGTTGATGGAATAGCATTATTTGGTAGGTGGCAGTTATCTAACGCCCTGCCCCAAAGTTACCGTATTTTTCGTTCTATAAGACGCACCAGACCATAAGACACACCTAGTTTTTGGAGGAGGAAAACAAGGGAAAAAATATTCTGAATCCCAGAAGCCAGAACAGCAAGAGGGATCGCTGCGCAGCGAAAGCAGCAATCCCTCTTGCTGTTCTGGCTTCTGGGATAGCTGCACAGCCTGCATTCGCTCCATAAGACGCACACACATTTCCTCTTACTTTTTAGGAGGGAAAAAGTGAGTCTTATACAGCAAAAAATACGGCAAGTCTCATCTACATATGTTAGTAGATTCTTCCAGTTTTAAAAGTACTCTGTCCTAGACGGCTAAATACATTTAACATGATCTCTGATTGAAAGCACGTCTTGTGCTCAAACGGCTCTTGATTTGCCTAGATCGGAGGGGGATTTTTTGACTTAACTTTTTATTGCTTCGAACCGAGTGATTGGTGGTCTCTGAATCTTAACTATATAAACACTGCCATTGAAAAGGGGATGGTGTTCAGCCTAAAAGTGCCATCTTTGAAGCGTGAAGTGTGAAAATGGCAGAGCACAGCTGAGCAGCTGTGGAACCCAAACCAAAGACGAAGGAACCTTCTCCCTGTATACAGAACATATAAATACACATGCCAGATGGTGTGGATTTATTACAGATCCTCTTTTTAAAATTTGACAAGTCTCTTTTGTGTGTTTGTATGCCTGGTGGAAAGAGACTTGCCTCTACTATACTGTTAGGCTGGGAAGAATTTCTGCCAGTTGGGATTCTCCAATAATCCCAGGCTTTCTCCAGGCAACTTTCGATACAAAAGGGACTTCAGAGTGGGACAGACTTCTCGTTGGCTGCTGAGGACAACATGCCTGTATGTGTTTTTGAGATAACAGAAATAACCTGTGGGTGGGAATAGGGAACTGGTAAAACATCTCACCCGCTTGGTCCTCATTCAGTTCCTCTTCTGTAAAATGGAGATAATAATCGACTCCAAAAGGATGGACATGCAAAACCCAGATATCTGATTGAATGATGGAGAAGCAGTTATTTTATTCATGGGGATGGTTTGTCAAGCAGTTGTGCCAACGTTTGGGTTGGCCAGTGCATTTTAGCAGCAGTTTCATCTGCAGACGGTAACAGAGCATCGCACGCATCCTGCTTTCTGCAAATTGAGCTGCATTGAATGGCACAGGAGCAAGCCTTGCTGACATTTTCTGGTCATTTGGCCACTGTAGGATTGAGAATGAAAGGAGGTCAGAGTTCCAGTTGTACTGTGCCCACCTGCACCGTAAGACCAAAGTGGTGTTTGCTAAAAGGCCTAACTGGGTTCTGGATGCTCATATCATTGGATAGAGACAGTGTCGTTTAATTTAAGTGCCAAGGCTTTATTTTGTGTGTGAAAATGCTCTGTGGTGTGCTCATTTTGAGACAGTTTAAATTTTGTCTGCCTGCTTATTGGGGCCTATAAAAACTAAGGGTCATCGTTGGTTAGAACAGATGGGGGTTTTTTTTAGTTAAAAAAAAAAGCTTTGGTTGCTAAAACTATACCTTGCTTTGGTTATATGGTGCAGCAACCTGGGATCACTCTGATGAAGGTGACGTTGATACAATCCAAAATAACGTTCCCATGTGCACTACTTGTGAGTCCCAGAATGTGTACCTGAGGCATTTCTTAGAACCAAAATAGCTCCCCCTCTCAAAAACATGCGTTCATATTTTCATGCTTCTGTATGGGAAGGGGGGGGGGGAATCTCCCAATATCATAGCAACATTGAGGAAAACATTGATTGAAGACAATGCCCTCTATATCCTGTTTGCAACTGGGGATTGGTTTTTCTATACATTTTCAGAGTTTTCTAGAAGGTGAGATGCTCTGTGAACCGCCCTGATTCTCAAAAGTTGGTACAGTGGTGCCTCGCAAGACGAAATTAATTCGTTCCGCGAGTTTTTTCGTCTTGCGATGTTTTCGTCTTGCGAAGCACGGTGTCGGAAAAGTTTTGGAAAAGCTTCAAAAATCACCAAAGTCTTCAAAAACCTCAAAAAAGGCTACCACACTATGAGTTGCTCCTCGAAGTCAAGTCACAACTGTATTAACGGTGTTAAGAAAAAGGAAACAAACTTGCAAGACGTTTCCGTCTTGCGAAGCAAGCCCATAGGGAAAATCGTCTTGCGAAGCAGCTCAAAAAACCAAAAACCCTTTCGTCTTGCGAGTTTTCCGTCTTGCGAGGCATTCGTCTTGCGAGGTACCACTGTAGTTGCAAGCTTTATATGCACCAGCAGCAAGAAAGTTATGGCTTGCTTTTTGACCCAAAACAATGTTAATTATCAAGTGCCCCTCCCCCCATTAAATGATTTGGGTTACTGTTAAGAATTTTAAAAGGTTTGTGTGTGTTGTGAGTGAACTGTAAATTGGGTGAAACAGGTGCTTCTGATCCCATTCAGGGCTAACTTATTTCCCATAGGCTTCTGTTGTCTTAGTTGTCCAATAACTGCAGTAAATGTTTCTGTTTGCCTCTATGGGTGTGGACAACCTTGATAAGAAGTGTGTGTGCAAGACTCCTTTCCCTTGCCTTGTATGCATTGTACTGACAACCTAAGTGTTCGTCAGGTTACTGTAAAAGATTTATCACACTTGTCTCTTGACCTTCCTGTTAAGAATTCAGTTTGGCTTTTGTGGGGCTATCCCACTTTACAGTTGCAATAACCCTATGAGGCGGATTGTGCCAAGAGATAATGGCATGCCCAAGGCCGCTTAGTGCATTTTGTGGCTGAGAGGGAATTTGAATGAACGCTCTTCCCGCTATACCACACTGCCTTTCTTTAAGTGGCAGAGTTCCTCTTGTGACACTTTTCGGTTTATGGCTTTCCATGGTTTCAGGAGTGCACTTCAGCCAGGAGAAATTTCATTGGGAATGTCTTCCTCATGAGGATTACTACCGCAGCACATTAATAGGGAGAGTGGGATGGAAACAAGATCTGTAAACTTGTGAGAAAATGCGTCTTCCTGCATCCATTTTGTTACCTTAGAGCAGGCACCCCCAAACTCGGCCCTCCAGATGTTTTGGGACTACAATTCCCATCATCCCTGACCACTGGTCCTGTTAGCTAGGGATCATGGGATTTGTAGTCCCAAAACATCTGGAGGACCAAGTTTGGGGATTTAGAGTAGCATCTTGTAGATAAACAGGAAGGCATTTGCTACCTTTATGGTAGTTCAGGGGTGGGATGGGGAGCCCGTGGCCCTCCAGATGTTAATGGACTCCAGCTCCCATCAGCTTTGGCTAGCATGATGGGAGTCTAACAACATCTGGGGGAAGTTACAGGTCCCCCCCCCAATCCCTGCAGTAGTTGATAATACATTGCACACACACAGAGACACAGGTAGGAGCCATAGCAATTTTTTCCCCAGTAAGACTTGGATCTTGACGACTTCTTAGACATTTTCTAACATGGGTGGGGTGGACTTGCCGTCCTCTAGCTGTTGGGCGTGCTGGCTAGGACAGATGGTGCTTGTAGGTCAACATCTTCCAGAGGGCCACAGTTTCCCCATACATTTATGTAACTGGATGGTGCCCCCATCACTGGTCAGGGGCTCTTCTTTGTGAAAGGAGAAAGGATGTCTTCTTGACATCTCTCCCAGCTGAATTCTAGATGGATGGAAGGAAAGAAGGGAGGGTTTCTGCTGTCCTGGGTCGGAGGCCTTTAAGCCGAGAGGCAATAGGGAACCTGTAGCTTTCAAGAAGTTGGGAGGCAACTTCTGCTGGTCACAGCCATCATGGTCAGTGGCCAGGGATGATGCAAGAACACCTAGCAGGCCAGTGGTTTCCCATCCTAGTATTCCTTAGAAAACTCTGTGTGGTGGGGGCATTCCTTGGCGCACGAGTTGGAAAATCCCTTAGAATAATCCCTATCATTCTCAAGCATGACTGGGGCTTTTCTTCTCTTCCCTCCTGTTGGATATATGAATAGAGAATGCTATTTTGGATTAACCTCATTTCGTGCCCACACTCTGCGCTAGACACAATGAACGTTGGTTATTTCAGAAGTGCTTGGACAAACTAGGCCACGTTCAAATGGGCTCACGGTCTAGTTTAGAAGGAAAACGAAAAGCTAACAACTTGACTACGAGAAGGCAAAATAAGGGCAGGAGGTGGCTGAAACAAATGAGTCAGTGGTGGAGTCCTCTAAATGTCTGCTCAGATGTATCCCACACGCCCAGGTATGTGGGTACAGGACAGCATCTTTGTGGTATGCGTATGAAGACACAAAATAGAGGAATAGAGAGAGGTAGAAGGAGTGACAGACAGCTAGAAAAACACAGCAATGAAGGAAGAGAATAGAGAGAAGTCACGCAAGTGACTCAGTTATTCTAAGCCTCTTCCTCTCAGCAGAACACACACTTTATTCACAACTGCAGTGAGGTGTGTGTGGGGAGACAAGCTGGTCTCTATTAACAGAAGAAACTTCCCTTTTTTTACCTGTTGCCCATGCAACTTATTTTATTGGTCCTGTTTGTATAACTCTGCTTTGTGTGTGTGTGCATGCGAAATGTTTTGTTTTAGGATTCTTGAATCTCCCTTTCTCAATCCGCTAGAAAACAAAACTCCACCCTGTGGAATCTATTTTAAAGCACGATCCTTTTTTTAAAATTTAAAAAGAAAACACTGTACTCGCCGTGCCCTAGGAATAAGAGCGCTGAGTCCCGGTGCAGCAGTTGATTGGAGACTGAAGCAGAGTTGTTGCTCTTCTGTCCCACCCAAAATGAAAAATGCGAGTCCAGTTCAGCAGAGGTAGACAGACCATCGAGTGCAGACAGGTGTTTCGAAAGATTACGCTCCACAATCTACCTTGATATGTAACAGGTGTGGTGTAAAATAGAGGGAACAATACTTAACATTCAAATAGCGCTTCTCTAAAGCACTTCAAATGCATCTGTCACCCACACAAAGTCAGAACTATCCCTATGCTATAGAAGATGAAAGGCGCAGAGGTTTGGCAAAGGCTAATCTATTCCCTCATGACAGAGATGAAATTGGAACTCATAACTTTCTGGCTAGATTTGAACCCAGAACTTTTGGGCTTCCAGTTCAACCTGTCTCAAAGATTCGGTTGCCATGGGAGTTTCTAGTACTGCATTAAGATGGGACTTTAAATCTGGTCCACCTGTCTTAAAAACTTTTTTGAACAAGGTTATTTCCCCCCCCCCTCTCTTTCAGCAGCAGTTTACAAGCTTTACAGCTGGATTTGCTTGGATTATTTCCCTGAGGGTGACCAGAAGAAAAAAGACAGGGAGGACTCCTGTATTTTTAATTTATTGTATAAAATAGGGAACTTCAGAAGGTGTAAGCGGTACCTGCCGAAATTGCCTCTTCTATGCAACTATTAATAGTATAGGAGCCCTCTCCTGTCCCCCCTCCTATGTACAACATTACTTTGTGAATCCATTTCTGAAATTGCCAAAGCTTTATTCATCCATTCTTTAGCTTTTGGAATAACGGGGGGTTTCCTGACACCTAGCTAGAACAATTTTAGATTAGAGTAAATAAAGATCAGTAATCTACCTGAAAAGGGAAGGGAAAATTGCCAGCCCTACTTCTTCCCAAATGTGTTTTCTGTGCTCTTTAAGCTGGGCACCTCAATCACCCCTCTTTTCTTTCCCAGAATTCTGCCTCTTCCGCCTGCTCCCCACAAAGCCACTCTCTAAATCTAGATTAGAAGCACACCTTATTTCAAAAGTCAGCCCTCATAGTTGGGAGAAGAGAAGCTGAGTTGGAACCTTTTCCTGGCCTCTGCATTCCTTTACCCCAGAAGTACCTGATATTTTCCCCACTTCCACTATCTGTGTTCCAATTTCCCATCTTTCGTTTGTGCCAAAAAATGCAAAGACCAAAACCACACAACAGAAATTTCCTAGAAATGCAATCTTGGGGCCAGAAGAACGCAGAAACACCTGACATTTCACCCCAAAGCTGGAATTTCCCGTTGCAGAACTTGCTTCTCCTAATTTTGAATTCTAGCACCCATGACAACATCCATTGTTGATAAAACAACATCCTAGCAGAAATTGTGATATCATTTACAGGGCAAAAGCATGTAACGTATTTTTAGTCTATCTCAGCATGGTTCAGAAGCTGAAACTTAGCACGGCTAGTTCTATGGCACCAAGAAGATATTTTTGGTCTTTAGGGTTGGATACTGCAAGGAAATGGAAGATCTGGATGTGGGACGCTGTGGTCTTCAGCATTCATCTTCAGGGTACATCAAAAGAAAGTTGTGTGTTATTTGTAGCACCAGTAGTCCCTCAATAAGGAGAATGTAGATGGTTATTATTTTTCTGAGTTTCCTTTTCTTATCTTGTACGGTGCGGTCTTGTTCTAAAGTGATTCCAAACCAAATGTTGGTGTTCAACCAACAGTTTAACATAAATGTATTCCACATGCTTTCCAAACTGTGTTTTTTGTATTCTTTAAAAAATAAAAGTAAATAAATCTACTTGCACACGAGCAATTTCAAGGGCTTAAAATACACTGGGTGATCAACTCGCGCCTAACAAAATATTTGAAATCTGTGAGATGATGCAAAAATCCAATTAAAGTTATGAAGAGAGCAAGAAAGGGGGGGGAAACCCAAGAAAGGGGGGGGGGAAACATAACTTAAAAGGAAAGCAGTTCTGTTTTCCCAGAAGTGATGTGTATAATATTTCTGGCTTGGGAAGAAAGGGCTGGAGTGTTGCTGCTTCGCCAGAACTTGGTACCAGTTTCCTCCATGCTGTTTTAGTTGAGCAGTGTTGACATTTTAACAAATTCTGTGGAAGCTGCTCTGAAGTGGAGGAGTTCTGCTGGTACTTTGGAGACTTTTTTCTTTCTTTTTAAAATCCTTTTTACAGTGAAATAGCTGTTTTAATACAGAGACCATGTTCCAGCACGGTTGTATTTGATGACGGATGGCATTCTTGGGTTTCACAGCCTCTCGATGTTCATTCTAAATTTTCTGGAGAAGAATCAACTATTTTTCTGAAACTTTGCAGCTTCTGTATTTTGTGCAGTCATTAGGCTTGCATTACTGCGTAACCCATAAAAATAGTGAATAAAGGGTTCAGTGTCTCTTTGCTTTTTAAGCAAACAAATCTTGTTAACCTCGGATTCCTCTGCCCCTTATAGCTCAGCACAGCAAAGAAATGGAATAAGTTTTAAAATAACTTGAAGCAGTTTTTGTGTGTGGAACTTGGGTCAAATTTTTCTCTTGGCTTAATGGCCGAGAAGTATGTGCAGATATGTGAGTGATGTTCTTCTGCTCTTTCTCAAAAGCTCTTAGATGTTTCATTTCACCTACCTAAATAGTCACCTGATCTTTCATAGTGTTTTCCATCCTCCTTTTAGGAAGACACTGTTACTTACATGAGTCAAGTAATACATATTGTACCTGACTCTTATCTGGCAATATGTATTGTATATGTGCCTTTAAACAGTATTACTGTTTGTTTTATATGTATAGCAGGCTTGTATGTAGGTCTTCTTTTATACATATAAACAAACAGTTGCTATGAGTCATCACAATACCCTGGGATCTTGTTTCTGTGGTCACCATATGAGTGGGAATTCAGAAAAACTTAAGGCCCACCTTTCACTGAGCTGAAAAACCCATGTCTGGTCTAGGGTGCCCTAGGACGGAATGTCCACCCCCCAACTCCTCCTAAAAATGGAAAAATAATCCACTTAGATGACAAACCAGGTTTCCAGAAGACTAAAACCCTTCTCCATAACATGTTGTTTCCTCATTAGAGGGAATTTCCTTGTATGAAGAAGCATTGAATTCTGCAAACCTGCCCCTGTTTTCTAAAGTGGAGCAGCTCAGTGAGAACTAGCCCTGGCTAGTTAAAAACAATACTCAGAGGCCCACGGTGCTTTCAAAGGTCTAGATTTTGTAGTTCAGTGTCGTAGTCCCTCTTCTCCATCGCATGTTGGACGCCATTTTGCCGTTGACTCTGCTCACAGACACACTCCTGCTCTTTTCCCCACTTGGTGCAAAAGTAATTCTGCAATGGAGGTTTTAATTATTGGCACGGCACGCCAACATTAGCTGCCTTTGTAATTTATGTTGCTTTAGTGCAGTAATCCCCGAATCATGTTCTTCCTTTCTAAGAATCAAAGCGCCCATGATGTCCTTTCAGCCTTTGTGTGGTTTTTTGGGGGGAGTGGGAGTGGAGTCTGGCCTGCACGTGACTATCCAGAATAGTAGTAGTAGTAGTAGTAGTAGTAGTAGTAGTAATTAATGTCACAATCAGATACAGAGGCTGGACCTTTCTGAAGAAAAGTCCTTCTTATCCACTCAAAATCAGAGGCATACGTAACTCCCAAACCTGACAAGGTTTGCTTTTAACAATTCAGAGTGTGTCTCCCTTACTGAGAAAATGCTGTTCTAGCACTGAAAATGCTGGAGAACACCTTGTCCAAAAGCAGCTGCATAATTCTGGTGGCTTCTCTGAGGTGTAATTTGCTTGCAGAATATTAATTGGCGATCTTGATCAAGCCCTCAGATTTGTGTGTCGCGTCGTATAGAGAATTGCATTGCGCATTGCAACATGTTCTCTTTGTGTGGAGGACACAAATGTTTGAACTCGGTTCGGCTGCTTCTCTGATGTTCTACCGTAAGAATGAGAGAAACGTCTCTTGTTCCTCTGAATGGTGAGAGCAGTTTATCCACAGGTGGGAACACCCACGAATCAAGTGTTTCAGAGTCCTAGGACACCAGTGTGAGCAGCCGCCATATTGAAGAACAATAATTTAGTTGAGTCATCCAGGACAGAGAAAATCAGGGCGACAGCATTTCTTTGTCCCATGCACGTCCTGCTGTTTCCTAACCCTAGAGAAATAAACTACCTTTTCTATAAGAATTGAGGTTTTTATCCTGTAGTTTTTCATCCCCAACCAAGACAGCAATCCTGAACACTGTTAGATGGAAATAAGGCCCACTGACCAAAGTTGGATTAACGTGTGTACCGTGGTACCTCGGGTTAAGTACTTAATTCGTTCTGGAGGTCTGTTCTTAACCTGAAACTGTTCTTAACCTGAAGCACCACTTTAGCTAATGGGGCCTCCTGCTGCTGCCGCGCCACCGGAGCACGATTTCTGTTCTCACCCTGAAGCAAAGTTCGTAACCTGAAGCACTATTTCTGGGTTAGCGGAGTCTGTAACCTGAAGCATCTGTAACTTGAAGTGTATGTAGCCTGAGGTACCACTGTACGTACATGTAATTGCATTTGCACATATCCATTCCCTCTTTCGCCGCCTCCTCCCACCCTTGCCTCCCTCTGTCTCCTGTATCTGGGGTGAGGAACGCAGGGTGTAGCCAGTGAGGGCAAAGAAGGAGCCTACCCTGAAAAAGTAGGGAACTTGGGGGAATGTCCTTTCTGTGGCTACATGCAGCTGAGTTCTCCCCAAACATTCCCCATACTTGGAAATCCACCCTCTCCGGTGTTCGCCTGGCCTCCTTCCTGTTGCCTTTGCATGCTAGTTTTCAGCGTGGAGGCAGTTATTTGGCTGGAGGAAAACGGCAGTCTTGTGATTCTCGCACTTTCACAGAGATTTATTGTTCCCTGTGCTGTTGTGAGAACCAAACCCGAGGGATCGGTCCTACACACAAGAAGCTGGTGTAAAGCGAGCGCTGATGTCTGAGCTGGCCCAAGCCTGGCAGAGGGGAAATGAACCTTGGAAATAATGTTTGAGTTACACCATCCTTTTTGCCAGCTTAACTTGCGCCGGGTTACCAGGTCGCTTATCCAAGACTTAGGATCCAGCCTATTCCTCTCCATTCCCAATCCCATCCATAAAACACCCCATTGTTCGGGCTTATGTTCACTTCAGACCCTCCCTGTTCAGCTCAGCCAGCTGGGTGCTGGCTGTGGCAGGATGGGGGGAATAAACTGGTATATCTCCCGCTGAGTTGAGGATGAGGGAGTTATGCCAGCGTAGCCCACCTGTGTCCGGAACCTCCTGCACAGCCAGAGATCTGCTGGATCCTAACCCGCTCACCTTGGCAGATCTTGCTGTGTTTCTCAAACTTCGAGTCTCCAGCAGTGGTTGGACTACAAGTCCCATCCCTGACCACTGGTCCTGCTAGCCTAGGGATGATGGGAATTGTAGTCCAACAGCAGCTGGAGACTCGAAGTTTGAGAAACACTGTAGACTGCTGTCAGATCACACCCTAAGATGATAATTGCATAGTAGAAAAAGCCTTTCACAATCTCTGTTCACTTTTGTATAACGTACAACAGAAGCTATAGAAATGATCCTGATCTTCGAATGACTAAGGTTTGGCCACATAAATAAAACTTCCCTGGAACAGATTCCTTCACACTTAGGAGGAAAAATCTTTTCCCCTGGCCTAACTTTCTATGAATACTCTTCTCATAATTTCAACAAAAATAGTTACAAATTTTATAGGTGTGCTTAAAAATACCCCACTTAGGGTACTAAATTAAATGGCCATATATTTAGCTATCTGCGACAACATGTTCCAAAGGGACTGTGTAAAGCCGTGCAATTAAATCTATATTGGGCACTTACATAAATCTGTGGTCAAAATTTTGGAGGTGTTAAGTATCATACGTGCCAGTTGAAGTCACTGGGAATTGCAGGTACTTGTCACCTCAGAATAGCCGGCTACTTGCGTTGCTAACAGTAGGCCATCAATCAGAAACATTTTGGAGCGGATTCTTCCTGTTAAAAGTATACTTTGGCTGGATGAATCCCACTTTCTAATCTATTGCTGCAGGAAAAGTTTTGGGCGTCAAATCAGGCCCAGAACTGGTTTGCTTGAGAATCTGGCTTTTCACATACTGAGACAAGTCACTAGATTGCAGGAGGGAAGAAAAAGCTTTGAAAAGTCCTACAGACAAAGGCCTTCCTTTGACTAATGAGTACATAGTTTTTGTGCCCTTTTCCTTGGTTCCTAGTTAAACAAATTCTGGTCTCCTTGTTCCACTTCATCGCATCCTTTCTTTCGACACAATACCAAGAGAGAAGTACACCTGCCAGAAAAGTGGATGTAAACGCAAAGCACACAGTTCAGCTAGAATTTGCTGTGACTGAACCGGTGGAACAAGTTTTTAAACGTTGCAGCTAACTTAAGTCCCATTGCTTTCAATGGGGCTTATGAAACTTAACTAGTTTCAATTGGATTTAGTCATAACATATTTTAGCTGGATTGTGGACTTTGTGTTTACGTCTACTTTTCTGGAAGGCGTACTTCTCTTTTGGTAATACTTGTCTTTTCATGTCTTTCGTTCTTTCTCTCCTCCCTCCGTCCTCCTCTTCTGTCTTCCTTGAAATGTTCAGTAAACAAACTTTCTTCTGGGTTGATGCCTGCAATTCTAGTGTACATTTTGGGCTAAACTGTATGATGGACATCTCTGGTGTCTGTATACATAACTGGAATAATGTACACCTGTCCCCTGATGTTGAGGTCATAAGACTGTCATCTAGATATTTCTAAGTGTTTTAGCACATTTTTTTTACAGTCTTGCTTGCCTTTGAAGCAGCCCTGCGAAAGAGTTCGCTTCAAGGCGTCTGGACCCCAGGTTCTCAGGTGTCATGTTGCTTTCACAGAGTCCGCAGTGAAGATGAGATTTGAAGCCTGTTGTCACTCATGGCTCTCTCATTTACACAGGAGACAATGAAATGAATAAAAATTGGTGGCTGTAGAGGCACTCCATGTGTACATTTGTGTATGTCTTGATAGAGATGGTGAGAGCCAGTAAAGGAAGACTGTTGCCATGATACCTTGCACTGCAGCCTCGTCGTAGGCATTTCATTGGCTGCTTGGCATAGACATAAACATCTGGAAAAACTTTCTTAAAGTAAGAGCTGTTTGACAGTGGAACGGTCTGCCTCCGGAGGTTGTGGACTCTCCTTCCTTGATAGGTTTTTAAGCAGAGGTTTAATAATAATAATAATAATAATAATAATAATAATAATAATAATAATAATGATGATGATGATGATGAATTAGTTTTATTATTTATACCCCGCCCATCTGGCTGGGTTTCTCTAGCCACTCTGGGCGGCTTCTAACAGAATATTAAAATGCAATAACCTCTTAAACATTAAAAGCTTCCCTAAACAGGTCTGCCTTCAGATGCCTTCTAAAAGTCTGGTAGTTGTTGTTCTCTTTGACATCTGGTGGGAGGGCAATCCACAGGGCGGGCGCCACTACCGAGAAGGCCCTCTGCCTGGTTCCCTGTAACCTCGCTTCTCGCAGTGAGGGAACCACCAGAAGGCCCTCGCAGCTGGACCTCAGTGTCCGGGCAGAACAACGGGGGTGGAGACGCTCCAGGTATACTGGACCAAAGCCCTTTCCTGCACAAGATGATCCCTGGGGTCCCTTCCAACTCTATGATTCTATGATCTTTGGTTTGATCCAGCGGGGTGGTTCTTGTGTTGCCCTCCGCCTGACTAAATGTACTCATAATTGCACAGGGCTAGTTGTGAAAAGACACTTGAGGACTTCACGAAATTTATGGGTGGGTTGGTAGTGTGGAAGCTGAGGCTTCCTTCCCGTGCTACTTGAAGAATGCCAGAAGTCCCTGAACATGGAGGAGGAGTCCTTTCTGCCTCTCTTTCTCACACTTTTGGGGTGTCCCAGTTTCAAGCTTGGAGGCTTCTGATATGACTTGAGCAATGTGAGAAGTGGGAGCACTGCAGCAGCTCCCATGCTGCAAAAGGAGCCTTGAGCATCAATCCACACACGGTGCAAAACAGTGTAGTGGACCGTCCCACGTTTCACCGCAAGTGGGAGGGCCAGATTATTGGCTGCTCTGCTACGTAGATATATCCCAGCACCTGGAAACCTAACACATAAGGAAGCAGGTTGCCGTAGCTCTCTCGCTGATGTGCTAGCTCGCTCTATGCAGGGAGCATTTTATGACCTTGTCAGTTGGATTGGAATTTGGCTAGTGGTATTGGACTGAGTGGTGACTAATTTTTTGTGTGCTTTTCTTTTTCTTGTTCCCAGGAGAGAAGCCATACAAATGCACATGGGAAGGATGTGACTGGAGATTTGCGCGCTCCGACGAGTTGACCCGCCACTACAGAAAGCACACTGGGGCCAAACCTTTCCAGTGTGCCGTGTGCAGTCGCAGCTTTTCTCGGTCTGACCACTTGGCTCTGCACATGAAGAGACATCAGAACTAGGCTGGACTTTTCCATGAGGCTCTTGGTATCTATGCAACTTCCTAGTGACTTGGTTAAAGTATATATACACCTTCAGTTAGAATTAGCTTAAGTGTTTTGACTGCATATGAACTGCTCTCCATTTTTAAAAGAGGAAAAATTGTGAAAGAAACTGGAAGTGTATATTTTGTATATTTATGAGGAAACAGGGAAGACACTGTGTCACAATCCTGATGGTTTCACCATGTTACGGCCACGTGACCTACTCTTCACGCATTTGACTTCAGCCCCTCACAGATGTCATCTCAGGGCTCCCTACCATGGTATATATTTTGCAGATAGGATTAATCGGTTTCATATATGCATAGGCAAAAACATTTTGCCAGAACAGGTTGTACAAGCGTGTGGTTTCTGTGCAGTCATGGGAGCCATTTCCCAGATTTTGGCTAAACACATGTGTCGGGAAGCCAGGGTTTTGCTGTTACCTGTTTTACCACATGGCAACTAATGTTCATACATCACAGTAAGCCGTGAACAAGCAATGTGGCCATGTCTGCTTCCCAGCTACTGCTGCTTCACTACTCCGCTTGCGTGAGCAGAAGAAACAAACCGCAAACCATGGCTTAGCGTGTTTTCCAAACCCAGAACCGTGGTTTGTTCCTGCAAACCATGGTCCCAACTTCAGGTGGCACAGTAAGCAAGGTTTGTGTTGTTCCCACATGCGCCAGTTGAGGAGTGGTCAACAAACACACACGACGACTCTGCTCATTGATGATAAGCTGTGATTTATGGCTTACTGTGAAGTACAAAGACAGCTAATGCAGTCTGGCAAGCTCTTCTTGTCTGTGGATGTAAACAAGTGTCTATGGATGTATCTGCACCACAGGTATTTAATGCCCATAACCTTTTTCCTGGGGACTCTTGGGGGACTGTTTTGTGATGGGGAATCTGGGACAGATCAGACTATTCCTTGCAGGAAAGCAATGACAGTTAATTGGTATGGAGCTGATTAAAGTATGTTGCATAGCAATGCCGCAGCTCACATCTGCAAAATATAACATGACGAGGTGTCCCTAAATGTAAGTATTATGTCTCAAAAGCTCTGGAATCTATGTTTTTGGGGCCTTGACCAAGACACTCTTGCTCTGGTAAGCAGTGTTTAGGAAAACTAATTTAATTTACAGCTAAGTGAATCTAAGAGGACAAGCCACCATTTATTTTCTGTCAGAATTTTACTGGATGTTTTATTACTTGTTATATTTTATAAAAAAGTTTTTTTTTCTGTGGAGATGAAATATATATATATATATATACAAATTCATAAACAGCCATAGAACAAAATGTTCTGTAAGTTGCATGTTTGCTATGACAAAGATTTTGTAAATATGCAGATCAGCTTATAATGTTTTCTTACAAAAGGATTTTCTAGAAATCAGCTGGGAAAAGTAGCAACCATCTTACTTCGGACAGTTTTAATATGGCACATTTAAAAATTGAACCATCTTTTTTAAATACCTCTCAAAAAAAGTTAGCCGCCTTGGTTTCACATAATGAGCTAGCCATCCAATCGCTTTTGTTATTGTTCACACAGATGTGATGCACTGAGAATTCAAAACAGATCACGCTTCCTCCCCTAAAATGTTTTACAAGTACAAAATATTTGCAAAATATGAACTGTTAAGCAACTGCCAGGAGCTTAAATAACAAGGGTGGATCTGATACATAATGTTAAACCTCTTACTATAAGCTAAACTTAATATTGCTTTAAAAAGAAGGATTTAGAATGTGGGTTTAGAATATCAAAACACTAAGCTGGTTCAACACCAGTACAATCTAATTCTGTGTGGATTTTTTTTTTTTTTTGCCCCCGATTCAACTGTATTGAGTGTGCATGTAGCCCTTTCAAACAAGCTGCATTGAGAATGGAAAGGGGTCTGTGGGAATCTGATGTTGGTGTGGTTTGTAGCCTGTTTGATCTATATGTCCAGGCCCAGCTCAGGTTCTGGTATCAAATGCACACCACCTGTTTGTGTGTGGCATTCCCGGTGCAGCTAGTGATAATGTGTACTGAAACTTTCTGTGTATTTGTCTATGTAATATGGATCTGGGGGACGGCAGCGGCTGGGACACGACTTGTTAGCTTTCGCAAAGGAGATTGCAATTTCTCCTCCCCCAAAGTTTGCTAGTTAAAATGTAAACGATGCTGTAATCCCACCCCGAAAAACAAGCACCCCTTTCTTATTAAAGCATAAACACGTTTTGTAAAATTGGAGTTCTAACACTGAGAGGGAATGTTCTCTGCTGCTGGAATCTAGCTCAATACACCATAGCTGAGGACAGGATGAGAGTGGAGGTGGCAGCGTTCCTGCTCGTACTCAAACCTCATCCCATTTTAAATTGAGGGGAAGGAACTATCAGTTGGAGTGCTGTTGCCTAGAGCAAAAAATCCGTGTTTTGTGGCCCTTTGAGCGACGGGCCCCCACTGCTGAAATTCCCTTTTCTGCCTAGCATCTCACCACACCAACAGCTCCAACATCTTACCACCTAGATCAGAATGACAATGAAGGCAAGACGAGTTGAACCACAAAAGAGGGTGAATTTTGAATGTCGGAACCGAACAGGAAAAAGAAAGTCTGGTGTGTTAACTTTCAACGGTGTTCTGTCTTCAAGAGTAATGGTTCTGTCCATTCTCATGGGTTTTTCCGCTTAAAAAAATAATAATCAAGTGGTGCCCTTTCAAACTTAATTTTAATTCAACATAAAATTTCACAGGTTAATCTGTTTCAGAGGCAGTAATGGAAATAGTACTAGCAAGCAGCACAAGACAGATACACAAGAGTAAACTGTGCACAAGCAGTTTGCCCATGGAACAATTCTGTGCATGTTGGCTTGCAAATAAGTCCCACTCTGTTTATTTACTTCTTACACCTTAGCTTTGAAGACTGCTGCCTCAGGCATTATAATGGGTTGAATCCTGACAAAAGCTGAGCACTTCCAGGTCTAATTGGCTTCAGTGGGACAAAGTAATGTGTGCTCTTAACAGTGCTTATGTATAGTTACTTGGAAGTAGGTTCTATTACATTCTGTGGGGCTTACTCCCAAGTGAATGTAGTTGCAGCTGAGGTCTCTTCCTGGAATCTGAGACCTAAAATCTTTACTAGATTGTAGCCGAGATTGCTATTCAGGTCCTCGTTTACATAGACAAATCCTGTATGAATTCTTGCTGTGCCACCTTTTCGCTCAGGAGAAAGGGAAGGATATAAACCAGGCACAGGCAAACTCAGCCCTCCAGATGTTTTGGGACTACAACTCCCACCATCCCTAGCTAACAGGACCCAGTGGTCAGGGATGATGGGAATGGTAGTCTCAAAACATCTGGAGGGCCGAGTTTGCCTATGCCTGATATAAACTAGGTAAATCATAATATACACCAGAACTTACTGTTATTAGTATGGCCACTCTAGTCTCTTTAGGAAGGGCAAATCTCTCTCATGGGCTTTCCATCTTCCCTAACCCCACCTGTCAACAGGTTGGCCTATTCAGTGCATAGTCCTGTTTGACCAACCTATATTCCTGGTGGACATCTTAGGCAACACTTTTGAAAGAAGCAGTACTTGGGAGTGCTTTCTTAAAACAGGAGAATGTGTTAAATTATTTCCCTTGGAGACACGCTGTTGGGACATTTCTTTTTCCTGTTCAGTTCCATCAGTTCTCCACTTGACACCAGATTGAGGTTCACTGCTAAGTTGTGCAGATGTGGCATGGCCAGCTTGGGTGTTGGAGAGTATGCTTGGCAGAATCTGAACGATGAAGACCTTCGTGAAGACTGGGTTAAAGGAGAGATGTGGACCTCAGCAATCAGGGAACCTTTGCCACATTGACTTCTCAGCTGAAGAAGCCCTGCTCTTCCATTGCAGAGCCTGGGGCATGGTTTAGGGATCATAGCCAATTTACATGGAGTGTTGTCCTGGCCTCTTGGTTGCTCAAGTGAATTCCGAATGCCCTGAAGCACAGCCAATACTCCTTGTGTTTCCCAAGGGAAGATTAGTAATGATCAGATGAGCTGCCTTCTAAGAAAGCTTGTTGACCACGACAGATCTTCACCCTGATTGAGCCCGATACACTTCCAGGTTTCCCCAGAAAACCACAAATTATTCCGAGCCTTATCCTTCATTGCCAACCAGGTCCTTAATGCTCGACTCCGAGCAACAGAGGAGGAGATTAAGTTGTAGGATAGGGTCAGATTGCACCATAAGTAATTCAGTTACATGGGGAGGTGATTTGCGAGGCAAGCTTTCCTTTGTAGCAGAGTTCTGAGCCTTTCCCCCTTCCTAACAGCTAATTAACAAGCTGCTTTAGAAACTCCTGTTTGTTTTTAATAAGTTTTTAGCCTATTTCCTTGTTCTTTCCCATTGTGCATGTCTTGGAGCCCAAGATCCGAGGGTAGAGGGTTCTGAAGTTGTGCACAGCGCTGCCTTTGGCACGAGGTGAGACACCCCAGCCTGGGCTCAGAAGCCCTTGCCTGGGCTTTTGGGGCTTCTCTGCATCACAGCCACTGAGCTGCAATGTCATGCTGTCAACCAAAGGGTAGAAACTAAAGTTAACTAATCAACATGCCAAAAAAGGGGGGGAGGGGAGAAAGGCCTCGAAGCAGAACTTTGTTCAGACTATTGTTTGCGTCTTTTATTTATTTTTGTGGTATATGGTAGAGATTTTTTTTTTTAGAAAATTTTCCACAAACTTGATAAATTAAAGTTGTTTATAGCTTTTTTCTAAAAAAAAAAAAAAAGCATTGCTCTTAATTGTAAATAGATGATGGGAAAAGATGTACATATTTTTTTTGTAAGGCTTCAGATGTTTAATCCTGGAAAAGAAAAACACAAGCATATTGTTTTGCTGCTCTTCCCCTGCTACTCTGCCCCACTCCCTGTCCTTATTTTTGTATGGCGATATATCCTATGCAAATGATCAAGCAAACAGCTGTATCGTTACTGAAAGAGAATGAGATGCTTTATATATATATATATATATGACCCCTTTTTTTTTTGAAAATAAAAAGTGCCTAAAAGCATTTGTTTGTGTGTGTCAAGAACAGATCTCCTGATTTTTAGAAACCTGTCTTAATTTTAATTTTCAAAATGCTGGGGTACACATAAGAAATAATAGAAAATTATTGTGAGCCGCCTCTCTGCATGTTTTATTATTCCGGACTGGATTTTCTTTAGGCTTATAGCTCCATCAACCTCAGTAACGCAGACACCAGATATTATGGACCTTTGGTTCCCCAGGTGCTGCTGAATTACAATTCCATCAACTTCAGCAAACATGATCAATGGCCAGGGAAAATGGGAGTTGTGTGTTCTCAGAAAGATGGCTACTTCCTGCATCTCTCTCTCTGAGTTTCTGCTCTAGGCCCGGTCAAGAGCCATCTCTGAAATTAGCAGCTTCCGAACACAGGGAGTTTAGCTTGGCTGGACTGCCCCCGAGGTAGAGTTCCACAATTCTGTTGAAATACGTCCAGAATTACATTCCCATGGATTTAATATTTCAAGTAAATGGAATCTGACCAAGGACATCTCAACTTTAACCCAGGAATTTTCAGATCATGTGGGAGAAGGTATTTCCAGAAAGTATCCTGGCTCCATGTTTTATAGTGCTGCTAAGATATGCCTGCTCAGTTTGTTCATAATACTGGAGATTTTGGGTCTGGAGCACCACCTGCAGATTGGCAAACCGCCTCGACGATAAGCAACAGGTGCAAGAGTGAGGGACGTTAACTGAATGCAGTCATCCCCCTGACGTCTTAAACTCCGCCTCTCCATTTGCTCACTTGACTCTCCAAGCCTTTTGTTCCACAAACGCATACAGTACAATGACTGTAGGTCAGTCTTCCGTTCGTTCCATATAGGAATGCTGTGCTAAAGGTGGATCAAATCATACATTTCAGGCATGGATTCCACACAGCTTGAGTTTTCCTCAACCCGCAGAGGGTACACCATGTCCCGGGGGGGGGGGGGGTCCCATACACCGAGGCAGCGTGGAGTCACGGGATTATTCCGGCTCTTTCATATTTAACAGGCCTGCCAACAGTTGCTTTAATGCGATCCTCAGAGAGATGAAGGATTTTTCCATTTTCAGGAATGCTGTAAAGGGCTCTGGCTTGTTTTTAATACATTCTCTTGGAAAGCTCTAGCGGGACATTTCCAGATAGGTTTTATCATCTAAAGAGCGGGCGGTTCCCAAGTCTCGGCTGCTTTAACGCATCAGGAAAACAACCATCTGATTCTCCTAAATGTTAGTGGAAACGGAACAGTTATTAGAGCAACACAAACTTCATCTCTTGACCAGAGAGAGAGAGAGAGACTGGCCAAGATTCATACTTGATTTTTGGCTTTTGTCATGAATCCTGCACACATGGAAGCTATAAGAGGCTGCCTATGAATTCCCCAGCTTATGTTTCCAGCAGAAGGGATTGAGGGTCTGGAAACCAAGCCTTATGAGGAACGTTTGAGGGAGTTGGGTGTGTTTAGCCTGGAAAAGGAGACTGAGGAGATAAGATTCAAATATCTAAAGGGCTGTCGCATGGAAGATGGAGCAAGCTTATTTTCTCCTGCTCCAGGGCGGCAAGACCCAAACCAGGGGTCGGCAATTTTTTTTAGCCGTGCGCCCATCCACTTTCCCTAAGAACTTGTGGCGGGCTGGAGAAGTGGCACCGGGGTGGTGGTGGAGCTAGATGACGAGGCAAGGGGGCAGGTAGTCCTCCCCAGCCCCAGCCGCTATGCTTACCTTCCCTGGGGCTGCCGTCGCCACCGCCACCACCACCTCTGCTGCTTGTGGATAGGCAGAGTGAGCTTGTCTGCTCTCTGGCCCACAGGAACACCAGGGCGGCGGAGGGAAGATGAGCGACATGAAAGGGCTGGCTCCGGAGAGGGGCTGCTTAAAATGGCGCTCAGCCCAGCCCAGCCCCCTTCCTCCTCTAGGCAGGGCAGGGAGAAGCCAGGAGGAGGGAGGGAGGAGGCACCGCCGCGGTGTGTGTGAGGGGGGAGGAATGGAATGGCGCGGGGGGGGGGGGGAACAGCGCAGTATGAATGAACAGAATCCCCATGCTGATCCACGGACAGTCCGTGGGCCCGATCCTGAAGGCAGTTGGGCCTGATCTGGCCCACGGGCCTCAGTTTGCCGACCCCTGACCCAAACCAATGGGTTCACGTTACAAGAAAGGAGATTCCAGCTAAACAGGAAGAACTTTCTGACGGTAATTGTTGTTTGACCATGGAATGGGCTCCCTCAGAAGGTGGTGGACTCTTCTTCCTTGGAGGTTTTTAAACAAGAGGTTGGCCATATGTCATGGATGCTTTAGTCAAGATTTCTGCATTGCAGGGCATTGGACTAGATGACCCTCAGGTCTGTGATTTTGGGGAAACACACACACAACATGGATGCAGGGGTGGAGTAATAAGTAACAATTTTATTATTTATATGCTGCCCACCTGACTGGCTTGCCTCTAGTCACTCTGTGTGGCTCCGAACAGAATATTAAAAACGCAATAAAACATCAAACACGAAAAACTTCTCTATATATTTCTGTTACTGGAAACAAAAGCAGGAATGGGCCATTTTTACCAGTTTGTGGGAAATGATAATATTTAGGTGAGGTGAGATGAAATAAAGTACTTCTTCACACAATGCATAGCCTACTAACTTACGGAATCAGCTGCTCTAGGATGTTGCAATGGCCACTGGCATGAAGCATTGCTTAGACTCTATATGTATAATTATATGTATCAAATGCTACTAGCCATGGCTCAGAAGCAGCAAGGCTCCAGCGGCCGAGGGCCAAACAGCAGAGAAGGGTTGCTGCCTTAATATCTGCCTGTGGACTTTCCTGGTGGCAGCCTACTGACCACTTCTGGAAATGGCATATTAGGGTAGATAGACACTGGCCTTAAATTCCCAGTTATGCAGGAGTAAAGGTAAAGGGACCCCTGACCATTAGGTCCAGTCGTGGCTGATTCTGGGTTTGCGGTGCTCATCTCGCTTTATTGGCTGAGGGAGCCAGCGTACAGCTTCCGGGTCATGTGGCCAGCATGACTAAGCCGCTTCTGACGAACCAGAGCAGCGCACGGAAACGCCGTTTACCTTCCCACCAGAGCGGTACCTATTTATCTACTTGCACTTTGACGTGCTTTCAAACTAGGTTGGCAGGAGCAGGGACTGAGCAACGGGAGCTCACTCCATCGCGGGGATTTGAACCGCCAACCTTCTGAAAGGCAAGTCCTAGGCTCTGTGGTTTAACCCACAGGAGTAGGGTGACCCAATAAGCAGTACCATGGCTGCATGAGGATTCTGCAGGCTCCAGGATAATTAAGGAAACTTGCAAGGAGAAGCACTATTGCCCTCTCCCTACCCCAGAAAGTAGGGTCTGAGTGAAAGGTGCAGGTGTGTCGTCCTGGATTTTCCCAGTTGCAGCTCTTTCCCCATGACCCACACGAGTAAACAGAGTGAAAGTGTCCATTCACTTATAATAAAGAGCAGGGGAAAGGCAGTAGGAAGTGCTGCTTCTGACCCCAAACCCTGTTGGCCAAGGTTTTAGGGATGGGCTCGAGTGTATTCTGCACCAGCAGCTTTTCCAGCTGCAGAGCCTGTTTGTATGAACCCGTGAAAGCAGAAACCACCACAGTTGCTCCCACCTCACAGAAACAGCAAGCTGAGGGGTCTGCGGGGCTGGCAAAAAAATAAAAATAAATCCTCTAGGACTACAAGGTAATTCAAATCAGCTCTGCATGTATGTTTGAAGGATTCAGTGATAGTAAAAGTAGGTGGGCTGCTGCTGCTTTTGTGGGTGGCCTTCGCTTTCTCCAACATTTGGTCAAAAGTTCTTACTCCTCACAGTGCAATCCTGAGCATTCTTTCTTTCAGTGCATAAAAGATTGTAGCTTAAGTGCGCCCAGAATAACAGATAAGGCAGCAAATCCTCTGCAGGATAAATAAATCCACTTCAGCCAAAGTTAAAACATGGGCATCCCATTGAATTCAGGAGATCAGGAAGAAGAAGAAGAAGAGTTTGGATTTGATATCCCGCTTTATCACTACCCAAAGGAGTCTCAAAGCGGCTAACATTCTCCTTTCCCTTCCTCCCCCACAACAAACACTCTGTGAGGTGAGTGGGGCTGAGAGACTTCAGAGAAGTGTGACTGGCCCAAGGTCACCCAGCAGCTGCAGGTGGAGGAGCGGGGAAGCGAACCCGGTTCCCCAGATTACGAGACTACCGCTCTTAACCACTACACCACACTGGCTCTCAATGGGGGATCTCCCAAACCCTCAGTCAAACTCACCTTCCCTCCACCCGATATCAAAGGGGGGGCTGCAAAGGAGCAAACAGGTGAACCAAACCTATGCTTAGCTGTCTCCCCTTGAAGTCAATGGATTGTAAAAGTGTTTCCCTTTGGCTGTATTTTGCTGCAGGCACTGAGACAAACTAGACATCATATGCATGTTTGCACTTAGGATGCATTAAAAAATATATATGCAAATAGCAGCTTCTGGAGGGAGGGAGGGTTAATTATTGGGGATTGTAAAAGTCTGAGAGGAGAACTTTAGTCCTTTAGTCCATCAAGGGAGGAGAAGGTTAAGCTCCTCCTACCCACCTGCTTCAACCCCTATAATTATCAACCCCCCACCCTTGCATGCTATTTGCATTTTTAAAGAGTGTACATTACATGAAATGACACATTTAGTGCAGTCTCCTCAGAATATTAAATTGAACATAAGTAAAAGTCTTTTCCCATATGGTTATCATTTTCCACACTGGTGGGTATATCAATGCTTCGCCCCCCCGCCTTTCTGTTATGAAGATGGAACTGAGATCCACTCGTCCTTGCAAAAAGTTCACACATGCTAAAATGCCCTGAGGGGGGGAGAAGATTTACTTCATCTTTGAAATATTAACAGCCGCAATCAAGTGAAATGTGAGCATTTTGAAGGGTACATACCATGCCTCCGGACGTTTCAGCTAATTTCTGCGATATAAAAGGGCTTTTCAGTAACCTCAAAGAAGCAAATCCTCATAAAGACGAGAGAAACCTGATTATCAAATGGTGTCAGCTTGTACCATCTGCAAATACATTAGTCACAGTCATTCCAAATGTTATTTCGTTTAAGCTGAAAGGGGCTATGCCTTATGGTTTAAGGCAATGCCTGACAACTGTGTAGCCCCCGAACCTGTTCCATATATGCTTTGAAACTGGGCTTTAATGTCTCTTACACCAAGGGCTCTCATGAGTTCCCCTCACTGTGGTGAGATTTTGTGAGCATGTTCAGTAGCCTTAGAGCCACAATTCTCCAAATGTGTGCCACAACGAAGCACATAAACTGGGATTCATTTGTCGAAAATGTAGAAATGTCTGGAAGTATGGCAGTCCAGGTTGGAAGTGTCGTTTTCCTGGAAAAATAGGAGATTTTTGGAGCTCAACATCTTTTCCTTTGGGATTTTCACATTTTGAAATATGGCAGCCTTAACGTAAGCCACTGAAGGATCCTGCAAGCCCCAAATAGGCACCCTCAAGAAAGCTGCCTGGCCCTCTCTGCATGATTCACTGTTCTGCCCTTGCTTCAGTCCAGTCACACCATCTGGGGGGGCAGATAATTCTGTCACGTGTCTGTGTCTTAAGAGGAGGCTCCCTTTTGTGTCTTGGCGTGACTCACTCTTCCCATCTTGACTTGCACAGGAGAACAAGGGGCGAGCTCCTCCGAGTACAGATAATTCTCCACTCTTGCTCATTCTAAAGGTAAAACCCCCACTTTAATACAAAAATAAACAGTGTGTCAGCTAGCAGACATTTCGGAAGCACCGGCCTACCAGATATAAAAAGGCAAAGGACACAGTCCAGACCGAAGCGAGCTGTGATTAAATGCAAACCAATTCACCACCCCATGGCATTTAAACTGACTTGTTGAGACTTGTTGGCATTTGTCTGTCTCAAGAGACAATAGAGTGCACCTCCAGGCAGGGGAGTGGGGTGTGTGTGTGTCAAACCACCGGAGAATCACAGCACCTGCAGTGGCTGCAGAGACCGCTAATAGCAGGCATGGCCAAACTCGGCCCTCCGGATGTTTGGGGACTACATCATCCCTAGCTAACAGGACCAGTGGTCAGGGATGATGGGAATTGTAGTCTCAAAAAAAATCTGGAGGGCTGAGCTTGGCCATGCCTAGCTAATAGTAATAGTAGTAGTAATAATAACAACTCGTAACTGCTGCATTGTTTTTGCTGCGTTAGCGATCCCGAAATGACCTCTCTGGGGCACAAGCTTGGGCAGTGTGTAGAATCATAGAGTTGGAAGGAACCACAAGGAACCCGCTGCAATGTTTTGCCCTAGGTAGAACTCAAACACATGACCCTGAGATGAACAGTCTCATGCTCTACCGACTGAGCTATCCTGAGTTCTGTTAGAGGTACTGAAATTTAATTGCCATGACTAGCTTAAAGGTAAAAGGTAAAGGTACCCCTGCCCGTACGGGCCAGTCTTGCCAGACTCTAGGGTTGTGCGCCCATCTCACTCAAGAGGCCGGGGGCCAGCGCTGTCCGGAGACACTTCCGGGTCACGTGGCCAGCATGACAAGCTGCATCTGGTGAGCCAGCGCAGCACACGGAATGCCGTTTACCTTCCCGCTAGTAAGCGGTCCCTATTTATCTACTTGCACCTGGGGGTGCTTTCAAACTGCTAGGTTGGCAGGCGCTGGGACCGAGCAACGGGAGCGCACCCCGCCGCGGGGATTCGAACCGCCAACCTTTCGATCGGCAAGTTCTAGGCGCTTAGGCTTTAACCCACAGTGCCACCCGCATCCCATGACTAGCTTAGGTCTGTTAATTTTGAGGGGTCTACTTACTCTGAGTAAAGGTTACTTGACGGCAACGTGTGAGAATTTAGTTAGTCCCATTCTGTTTCTTTCAGAGCCCCTTGGCCATGATTAACTCCGGCTTCATTGCAGCTGATTAGTTCTGTTCAGTACTGTCCTCCCTAAAGGCCTTTTAATCATGGCTCTCGGAGTGCACATTGCTCACAGGTCATATTCTGACACCGACGATGTGATGCTCAGCTATGGTTAAGGCTAACAAGGACAATTAGGGAAGGTTTTGCACAGGAGATGAGAAAAGAGGCAGGGAGCACGCACTCCCAATCTCTTGCTCCCAATTTCTTAGCCATGATTAAGAGATGAGATGTTTCACATGCGCACTGGGCAGTGTGGGGAACAGAAAGTCTGGAATCATGACGGGTGTATGTGTGCATTTCTCATGCACATCTGCAGCCTTCCTTAATTACACTGCTTAGTTGTCAAATGTTTTGGCTCCCGAACGCCGCAAACCCGGAAGTGACTGTTCCTGTTTGCAAACTATTTTTGGAACCTGAATGTCCAATGGGGCTTCCTTGGCTTCTGATTGGCTGCAGCAGCTTCCTGCAGCTGATTAAAAGCCGTGCTTTGCTTTCTGAACATTTTGGAAGTCAACGGACTTGACTTCCGGAATGGATTCCGTTCAACTTCCAAGGTACGACGACAATAATAATAATAATAATAATAATAATAATAATAATAATAATAATAATAATAATTTATTGTTTCTACCCCACACATCTGGCTGGGCTTCTCCAGCCACTCTGGGCAGTTCCCAACAGAATATTAAAAACACGATAAAGCAACAAGCATTAAAAATGTCCCTAAATAGGGCTGCCTTCAGATGTCTTCTAAAAGTCATTATGAATGCTCAGTGCAAAACATAAACCAAACACTTGGCAGATATAAACCTCTCTTTGCCCCTTTCAGTTAATTAACAATGTGGGTCAATCAGGGCTCCACCTCAGAAGGTGAAGACACTACCCAAGGAATGTGTGAGGAAGACAAGGTCTTGAACTGGCGGTACTTTATCCAGCCTGTGCGGGAACCTGGAGGGAGACTGCTCACATCAGACAAGGAAGCCACAGTGCACCTATAGGTCAGGTCAGCTGATAATCCTTGACCCCCACCCCATAATGACTTCCTCTTTGAGACTTCCTCCCTGGCCTGAGCAGCGAAAGGACCTCACTGCCTCTGCCTTTCTTCTTGCCGCATCCTTAAATGCACAGGAGCTCACCTAACAGAATGTCAACTTGCTTGAAAGACACTTACCTGTGTTTGCAAGCAAGCCCCTATCTCTCTCGTTCTCTGACCTTGCTCCAGTTATGAAATGTTCAGAGCAGGGCAAGTAGGGATCCCATAAAGTAAATGGGCTGTAGATGACAGTCATAAAGAGTAGTGATTCCTAGAACAGATAGATCCCTGTCCAAGTTGCCATGGCACCCCTGAACTAATTAAAAAATAACTTGGTAAAAGGCAGATAATTCTACCCCAAGCATTTCAGAGGGGTGTTGAAGGCTGGATTCCTGCCAGGAAAAAGAAAGGAAGGCGAAAGCAACCCTTTTAACTGCCAGGACCGTGGCTGGCTGGGTAAGTAGAGGCTGACACTTACGATGGCTGGAAGAGCAGGGCGAAATATGGGAGGCGTGTGTTAAATTGTGTAGACTCCGTGTAGAACATAGGAGGAATTTCCTTTTTAAAAGGGGCACGGAAAGGAGCAGCCTCTTTGAAGCCCAGCGTTTTATGAGATCTCCGTCCTTGGGAGCTGAACAGTAAAGATGACTCGCACCGCTTCGGGCTTTGCAAAATTACTACCAACGAAAAGGCTGAGTAGCTTTATCGAGATGCTGGAGTGGCCATTAAAACTTCAAAGGCAGTGTGTGACTTGAGCTTTACCTGTCACCGTGAAGGATATTTATTATAGGAAGATTTGGGTCCTTAGAAAAAGTTAACAGGGCGATATTAATGTGAAGTCTTGGGTATTATGAGATGGCCTCCCAACCCCAGCCCAGCAGTGTGAGAGATAGTTGTTTTCATTACTTATTGTCCTTGAAAAGCCGTCCAGAGGAAAGGCAGGTGAGAGACGAAAAAACCCCACCCTTGGAATGGACTAAGAGTGTCTTCTTCTGCAGCATATAATCAAATCCTTAGTTCCTTCTGCAACTGCCAGGATCCCACTGCTCTCGAAGGGACAACCGCTGGTGTTTGCTCTGCTCCCTTTTAGTAAAATACTGTCACAGACCCTCCAAGTGCCCCTATTTTCCAGGGACCACCCTGGATTTACAGAAGCAGTCCCAGTTTCTGATTTGATCCTGGAATGTCCCACTCTTCCTTAGGACACCCCTATTTTCATCGTAGACATGTTGGTGGGCATATGAGTTATGCGACCCCCTAGTCAAGGAGATAAGTAACCTGTATAGGGATGTGGTTTTTTTTAAAGGGATTAATGTTTTAATACATTTTTTATGTTTTGGAAGCTATCCAGAGGGGCTGGGGCAACCCAGTCAGATAGGCAGGATATAAATAAAATTATTATTATTATTATTATTGAATAGGATGTCCCTATTTTCATCAGAAAAATGTTGGAGAGTTTGGTATCACACTGGGGCATTATGGGAAATTTAAATGGCGTCTGGTGGTGCCAGCATCTCTACCTCCCCTGACAGGTAAGCCCACCAACTTAGGAGAGGTCCACTTTGCTGAGAGATTCCTCAGGCCTGAAATTATTCCTGCCTGGTTCTTATGTTCCAGTTCTCTAGGCCAAATTTCCCAAAGCTTCTGAGGCTTTCCCCTGGAATTATGGGACTGGTACCCCCTTTAGAGGACATGGGTGGCGCTGTGAGTTAAACCACAGAGCCTAGGACTTGCCGATCAGAAGGTTGGCGGTTCAAATCCCCGCGACGGTGTGAGCTCCCGTTGCTCGGTCCCAGCTCCTGCCAACCTAGCAGTTTGAAAGCACGTCAAAGTGCAAGTAGATAAATAGGTACCGCTCCGGCGGGAAGGTGTTTCTGTGCGCTGCTCTGGTTTGCCAGAAGCGGCTTAGTCATGCTGGCCACATGACCCGGAAGCTGTACGCTGGCTCCCTCAGCCAATAAAGCGAGATGAGTGCCGCAACCCCAGAGTCATCCATGACTGGACCTAATGGTCAGGGGTCCCTTTACCTTTTTACCCCCTTTAGCAATGTGTAACAGCAAGAAGTACCTACCTGGACAGCAGCCCATCCTTATTGTGTCTGCACGAGTCACTCTTGTGGGTGTGCCCACAGTGTAGACGCATGCAAAGTCTGCTCCTCCGAGGACAGGTAATGCTGTTATGTCTCTGCAAGGGAGTAATTACATGATTCAGTCACACCTGCAGGAAAGGTACAGCAGAAGTAGCTGCCCTCAGCGGAGGCTGACTGAGAGCAGGCAAGGCCAGAGCAATTAATCATGCAGAGATGCTGTGGGCACCCTCCTCTATTAGGGCTCGGGGCCCAGAGGAACCTTTAATCATATAATTTACTTCTTGCAGCATATTACCAGACCTCACACAGCACACCGTTTGGAAATCCCTCCTCTAATCTGAGTGTAATGGCGGCTTCATTGGAAAGAAGATCAGGCAGTGCAAAGTTTTCTTTTGATGTATTCTTTGATATTTAGCCTAATTTGCACTAGAGGGGTTGCTGATTTGGGCTCTGTTTTATCTATGCTAAAGGAGAACACCTGAAAGGAACATTACTTTGGGCAATCTGCCGTCTGCCACCAACAAAATGCAAAGTGGGATTCAGATTACCATTTGCAACCACATAGAAGAAATTAGATTTTTTTCTGGCCTGCGCCTGAACAGGAGGTTGCATGCCTCTCTGGTGGAAGAAAAGCAGGATGGAAATGTACTAAATAAAATGCATTTACTGTAATCCAACATTTGCAGCCCAATATTTACCTAATTTGTACAACTTAATTCGTATAATTCTTTTAACATCCAATTCTGTACTTTTAATTATTGCAAACTGCCCTGGAATCTATTCTCAGGAAGGGTGATGTGTAAATACAGTATGTTAAATAAAAACAAATAATATAAATTACAATGGCAGGAGGAAAAAAACAACGCTACAGGATTGTAAGAACTCAGAAACTTCCACCAACCTGGTCTTCTCCAGGTGTTGTGGTCCTCCACAACATCAGGTCCAGCCAGCATGGTCCCTGGTTGATGAGATTTGTTGTTGCAGAAGACTTCTAGTCTCCAACAGTGGCCTACCAGGTACCGATGGGAAACCGACAAACTGACTTTGAGGGTTGGTTTTTGTTGTTGTCATTTTTACAACCAAATTGTATAAATGATGATTATCCTCTTGGCAATGACAAACCTAGATATCATCTTAAAAAGCAGAGACATCACCTTGCCAACAAAGGTCCCTATAGTTAAAGCTATGGTTTTCCCAGTAGTGATGTATGGAAGTGAGAGCTGGACCATAAAGAAGGCTGATCGCCGAAGAAGTGATGCTTTTGAATTCTGGTGCTGGAGGAGACTCTTGAGAGTCCCATGGACTGCAAGAAGATCAAGCCTATCCATTCTGAAGGAAATCAGCCCTGAGTGCTCACTGGAAGGACAGATCCTGAAGCTGAGGCTCCAATACTTTGGCCACCCTGGAAAAGACCCTGATGTTGGGAAAGATGGAGGGCACAAGGAGAAGGGGATGACAGAGGACGAGATGGTTGGACAGTGTTCTCGAAGCTTCCAGCATGAGCTTGACCAAACTGCGGGAGGCAGTGGAAGACAGCCTGACGTGCTCTGGTCCATGGGGTCACAAAGAGTCGGACACAACTAAACGACCAAACAACAACAACAACAATCCTCTCTTGTTTTCTCCTGTGCTGCAAAGCATACTGCTTCTGCACACAGGCATTCCACTTAAGTGTTCAGGCCAACAGCTACCCACAAATGCACTCCATGCATTTGCTTAATCCTAAAAATTTAGTGGCCATCAGTTATATGGACTGAGCGATTGCCTATTTTGAACCCACCACTAGTCTAGTTCATGGGATAATAACCCCAAGTTCTGCTTGACTGCAAGGCGACATTTGATTCCAACTAGAGTAAGGGATGTGGCTTAGTGGCAAACTATCTGCTTGTTTTCCAGCTTCAGGATTCATCATTTCCAGGCTGGAATGGAAGAGACCAGTGTCTGAAATCCTGGAAAGTCAGTAGAGAAGCTACCAGTCAGTAGAGACAGTAGAGACACTATTCAGCTTCATGGACCAATGTTCTGACTCAGTATAAGAGGACTTCCTATGTTTCTAATACTAAGGGTCATGGTGGATGCTTCCCCTCCACCCCATAAATATACTACTTGTTTTATGGGCTTTGAGTCAGGGTGTCATGATGTCATGAAGGCAGGGCTCTATACTTCAACTCTATGCTTTTACTCTCATAATATGCTTGTACTCTCTTCAATACCATAACATTTATGCAAGACTGGTGGAGCTTCATCTTTTTTTGATGACGGACTGTGCACCAGCTCACCCTTGGGGCAACAAGCTTAAGAACCTGAGAAATTGACCTGACCCTTGGAGGCACTTTCAGGGTTGGCCGTTATGCCAGTCATTGATAAGCATGTAGATAAATGCTTCTGATTTTGATTACTGAATTCAAGCTAGCTCTTCTATGGCTTGGGGCTGAAATCAGTGGAAGAATCTGGTCATACAGGCTTCTGAGTGTTGGAGAGTCTCTCTCAGCTACTGGAAAGCTCTTATGGAGAGCTCCATGCAGGATGAGGGAAAATATATGAAGAGCCTTCTGGATTCAGGCCAAAGGCTTATAAATCCAACATTGTGTTTGCCACAGTGGCCAACCAGATGTGTTTGGGGTGCTCACGAAACAGGACATGGGCGAAACTGTTGTTCCCAGTGGCAGGTATTCAGAGGCAATACCCCTTTGATTCTGAAGGTAGTTATAGCCATCATGTCTTTCTGCTGACACCCTCAAATAATCATTCCTTCCCAGAAACCATTTCAGCTGCTGGTTTCATGCCTTCACTGTCAAACGAGAGCCAGCTGTGGCGGCAGATATTGTGCCTTTGGATTTTACATGGTGATCTGCCAGCATTTCTGGAGCGACAGCTCAGAAACAGAGAAGTTCACCTGTAACTGGGAATCTGCATGGCGCACCCTCAAGAGTTCTGGAACAGCTAAAGTCAAATTGTGCCTTGTCTAACAAAAATGTGGCTAAAAATGGCCTACTTAGCAGAGGATTTGAAAGACAGGTGATGCAACAGCAAGCTTTAAAAAGGTATCCAAGGAGGAACCAGGAAATTATAGGCCTTTTGGTCTAGTGTCTGTCTGGGTGGAAAGCATGACTAAATCTAGAATTATTAAGCTTATAATAGAACAAGCTTTGCTGAAGAAAAATCAGCAGGGCTTCTGCAAAGGGAAAGCCTGACCCCCTCAGCCTTTTATAATTCTTCCATAGTGTCCACAAACATCTAGGTGATATGGTGCCCAATTATATACTTGGGACTGCCAACAAGGATTTGACAAATTCCATGGCTAAGCAGATCACTAACAAGTAAAAAATTGGAAGCAGAGGATCTGAATGGAAAGTTTTCACAACGAAGAGAAGCAAGCGACAGGGTCCCCTGGAGATCTGAAATGGGATCAGTGCTTTTTAATCCATTCATAAATGATCAGGCTCCAGGGATAAGGGGTACCAGATGTCATTTTGTTGTTCCGGATGGCAAAAACCTAAGCGTTATATGAAGAATCTCAGAAAAAGATCTTCCTAGATGGGTGAATGGACAACAAAATGTCAAACTGCATTCAAGGCAAATAAATGATGTAAAGGAGCAACAAATCCGTTTTGCATATAAATTAACTGAGTCTGAGCTGGCAGTGATGAACCTAGGAAGAAATCTTGGGGATGTGTTCAATGAAATCTTGAAGGCTGTGTGTGGTGGGCTGCAGTGAGAAATATTATAAAATCTACACATGCATGCAAGAACACTGATATAGTTACATTTGGAACATTGTGTTTCATTCCGATTGCCCAACCTTAAAAAAGAAAAAGTAAATAATCTCCAATCATCCTGCGGAGATTGAGGTTTATCTCCAACACATTTGTCCAATACCAGTATAGGGTGAAGAAAAGGATGGCAGTGGCGGTTATAATAATATACACATTTTCAGAATCTGTGCTTCCAAGGGTTAAGAACAGTACACAGAGGCTGGGAGTGAAAATGCAGGTTTCGTGTGCTAACCCAACCGATGGCTCTCTGGCTGCAGTTTGAGTTCAGGTCCATGTGATTGCTGCAAGTTTCTCTCAAACACTTGGAATGTATTAACAAGATAACTTGACTTTCAAAGAATGGGCAAGGGTTTGCTAAATAAGATACACTGGGGGGGGGGAAAGCAAAGCTGTTGAGCCACTTCTTAGCTATTACAGGAAAGAAAGCAAAACTTAGTATTATTAGGGACCCTGCGCTTATCTCAGCCGGGTCTCAGCTCTTAGCAGATAAAGACTAACTAATCGTGATCAGAGCATTTCTGCCAACCTAGCAACCCATTCAACAGCTTCTTATTATGCCTATAAATCACTAGACGATAAGGAGAGTTGCACTCATAAGGTCTGGCCGAAAAAGAATCAATAGACGTTACTATTATGAGCTCAATTTACAATGGAAATCAGTGAGGCCTGTATGGAAATAAATCAAACAGTAAGGATGAATAGGCTGTAATTTTTCTGATTAACAAATGTTTTGCTTGTCATGAGGTCTTAAGAGCTGCTCTTAGCTTTTTAAAGGTCCAAAACAGGTTTCAGAAAAGTATATATTTACACTGGGGAGCTGAACACACATGCATGCACACACACCTACCGCTATTAGCATTCGAAGGCATACATGCACACAAAATGGGATATTGTCTTGAAATGCCTTTTGTGCGGGGCCATTTAGAGCAGGCATGCCCACAAAATAGCCGGGGGGGGGGGGAAACAACCTGGAAGAAACCTCAAAAGGTTGCTATAGAAATGTATCCAAAACAACAAATTATACATCCCACTTCCCTGCTGAAATCGAAAATATAGAAGTAGCATTTTGCTGCTTGAAGCCAGTAAGATTCTACAAACAAACGCCATGGCTGCGCTCCAAAGCAAACGTAGGGCAAACTCAAATGGTGAGCTTTTCCTGGGCCGTACCACTTCGTGCTGTGGAAGGGGAATGGCATGTTTTAATGTTCTCTACGAAGAAGAAACCTTTCACACGGGAAACTAGCTTGTCAGGGAGAAGCAAGCTGATATGCTTCTTGCCTACATGCAATGTTCTTCTTGGAGGAACTATAACAACTCTGCAATCTCCTAGCTGCAGCCCAAGATGGAACAGTCCAATAAAATACAGTGGTACCTCGGGTTAAGTACTTAATTCGTTCTGGAGGTCTGTACTTAACCTGAAACTATTCTTAACCTGAAGCACCACTTTATTTATTTATTATTTTTTAAAATGATATTTATTAGAAGTTTAAAGATTACAGAGAAAAAAAGAAGAAAAGAAAACAACCACAAAATTTAACAAAACATACATTACGGGGGGGGGGGGAGGAAAAAAATACATAAAAAACCAATACAACAATACAGCAAAAAAAAGGGGGAAACCACACATCCAATATTCCATTTCTTTATCTTACATTTGCTTGTTTCCTCGACCTCCTCACACCTCCCTTTTTGTGTTCTAGTTTAATTACTTGTTTCAGCAAATTCTTTCCGTCTTTCTCAATTTTTTGGTTAATTTATCTTAACAGTCTGACCTATTAATTAACTCAGCAAATCCTTTCCATCTTTCACTATATTCTGTCATACAATTTACCTTAATTTATTTTAACCTTATCTTACCATAAAATACCTTAAAGCTTAAAGCTTAATACTTATTTATACATAACTCCTTATATCATTTCTACTAAGGCCAAATAGTTTCATTCCAACGTTTTCCCCTAATATTCATTAACCTGAAGCACCACTTTAGCTAATGGGGCCTCATGCTGCTGCCGTGCCGCTGGAGCACGATTTCTGTTCTCATCCTGAAGCAAAGTTCTTAACCTGAAGCACTATTTCTGGGTTAGCGGAGTCTGTAACCTGAAGTGTATGCAACCCGAGGTACCACTGTATCTACCACTTGATTCTACTGAGTGTGTAGATTGGCCCTTGCTTGGACGAAACAGCCGTTGGAAATGGCTGCAACCTGATTCACCAGCAAGGAGAAAGGGGAGAGAAATGCAAATATTTGAAAATGAGCAAGGCTGCCTCTTTTATTCCTCAGAAATGCCATAACCAAGGATAGGTAACGCAGACCTGGCGGGCAAATCATTCTTTACAGATAAAATGAATGACTAATTCACAAGTGTATGCTAAGAAGTGTGCTATATCCTGAAACGATACAATTGCTGTAGATTTACTGGCAAATGTCAACATGTTAGCACATAACTGTTTGCACAGTTGCACTATCAGTGAAGTGCTTCCTCTATGTTTGACCCTTAGAGAAGAATTGCGAAGCCTAGTGGATTTCCTGCAATTTGGATCCTAGCTTGCTTGCTCTCCCCCAGTGCAAGGTCGCCATCATGTCTAAAAGCAGACCAACGCAATACTGGTTAATTGTGCCATTTTCTTCCCTTTCCAAATGGCTCGGCAAACTCTGCAAAAAGGACAGCGTATCCTTTATTACAGCAGCGATGTGTTCCATAATAAAGTTCAAAATTGGTTGTTTGCTTTTATCTTGGTCATTAGAGAGCCAACGCTGACCTTCTGAAATCTGCGTGCTTTTTCCTTTCAAATATCATCCATCTATATCTAAGCACAAAGCAATGGGACATTTTGACGTTCCCAATTTTTCATCATCAACAACACCCATATGCAGATACCCGTAATGTTAAAATGTCAATGTTGTGAGCCATTCAAAATGAGGAAAGCTACATTTTCACTCAAATATATATGGCAAGGCCGGGCCAAGACAACCTGTCGTCCTACATGGCTGTGATCCCAGACACTCAACCCAGGGTCCCAAAATGTTACAGAGAACACTATGGCAGAAAACGCTAGGGCATGAATTTCAGTTCAGGCACAGCCCAATGCACTTAAAGAACTATAGGCACACCTTAGCATTCTGTGGGATATAGCAAGGGATTCTGGGATGCTTCTCAGATCGCATGTTGCCTCATTGCTGCCCTCAAATAAATTGCTTGTGTGGTCATGCTGGCAACACAAAGGCTGGCATTTTCTCGGCCTGTGTGTTCAACCAGTAAATAGTATGTGTACAAATGCCAATTCTGTCACTGTTATGCTGTTATGCTATCCAACCTTTCAAGTGCTGAGACAGCTCAGAGGCATCCTTTGGTCAGTTTCCTCTGTCTTGGTCTATGGCTGGCCATTTCTCTCTGCCATGATCCTGGCAAAAGTCAACTCTCTCAAGCTGGCATTGGTGCCAAATAGAGGGTTCCCTTGAAATTCAAATAACGGCTTCAAAAGTGTGTTTTTTATTGGGACCATGGCAGGGAGAAAAGGGGATTAGCTCCCTGCCCCATTCCCCAGTCCAGAGGTTGCACAGGCTTCCCTGTGGCTGCTATTTACATTACAAAAACCTGGAGGTTGATTGCATTCATGCAATTAACTGTAATGTGTGCTTAGGTCCTTTGTCTTTATGTGCCGCCGAAACATCCAGAAGAAATTAAGTTTCTGTTTAGGTTTCTTTGCAAGATCTGTCTGCGAGATATAATGGCTCCTTTGGGAACTTGAAACTTGCGCTCAGCATTGTAATGGTGACTTCAGAATAAAAAGCTGTGACAGATCTAATCCTCCAATGTTTGGATGAACAGACAGGTCCAGCAAGCTCTCTACACCATTGGGGTGGTGTTGCTCAGCTGTTGCTGTTCTGCCGTACGTTTTGCGTAGATTAAAAAGCTCACACATATCTGTCAATGGGCCAAGCTGAGGACAAGTTTGCAACGCTCACAGTATGCATTAAGTAATGGGTGACACTGGTGGAATGAAACTTCATCTGATTTGTCCCCCCTTTTCTTAAGGCGGAGAGGGGGAAACAGGTCACACGATGTTGGAGGTGCAGGGACACACGGACTGGAGCTACGCCATCACCCCTGACTTTGCAGCATTCAGGGGCAAGATCTGAAAGGAGTTTGCAAATACAGTGGTACCTCGGGTTAAGAACTTAATTCGTTCTGGAGATCTGTTCTTAACCTGAAACTGTTCTTAACCTGAAGCACCACTTTAGCTAACGGGGCCTCCCGCTGCTGCCACGCCACCGCCGCACGATTTCTGTTCTCATCCTGAAGCAAAGTTCTTAACCTGAGGTACTATTTCTGGGTTAGCGGAGTCTGTAACCTGAAGCGTCTGTAATCCGAGGTACCACTGTATGTTTTCTTGAACACACTTAATAGCTTCCTTAAGATCAGGAACCCCAATTGCACAGGGATCCCCTGGATTCAGACCATACTGCTGAAGTTCAGAGGGTAGAGAGGGTGGTTCGACTTTTGCGATGCCTGAAAAGGGCCAAGGATTGCTCAGAGATATGTGTGTACTACCAGTGACACATGCAACTTCACAAGTGCATCCTGTATTCACTGCCCCACTGTGGGTACAACCTTTCCCACTGAGTATACAGAGTGGGTGGAACAAACCATAAAATAGGTCATTAAAGGAGAGGGACAAACAGAGATGATGATGATGATGATGATGATGATGATGATGATAATAATAATAATAATAATTAGAATAATAATAATTTATTTATACCCCACCAATTTGGCTGGGCTTCCCCAGCCACTCTGGGTGGCTTCCAACACAATATTAAAATACAGTAATGCATCAAACATTAAAAGCTTTCCTAAAGATATGGCGGGACGCGGGTGGCGCTGTGGGTAAAAGCCTCAGCGCCTAAGGCTTGCCGATCGAAAGGTCGGCGGTTCGAATCCCCGCGGCAGGGTGCGCTCCTGCTGCTCGGTCCCAGCGCCTGCCAACCTAGCAGTTCGAAAGCACCCCCGGGTGCAAGTAGATAAATAGGGACCGCTTACTAGCGGGAAGGTAAACGGTGTTTCCGTGTGCGGCTCTGGCTCGCCAGATGCAGCTTTGTCACGCTGGCCACGTGACCTGGAAGTGTCTCCGGACAGCGCTGGCCCCCGGCCTCTTGAGTGAGATGGGCGCACAACCCTAGAGTCTGTCAAGACTGGCCCGTACGGGCAGGGGTACCTTTACCTTTACCTTAAAGATATGGCAACGGGATTGAATATTGGCTGGAATGAGATTATGGCGTCAAATTGCACCATTGTTGAACAGCAACATAAAATTTTACTTAAAACACCAAGGCTCCTAATTACAATGTCTCTTGTTCATTAATGTAGAAAATGTCTGCACAACAAGGACATGTTTTAGTCCTGTACATGCATTATTCACTTGTAAGGAGCAGTATACGCAGTATACCTGAGGGAGCGTCTCCATCCCCATCGTTCTGCCCGGACGCTGAGGTCCAGTGCCGAGGGCCTTCTGGCGGTTCTCTCACTGCGAGAAGCAAAGCTACAGGGAACAAGGCAGAGGGCCTTCTCGGTAGTGGCACCCACCCTGTGGAATGCCCTCCCACCAGATGTCAAAGAGAAAAACAACTACCTGACATTCAGAAGACATCTTAAGGCAGGGAAGTTTTTAATGTGTGACATTTTAGTGTATTTTTGGTCTCTGTGGAAGCCGCCCAGAGTGGCTGGGGAAACCCAGCCAGATGGGCGGGGTACAAATAATAAATGATTATTATTATTATTATTATTATTATTATTATTATTATTATTATTATTATTGGATAAGTGTGCACTGAGGAGCGGACCTGAGCTTCTCTTTCCGCCCACAAAAGTGTCTTGTTTCTGGATGCGTGAAAACAAACCCTATGCACCAGCCCCTGCTTGTAAGTAGGGGCTTTGGGTGATCGAGATACCCACACCATCAGGGGCCCAGCAGGAAGTTCCTCATTGTGGTCTATTCTCACTGTGCACTGTGCGCACAGAGCACAGTTGTGGGGAAACAGAGGGCACACTTAAAGGGGTTTAACACACGTTGGCTCTCCTCTCCTCTTTCCACACATGCGCCGATGTCTTACAGGTGCCCCCATGAACTCCGTGGAGGACAGGTGGCATATTAATGTGATCATAACATGTGACGAGAGCTTTTGTTTTTGAGCCACGTTTATAAAACAGGATGAGCAAGGCATACCCTCTGAATTGTGAAATTTCACAGGTCATTCCCTACTGCTGCTGCTAAATAATGAGGCTGAATGCTGTTCGCTGGGAAATTAAACTGTATCTGTTTCTTTAGCACATACAGCAAAGCAGACATTTAAAAACCACCTAGTGCTGCTAAAGCAAATGTCACATGCTTTAAAATTATCTCGAGCAAAATGGCGGCATGGAGGCAAAGAGAGTTCACCTCCAAGTCAGAGGCTCATGTTTGAAATTGCATATAGTTTCTTTTTAAAAAGTTTTTGCTTACTTAGTAATGATTAATACTGAACTTTAGGAAAGGTCTGGACTGAAAGAGCAAGCTCACCTGTTCAAATCCAGCTTTGTATTTCCCTTGTGGTAATGTATTCAGTGGCTGTCAAGCTTCAGAGTATATATCAAGATATGCACATTTTACATTTTGCCACAGGAAGTCTATTTTCTTTCTGTGCACTATTACTCTTACAAAGGTCTCTAATGTTCTTCTGAGGGCTTTTTTTTTGCTTTGTTTGTTCATTTTTAATCATAAGAGGATATCAAACAAGCATGCTGGTATTTCTACACAGCTTTTCATATGTTCAGAAGCTTAACATTATGTTTTTGTGTGTGTATGTGTTGGAGTAGGGTGCAATTCTTTCAGGGATGACTGTTACCTTGACCCCCAAACAAAAACAAAAAACTTATCTCAATTCCCAAGTGACCCTATCACATTTTCATCTAGATGTGGTAAAGAAAGGGAGGAAGGGAGATTCACTCACAGTTTCGTTGCTAAGGCAAAAGAAAATGATGAGTCTCCATACATTTTCCACTTAAATGAAATTGTTTTGTTACTTCATGCACACTCTAGAATAGGAAGGAGGCAAATTAACTTCAAGTCTCATAATTTGGAATCCCCTCCAAACCTGTGCCAAAGTTTTGCAGCACGCTAACCCTGAATTTTTCAGTCCCCCACAATTTGAGCAATTGATACATCACACATGGGGTTCATACTTAGCATTAACTATGAACCCCAAAATTTGGAATCCCCTCCAAAACTGTTGCTGTTGTTTTGCAGCACTTTGCAACCCTTCATTTTGCGGTGCCTCGCAATCTGAGTAATTGCAAGCAAAGGACCAGGACTGAACGCTGGCGGTTTCAGACAATTGCCAGGAAAGTGTGCATTCACCTCACCAACAGGCAACTGCAGTGTAATTTCAGACACTGATTAGAGTACAAACAAGAAAAGAGTGGCTGCTTGGCAGTGCTCTTCCTAATGCTCGCCTAGACCTTTGTTTCCTCTGTTTACCAACACAGTCCCAGAGTCAACAGAAACATGACCCGTCATTAACGTGTCTCCGACTGGCTGCCATTAAGAGAGAGCTAATGGACATGGAGGATAACCAGTGGAAATACTGAATTCTTCTCAAAGATATTTACACAAAGCGAAAGTTTCTGGATATTTAGATATCAAACTTGAGGCATTTAGGGGAGCGAAGAAAGAAATTCCACTGCAATGATTGCAGGTAGCTGTTGCAGTGTATGGCAGCTTGCATCTTTTGTGCAACTATATTGTGAGACCAAGTAAATAAAAATAAAAATGCAGGAACAAAGAGCCTGGAAGCAAAAGCGCTAACTTCATTCGCTGGCATTCTGTTCAGAGGCATTTCTACAGATCTGTAACACGATCTCCTGAATGCCATGAGGGTACATTTAGTAGCGCAGATCCATTACCTATTGATAACTCACATCCCTTTCAAAAAGCAAAGGCAGATGGTTTGGCCCACAAGCAAAGTTCAGACATCCACATTAGGGTGATGCCTTTCTTTGGCTAACCAAAACATCACAAAATTGTGTGCAAGCTTTTGAGTTCTCCAGAAACCATCAGGTTAGATGGTAAACAAAGCAAAAATATTTGTAAAGGTGTGTGTGCGCCCACACAGTTTTGTAGTATTTGCGATGGCCAAAGAAAGGCATTGCCCTTATTTGCTTTTATCTGTGTTCTCTTGGGGATTGGCTGGGAATGGGAGCAATCATGGTTGCTTTGAAAGATGCAAGGCTGCAGGGAAGACTGATTTTGGTTCAACTAGGGATGCTACGTAAATGTAATTTTATTCTTTAAATTGCTACTTAGGTATTTAGTGAGAGCACTGGCTTCATCTAACTCAGTCTACGCTGACTGACAGTAGCTCTCTAAGGCTTCAGACAGTTGATATTCCCAGCCCTTCATAATGTTGGAGGTGCAACAGTAGGCATCATTCAGTTTGGAACTTAAGGGTTAGTTCTGTTATCAGTAAGTTAGCTAACTGAGAGGGTGTTGGAGGAAGAGATGTTGCCTAGCAACCAGGCAGGGTAGCATGATCTCTAGTGAGGTAACATGTGCCTTGATTGGCTGTGCAGTTCTGAGGGAGTTTTTCTTTCTGTATGCTTGGTTAAATGCCTCCATACTAGGGTTGGAATAATCTGTCTGTTTTGGTTCTCTCAGTTTCTCATTTTTCCAGTATTAAAATTAAATCCAGTTCTTTACATTTATGCAGAAATCTGTAGTGTGTTTTGGCATTATCATTCACCATTTTAGTGCAATTTTCTCCTAATAAAAACATTTCTATGCACAATTTTGACCAATCCACATCTTTTTGCAAGCAGTTTCTCCCAATATGCATGTTATTTTTACAGATATATATATATATTTAACGCACACTTTCCCCCTATATATGCATTTTTATTGGTTGTAAAACTTAATCATAAAATTAGGATAAGTATGAATTTCAAAATTTCAAAGAGTGTTTTCGTTCTCATATTGTATTGGAATGAGTGAATTTGACAAATTCAACTCTAAATGTGAACTGAACCAGATTTCTCTCTGAACGCTACTTCCTGCTTTGAACAAGACCTGAGGTAAGAAAGGCAAAACCTCTCTCATCTTTTCCTCCTCAAATTATATACTGTTTTTTGTTTTCAGTTTCCTTATTAAAGTGTTATCAGCACTTCTTTTGTCTCTGACTTCCATCTGACTTTGCTAAAACATAATTCATCTAAACCAGGGCTGGGACTGTCACTGGTCAGGTGACCGCCTATTACATGACTACAGTAGAATATTATCAAATATTTCACAAACCGTATATGACAGTCGGCCCGTCCCTTTAATTGTATCATAGGATCATTCTGAAGCAATGATAGGTATATCATTGCTCCCCAGCACTAAAGCAGATGGTCACGTATCTAAATAAGCCTTCATTTAGCAATGCACACTACTGCCTTGTAACACCCTTCAGAGGATTTTGACCCTCTCTACTAAAACACGAGACCTATTTTCTTCTGTTGGCTACATGCTGAAATCTCATGCTGGCATCTCTGAAGCGACTGCCACCAACGCAACAAAAACAAAAGCCCCAGATGCACAGAAGCAACCATCCTACAAGCAGATATCAGTTTGGTTCAGTGGTACCTCAGTTCTTGAACATAAACTGTTCTGAAAGCCTGTTTGGCTTCCAAAACATTCAAAAACCAAGGCGCGGCTTCCCATTGGTTGCAAGAGCCTCTTGCGCTCAGTGGAAGCCGCGTCGCATGTTCAGGTTCCAAAAAACGTTAGAAAACAGAAGCATTTACTTCCGGGTTTTCTGCATTCGAGAACCAAAATGTACAACAACGAAGGCGTTCGGGAACCGCGGTACCACGGTGCTACTATCAAATCTACTGCTGTGAGAAGGAGAGTTTTTTTGCAAGACCTGATGAAGAGCTCTGAAAAGCTTCTGGACTTAGGAGTCATTGAGTCGACAGCCTATACACTAGAGGAGAGGGTCTTATTCAGGGCCCAGTTGAGACGGCTATAAATTGAGGCCCACCAGTTGCAAAATGGTGGTTCAGGGGCTGAGCGAGTCTCAAAATAGTGGCAGATTGAGATAGTGTAAGGCATAATCAGTTAGCAATGGCTGTCATCACTTTCTATTGATATCCAATGCCTCTTTGGAAATTGCTAAAAAAATATATATGCCACAGCACTTTCCTTGTGGCAAGCTCTGTAGCTCAGCTTTCCTGAAGCTAAGTACAGACTTTTATTTGCTGTGGAGATATTGTGACTCAGCCTCATCATTCTAGGCCGAATTTGATGATGCAATTGCTCTAAATGGAGAAGGCTTTTCGTTCTACATTTTTTCCTTTTTCTCCCCAAATGCCTCTCAAAGTATTTTAACTCATCCCCTGGAATTTCTTCTCCCATTATCCACACTCAACATGCACTTTATTGCTATTGTTTTATTTATTTATTTATTTATTTATTTATTTATTTATTTATTTATTTATTTTTATTATTATTTATTTCTACCCCACCCTGCCAGGGTTCCTCCTGCCACTCTGGGCGGCTTCCAATAAAATACTAAAAATACATGAAAACATCACTCTACGCAACTGCCATCTCCCCTCCCCAGCACCCCCAGAATTCACTTCTTCCTTCTTTAACAGCTTTCTGCTCCTACCCTTTCTTTTCCATGCTCAGTTTAATGATTTATTCTTAATGCAATACATATTAACTGCTTATCTTACCAATCCTCCAAACGCCTCCTCTAGCCCTTTCCCCTCAGAGAAGAGGTCCTTCCCTTCATCCTCCCGCCGCCAACACCACCTGCCCCAAAGTTCTCTCTCTCCTGGCCACCTTTACTCTGGATGTCAGGAGTTGCTGGTGCTGGCCTTAGCTGGACCAAAAAGCTATGGCATGAGTAGCAGGCTGGTCAGACAAATGAGGAGGAGGCACTGGGCGGGCTGTGACACTGAGGCCCACCTAAAAGTAGCCGGATGCCCATTGTTTAAGGACACTTGGCATGATTCTCCCTGTTCTTTGCTACTGTTCCAGTAATGCATTAAACATGTGACTGCTTGGGGAATCATGCTATGACCAGACCAGTGCCACCCCTAATGTAAACAAGAAAATCCATGCTAATCTTAAATTTTAACCAGGAACTGCTGTTCAACACATGTGGCAAAACCACATAGTGCTGCTTTCCCTGGCTTATGCCACTGCTGATGGGGAAATCTCATATTTGACTACTTCCCTGCAAAGGGGTGGGGGCAGCGGCGTAGCGTGGGTTGTCAGCACCCGGGGCAAGGCAAGTAATTTGCACCCCCTAACCCGGGGCAAGGCAATTAATTTGCGCCCTCTAACCTGCCGCCGCTGCCAGCTTCTTGCTGCTGCCTGGGCTGCGGTATTTACGGTAAGGTAGCCACGGCTGCGGTGGCGGGTCCGTGTCAGGTGATCTGAGGCGAGTTGCCGCTGGCGCTGCCGCCCAAACGACGCCGCTTGCCCAGGGGAGGAGGGCAGAGAGGCGAGGAAAATGCAACATGGCCCAGCAGCTGCAGCAGCAGCGGGGGGGGGGCTGTGAGGAGGGGCTGCCTGGCGCGCCCTCCGCGGCCCTGACGCTGCCAGCTCGTCGGTTCCGCGAGACATGGGGTTCTGCTACAGCCTGCGCCCGAGGCTCTTCGGCGACTCCAGAGGCGGCGAGCGCGCCCCCCCAGATGTTGCGCCCGGTGAGGCCGGCCCCCCCTGCACCCCCCACGCTACGCCACTGGGTGGGGGCAGGCAGGGAGAAACCTTCCTGAATTGCAGGAGACCAGGACCAGGACAGGAGAAAGGCTTCTAACCCTCACAGCTTCCCTGTGGTGCAAGTTTGCTATGTAGGGGAATCATCATTATTTGGGCGGGGGGCATAGAAATCTGATACCCCCTCCTTTCACCTTTAGTCTGCTGTGGTATACCCCAGGAAAAGCTGTATTAGGTGATTCTTCTGCATGTGTGTCCTGATCCCCTGGCCTACCTGTTCAAAAGCCGAGGGCCGATTAGCATCTGCAAAGTCTGAGATCCAAAGTCGAAGGCCGAAGGTCAGGAAATGAAGCCCAGGGTCAATCCAAGTCCAAAGGCAGGATGCAGTCCAGCATCACGCCCAAAGTAGAAACCCATGAAGGTCCAAGGAGAATCTCAGACGAGGTCCCTCAACATGGGCAGTTGAGCAGACACAGCACCTCAGCTCTGTTGCCTTCTGATACTGTGCCTGCTGAATGCAGCACCTGGTCTTGATGAGGCATGTGACCTTCACCTGCTCTTAGCTTGCCCCAGCTGAGGAACCACATGCCTCCTTCCCCACCTGGCCAGCTTGTGAACTGGGCTGCAGGCCCTGGCCTCCCTCTGCTTCCTGTTCCCCACATCTCAGGACCTGCTGTGTTTGTGGGGACGAGCCCCTCTCTGACTCATAGAATCATAGAGTTGGACTAGACCACAAGGGCCATCGAGTCCAACCCCCTGCCAAGCAGGAAACACCATCAGAGCACTCCTGACATATGGTTGTCAAGCCTCTGCTTAAAGACCTCCAAAGAAGGAGACTCCACCACACTCCTTGGCAGCAAATTCCACTGTCGAACAGCTCTTACTGTCAGGAAGTTCCTCCTAATGTTTAGGTGGAATCTTCTTTCTTGTGAAATCTTCACTCTTGTGAGGAGACCCGCTGCTGGGCTTCCTGTGCACTGTGCCCTCGTCATCCTCTGTCACCCCGTGAGTACTAACTACACCAACCTCTCTCTCCCCCCCCCCCGCTTGAATTTACACAGATCTAAAAAAACTCTGGGGAAATGACTTTAAGTAAAGAGAAAAAGAAGTAATAGTAAATTATACAGTGGTACCTCGAGTTACAAACTCTTCAGGTTACAAACTCCGCTAACCTGGAAGAGTTACCTCGAGTTGAGAACTTTGCTCCAGGATGAGAACAGAAATTGTGTGCTGGCGGTGCAGCAGCAGCAAGAGGCCCCATTAGCGAAAGCACACCTCTAGTTAAGAACAGTTTCAGGTTAAGAAAAAGACCTCCAGAACGAATTAAGTTCATAACTAGAGGTACCACTGTATATGGAATTTGCCATTAGCTCATCAGCACCATCTAGTCTCACATTTGTATAACACACTGAAAACACACTTAAAACGTTATATTTGCAGCTGTATAGCTGAGTCCCAATAGTGGGTCCAACGGTCAAGAAGGCGGTTTCTGCACATCCTGTAGAGGGGTGTGAGAGGCAGATGGGACTTATCAACCTGGGAATGTGGCCCATCTAGGAGAAAGAAAACTCTGATCCTAAAACTCTGCTGTATTGAAGGAGTATCTTCGGGAGAAGAAAATGCTAAGGAGTAAACCCTACACAAATCCAGAGTGGAGTCCCTGTGGCGTTTACCTCCTAGGATGGGTCATAAGGAAAGGGTTAAAATAGGTGTGATGTGATTGGCCAGTGAGAATGCAAGGGGGGAATAAAAGTTAGAGTGGGAGATTTTGAAAGTCAGTTGAGGTTTGGGAGTGAGTTGAGTTGAGTTGAGTTGAGTTGAGTTGAGTTGAGTTGAGTTGAGTTGAGTTGAGGTTTGGGAGTTGAAGAAGGAAGAGGGAGGTTTAGGTGTGGGTTGGTAGAGTTGTATTGTGAGAGAGTGAGAGGAATTGTTAGGTGCAGTCAGATAGATAGTTGGAATAATCAGTTTGGAGTTGTTAGGAACTAAGAATAAGAAACTGCCAAGTAAAATTAACTGTAACCATAAGCTTGTTCCTGCATTTAAAAATAAACTTGATTATTTGTTTATGTTAACAACTGACTGGACTCCGTGTGTCCCCGTGAGATACGGGGTGGTGGCAGCGGAAACAGCAATCACAGTGGCAGCACAGGGTCAATAGACCGTCAAACGTCCAGGGCCCCTGTGTGTGATCGCCACAGTCCCTAAGATGGTTGGATCGCATCTTGTACGCCTCCCTCTGGCAACTCCTGCAGCCAAGCAGGTGCCAAACGTCTTGCTCTGCTTTCTTTGGACCACATCAGTGACACTGAGAGAGATCTTGTTCCCTGGGCAGCCCAGGACCTCCATACACACCGCCTTAGCTTCCACACAGGGGAGGCCACTTTGGGGCTGCTAACGCAGCGGTTTGACTTCACCCCCGGAGGTGCACTCCATTGTCTCTCAACAACAACTAGATCCAGGAATTTAGTGGAGTCTGGCACCCATGAACTCAAAACATTATATTCTCCTGGCTGTTTGTGTGTCTGTGTTTTAAGCCCCAGGCCTCTTGCCTATTATTTCAGAGGCTCCCAAAGACACAACAAGAAGGCCTCCCTTTTGCTGTAAATGTGCGTGCAAGCAACTTCCAGCAACAGACTGTAAGCGACGAGCACCATTAAGTGAATTTCAAAGCAGGTGCTGCAGAGCAAAGTGGACAAAACAAAACACGGGATTGAGGGCGGGATGCTAATAAGGAGCATATCCACAAACTTTGTTCCTATTAAATAGCCCTCAAATATAAACACTCTTCAGCCGGTGTTGACGGGTCTAAGCCTAAATTTAGGTTGGGTGACTCGTTATATATTTTCAATGGCACCATGCCCATCGTGAGTCTATGAATGGCTATGGGATGGATGGAAGTCCGGGAGCGCTTACCACAGTGTTGCCACATATGTGAGATATGAATCAAGGACCCTGTAAAAAGTGCAAGACGTTTTGCCTGCTCGTTTGAGAAATAAACTCGGCGCAGAACTGAATTTGATGCCAGATGTTTGGGAGATGGCCGTAAAGTAGCTGTTCCTAATTTTGCATCTGTTGAGGCTCACACTGTGTGCTATAGCAGCCTTGCAATAGCTACCTTGCCTTCTGAGGCAGGATGCATAAAGTAAACCACCTTTCTATATTTTTATAATATACACTGAGCCTAAGAGGATGTTTGCTGGATTGTGCCACAGGTACTTCCAGTTGATCTCCAGTTTCCAGCACTGGCTACGATGCTTCTAGGAAACTTATAAACAGGAAATGGAGGCAAACAGCTCTCCTCTGATGTTTAACATCGCTCCCTGCACCCCCACAAGCAACAAGGGCTTAGAGACATATTGCATCTGTACCTGAAATTGAGCTACAATAACCAATAGGTGATGATAGACTCACCCTCCACAAATTTGTCTAATTCTCTTTTAAATTTGTCTAATTCTCTTTTAAATGATTTCCCTATTGCCAAATCTGGTGAGAGCAAACTCCCCATGGAATTTGTATCCATGTTTCTGTATCGACACCAGAGCAGTAGGCTCCTAATTTTTCACACCTTGAATCCCATCATGCTTCATGAAAGCCTCTTAAATATATTTGTATATATTTTGGCTTCCCCCACTCCCTTCTGTAATTTCCCCTAATTGTTCTCCATAGCCCTATTTTCTCTCTCTCTTTTCTGTTTAAAAACTCACACACATATGTATGAAGAATTTCATTTATAAGGAAGTTGACTGAGAAAGAAGAAAATAAGAAAGAAAATGAGTGAGAGAAAAGTATAGGAAAAGTGTTATAATACAATAAGTATACAATAAATACAATCAGTTACATTTCCATCCATTACTATATAGATGTGTATAAACTTATTATCCTAATACAAATATATTTATCAATACATTATGTATAAACTCATTCCAAATGTCATTATATTTTTCCAAAGAAAGTGTGCGTCTATAAGCAGTCCATTCATATGTTCCTAATATTGTTGTGTTATCAGGTTATTGATTAAGGGGAATCAAATCTCTATTCTTCCAGTTCATTAGTAGGGCTCACAGAATCCATTTCCACTGTCCTGTTGTCAGTTTCTGTACAATAGGTATATAGTTCAAAAGAATATTTTCCCCTGAAAATCTTACATTTTTCTGTGGTGTCTTATTCATATAGTCCAGCAACTTCCCCCCAAATTTAGTAACACTGTAGAAGCGTGTGTTGCAAAGAAGCAACATCTCCAACCATATTACATCTCCAACAAAAAGCTACGTTAGGTAGCCCTTTCTTATAAAAACGTAAGGTAATCCAATAGATTCTGAACAATGTTTTTGGTTGATTTTTTATGGTCAGATGCAACCCACTTAAGTGGGATCCATGATGCAGTTTTGGATCCCTACTCGCTACTTGAAAACAATTGCACTGGAACAGAGGTTAGGAATCTGTGGCCCACTAAGCTGCTCTTGGGCTGCAGTCCCCACCAGAAGGGCCAATGAAGATAGGAGCTGAAATCCAGCGACATCTGGAAGACCACTGCAAGCCAAGAGGCCAGAGAGAGATCAGCACCAGGTAGAAAAGGGCAGCTGCAGTGTGTGCCATCTCTTTCATAGCCCCGCTGGTGAGATTTCAGAAGCATCAAGTCGACTGCTGGGTAGAAGCAGCATACCAGACCAGTCGGATGCCGGCCTGGTTGAGGAAATTCTAGATTCATGAGTTAACAGTCCACTGCTTGGAGTTTGGCTTTGATGGCTATCACCCTACGTTTTCAATACACCGGAAATTTAAGGCAAAGCGGCTGGGTGGACTAAGATCTAGGTGTCGCATAAATTACGGACCGTTCAGACCTCCCCGGTGCTGTAATTAGTTCTGATGTGTGCCTCTAAGGTACCCTTGGTATTTCAGAGATTGCTAGCAATTAAATATCAAAATAGACACAGCATTGTAACCTCTCTGAGCTAGATATTGCACAACTAAAAATAAATGCCTACGCCCATTTAAAATGAACACACACACAAAACTAGACAAACTGGCTGTTAAGCTACCTGTGTATTCATGAGAGATTGTGCCTTTATCACGATTGGCATGCAGATCAAAGTTTTTCCAAGAATCATAAATAAAACAAGACATACTGTGGTATCTGTGGAAATAAGCTATGCAGGCAACAATTTCAAAAGACAGAAGGGCTTGATTGGATTTCTTTCTGGGGAAAAAAATTGTTTAAAACAAAGAAACGAAAAATAAATCAGAATGCCAATTCACAAGCGGTGATGAGCAAACTGAGCTTTGGCTTTTTTGAGGCAGCTGCAATAGGTTGATTGATGTGAGTTTATGTTGCACAGTTTAGCTTAATACAAGTGGATTCCAGCCACTTTTGACTGAATAACTGTGCTATGTGAATAAGAAATTGTTAGCACTGAGAATGTGAAAATAGGTTTCTCTGTGTGTGTGTGTGTGTGTGTGTGTGTGTGTGAGAGAGAGAGAGAGAGAGAGAGAGAGAGAGAGAGAGAGAGAATGAATCTACATCCTTGTGCAGTTCACAAAACTTTCCAAAATGAGGACCTGCTCCAGTATCACCTTAGTCCACCTGTCCAGGATAGAAGGTAGAAATAAGCATTTTATTCTAAAGGAATTATATCTGATTTTCTGCCATGGAAATGTGCACCGCAAGAGCTCCTCTCACTGACCGTAGGCATCCATTTTTGGCCGAGAACTTCATGGAAACGGCAGACGAGATGTTAAAACTATTCTTGGGCTGTGCTGCTTGGCCTAAGGAGCGCACAGGGCAGGGTGTGGTAGTGTGGCTGAGTGTAAAAAAAAACTTCCTGCACATATGAAATGAAGCGTGTCAGCCAGAAGAGTTCCAGCCTAGCTTTCTTCCTGATATTATAGTTTTGTATGTTCACGGAGGGTTGTTGTTTTTTAATCAGTACGGAGGAGCATTTGGTCATGTGCGTGTCTCCCGCTCCTTCCCAGAAAGCTGAAATAGGGACAGTTTTACCAGTTCTCCTGTCGTTTATGTATATAAAGTATTGCTATTTGCCATCTGCATGGGAAATATTAATATTTATTCCCTACCTTTTTGCAATGATTGAATATATGTGGTAGATACTGTAATAAGCAGACTGGGGATATAGAACTAGTTGACTGGAATGCTAAAATTCTCCTCACCTTCCCATCATTCCTTGTCTCCCTGGATGCTTGAAACTGATTTATTTCACATGCTTGATTCTTGCCCTTGTTGGCTTATGTATTTGTATATATTTCAGTGCTGTAAGTCATTCTGAGGACATTTAAAGCACATAAAAAGGTAAAGGTAAAGGGACCCCTGACCATTAGGTCCAGTTGTGGCCAACTCTGGGGTTGCGGCGCTCATCTCGCTTTATTGGCCAAGGGAGCCGGCGTTTGTCCGCAGACAGCTTCCGGGTCATGTGGCCAGCATGACTAAGCCGCTTTTGGCGAACCAGAGCTGTGCACGGAAACACTGTTTACCTTCCCGCAGGAGCGGTACCTATTTATCTACTTGCACTTTGACATGCTTTCGAACTGCTAGGTTGGCAGGAGCTGGGACCGAGCAACGGTAGCTCACCCTGTCAAGGGGATTCGAACCGCCGACCTTTTGATCGGCAAGTCCTAGGCTCTGTGGTTTAACCCACAGCGCCACCCACGTCCCTTTTTAAAGCACATGACCTACCCCAAATAATCTTGGAAACTGCAGTTAACCTCCCACAGAGCTACAATTCCCAGCACCCTTAACAAACTGCAGTTCCCAGGGTTCTCTTGGGTAAGTCACATGCTTTAAACGTATGATGTGCATACAGCCTGAGACTCACCTGGGGAAAGTGACAAAATCAGTAAGTAATATAAAGTAGATTCATATGTGCAGAATAATAACCCTTGATGTGCTGTCAAGAACAAAGGCAACAAAAAGAAACAAGGAAAGGGAAGGAAGAAGGTCGCAGGGAGACTTGGGAGAAAATGTGGAGACTTAGAAGTGCTTGCAACAGACTCCAGTTACCCTTCAAAGTTAAGAACATCAGGTCTTTCTAATGATCATTTACATAGCTTGTTTAATTTATAGCGCAGTTTACAGACATTGTGTTTTTGCTGACATAACACCATAGTCAGGTGCATCATTTTCACATTCCACAAGATAAAATATTGTTGCTGGCATCCGTTGGTCTCCAGAGAAAATGGAGTGTGCCTCTGGGGGTGAAGTCAATCGCTGCATTGCGTGTCGAGGTCCCCAAACCACCCCCTAAATAAATCACAATTCACACAGAATTTTTGTTTAAGGTTTTTGGCATAATTTTGGCCACAACTTTATTAAAATACATAAATGTGAGTGGTTGCTTAGGCATTGGTTCCAACTATCTGTCCCCATCCAGGGAAAGAACTGACTTCCAGATTCCAGCGAAAGCCAGTAAGGGGAAACAATACTGGGGAGAAAATACTGGGGAGAAGCTCTACCTCTCTTTTAAATCAGAACCAGTGAAGCCAGTGAAGTTCCTGTGTGAGTGTCTGGAGGCGGTTGGAGGATGGATGGCGGCTAACAGATTGAGGTTGAATCCTGACAAGACAGAAGTACTGTTTTTGGGGGACAGGAGGCAGGCAGGTGTGGAAGATTCCCTGGTCCTGAATGGGGTAACTGTGCCCCTGAAGGACCAGGTGCGCAGCCTGGGAGTCATTTTGGACTCACAGCTGTCCATGGAGGCACAGGTCAAATCTGTGTCCAGGGCAGCTGTTTACCAGCTCGATCTGGTACGCAGGCTGAGACCCTATCTGCCTGCGGACTGTCTCGCCAGAGTGGTGCATGCTCTGGTTATCTCCCGCTTGGACTACTGAAATGCGCTCTACGTGGGGCTACCTTTGAAGGTGACTCGGAAACTACAACTAATCCAGAATGCGGCAGCTAGACTGGTGACTGGGGGTGGCCGCCGAGACCATATAACACCGGTCTTTAAAGACCTACATTGGCTCCCAGTACGTTTCCGAGCACAATTCAAAGTGTTGGTGCTGACCTTTAAAGCCCTAAACGGCCTCGGTCCAGTATACCTGAAGGAGCGTCTCCACCCCCATCGTTTTGCCCGGACGCTGAGGTCCAGCACCGAGGGCCTTCTGGCGGTTCCCTCATTGCGAGAAGTGAGGCTACAGGGAACCAGGCAGAGGGCCTTCTCGGTAGTGGCGCCTGCCCTGTGGAACGCCCTCCCACGAGATGTCAAAGCGATAAACAACTACCTGACATTCAGAAGACATCTTAAGGCAGCCCTGTTCAGGGAAGTTTTTAACGTGTGATATTTTAGTGTATTTTTGGTTTCTATGGAAGCCGCCCAGAGTGGCTGGGGAGGCCCAGCCAGATGGACGGGGTAGAAATAATAAATTATTATTATTATTATTATTATTATTATTATTATTATTAGGAGCTGGGCACCAGACCCTCACCTCTCCCCGCATGTTCCCAAGCCCCACGCCAGGAATTCAGACGAAAGCATGGCCAGCCCCTGGATTCCTTTAACGGAATTCCCTTGCAGCAGCAGCATTGGAAGGGCAGGCACAGCCAACCACATCCCCTCTACCAACCAAATTTTAACCAATGCCTAACCGCAACCTTACAAGTTGTGACGATTTGCTACGCAGTAGGCAAAAACCAAATGGCACCAGCCAATCCGCCAAATGGACAAAATTCCTACCAGGCCCCTGCCCCAAAGCAGACGACCCCATGATAGGCATAGCAAGGTCAAACGCAACAGCCCTAAATTAGGGAGGGTGGGCGGGCGATCTGATGCACGCAGCAAAAGAGACTGAAAAAAGCTGCGTGCCAAGAATATATAACCTTCGGGCCATCCCTCTAAATGGTAACATCAAAAACTCCCCAACAACCCAAATTGGCCCAATCACAGTCATGGCCATCCAAATGGTCCAGCCCAGTGACCAAGAGGGGGTGTCCTGTTAGACCCCACCACAACACGTGCTCTCCATGAAGGAGAACACGCTTTAGCAGCAGCTCAGGGGCCTCCCTGGAGTGCAAGCCTGAAGGTCTTGGGCTGCCCAGACGCCGAGTCCACCTCTCAGCCTTGTTGATGTGGCCCAGAGGATAGCAGAGCAATACGTTTGACACCAGCTTGACTGCCAGAGTTGCTGTAAGGCATTTGTGGGGTGTGGGGTGTTAGGAGAGGAGTGGCAAACACGTTGTGCTCTTTCTAGGGTAGTTTGTCTTTGACCCTCGTCTGCACTCAGCTCTCACCTGTGGGTCCTAGAAGCTGTCAGTGTGCAACAGCGGCCACACCCGGGAATGGCTTTGGCTGGCTGGCTAAACCAGGCAAGGGTAGCCAATGGGTCGCAAACCCTCCATGAGTTGTGGACTTCTCCTGCATGTGAAGACAGGCTCCAGCAGACTGAGCAGGTGAGGCCAATAGTGGGTCCAATGGTCAAGACCACGTTTTCTGTACGTGCTGTAGGAGGAAGTGAGGAGCAGATCGGGCTTATCAACCCTGGGAAGGTAGCCCATCTAGGAGAAGGAAAACTCTGTTCCTAAACCTCCGCTGCATTGTAGGATGTCTTCAGGAGAGGAGAAGACTAAGGAGTAAATCCTGCACAAATCCGGAGTGGAGTGGAGACTTGTACACCTCTTTCCAGCAACTCCTGCAGATAAAATATATCTGCAGACAAATATTACAAATGATATTATATATTAGTGCAGGGGTCAGCAAACGTTTTCAGCAGGGGGCCGGTCCACTGTCCCTTAGACCTTGTGGGGGGTCGGACTATATTGGGGGGGGAGAAGAACCAATTTCTGTGCCCCACAAATAACCCAGAGATGCATTTTAAATAAAAGGCCACATTCTACTCATGTAAAAACACACTGATTCTTGGACCATCCGTGGGCCAGATTTAGAAGGCAATTGGGCCGGATCCGGTCCTCTGGCCTTAGTTTGCCTACCCTTATATTACTGTATATTTTCTCTTATGGAATATTAAAGAGTTGTTTTCATGTTTGTAAACTCAAACTTAACTGTTGTCTTTTTAAAGCCGTAGTTCGTTAATGAGAGTGGTACTTTTTCTGTTAGGTTATGTTCACAGACAAAGAAATAGTAGTAAATGAGGACTGTCCCAGGGCCCCACAATTAGACCAGAGCATTTTGGGCCTTAGACATGACTCTGCGAGTTCAAATACCAGCTTGCCATCTAGAGATGTTCTTGTTGCTCCTGCTTCTTAGACATGTTCTAGTATTTGAGCACTGAGGACAAAAAAAAAAAAAAAAAGGTTTGGGCGTGCCTACCTGTGCAACAGAGTGTTTTTCTCCCCCTTTGAGAATAAATAGGTGGAAATTTCCCTCTAATTTGATCTTTTCATCCCTCCAGTGTGTGGGTGGTTTGAAGCTATGCCAAGTTGTACCAAAAGTACTATACATGAAAAAGAGTTTCAACATGGCAAGACATGTCTGAGGTTGCTGAATTGGCCTGGGAAAGCTGGTTGTGGCTGTTAGGAGTAGTGTAACTGGTAGAACTATCTTGGAAAACCTAAGGTTACATTGATTCTGTATGCATGCCATTGGCTTGAATTCTTTCCCAGTTCTCAGCAATTCCCCCCCCTTTAAGATCATTATGCAAAGATGTTTACACCTAACTTGGCAATCTTCTAGCCTGGCCATTTTTATTCTTTTAACACAAGAAGGTTGTTTTCCACAGCAGGTTTTGAAACAGCAGAAAACCGATTCTTAAACTTTGTCAGAGAATGTGACATTAAGGGAGTTGTGAATTCAGACAGTCAAGTTTATCTCCTTACATTCTCTCAAATACAAGTTGCTTGCCTTGATCTACTATTATTATATTATTATATTATTATCTACAAATACAAGTTGCCTGCCTTGATCTACTATTAAATTATATGGTCAGGGTAAATTGTGAAGTTAGGATTACGCCCTGCATGCGATCCCCACCTGACCACTATTTAAATGTTACATTGGCCTTCATCCAATGATTGCTTGCCAAAAAATATAACAGAACCCCAGCAACTGAGCCCAACCTGCTTTTAAAAGGGTTAGGTGCTGTCTGTGCTAATTTGAAGAACGTTGGCTAGCTGACACGGAAGTGAATATCACGTCTTGGGGTGTTTCCAATCATCCTCAAAGCGAAAAGGATCTCTGCCTCCAGCCCAAATGTAAGTATGTTGGGAAACTATGAACAAGCTACTCAACCCTGTTTCCTGAACGTGGTTTTCAACCATGTTATTTTTGAAAAGTCTTCTTGTAATGCGCCTTCCATATGCCTTGCTCTTTGGAGAAAATGAAAGGAATGGACTATTTCAGAGTAAGAACTGCAGAATTAGTTTAGACACAGTTTTTAAAACGATCATATTTTTGTTTGACATGAGATTGATTTTGCATTTTACTGCTGTGTCTTGTACTATGACTCTAATAGTGCAATCCTATGTGTACTTCCTCAGATGTTAGTCCCAGTCTATCTAGTGGGCCTGCTTCCTGTGTTTAGAACTGCAGACTAATTTTAGGAATAAGAGAGCAATCATCCTGATCCTACTTTCTTTATGAGAAATCACAGAATGGCATGCAGCTGTTTTCAGGATTGTACACTTTCTAATTTATAACCATCCTGGGATGAAAAGTTTTCTTCCACTTCTGTCCTAGGATGGTAGACTCCTGAGAATCTCAGCTCTGATTCTCAACTAAGCTTTTCAGCTCTAATTATTCTCGAAGCACGGCTTTCTAACACTCTGATATGTTTCAGTTTGGAAAACAATGACAACAGTGTGGTTTTCCGGCCATTGAAATGAAGCTGGTTGTACAAAGGGAAGACTCAGATCCATTTCCCCACCTACTTTTCCCCATGCCCATACCGTACCCCCCAACATCCTGCTGATCAAAATCAGAACACTCATTTTTGGGTCTTGCCCTCTCGCTGGATTTTTGGTCCTGTGCTCTGGCGCGAGCTTTCTGACTTGCACCAGAGTGCGAGACCAAAAAAAGGAACATCTGATCAGAAACCAGGATGGCTTCTGTAATTCCGGGATGTCCCACTCGAATCGGGACAGTTGAGTGGCATGCCATACTTACCAATGTTCTGTGTTCCACACACACCCCTGCATGAAAATTGGCCACAAGGAAGCATGACGTTGGACCTGAGAAAAGTTCCTCTCCTCTTGAGTCTGTCCGACTGATGAAGGAAAGGGATATCTAAACTCTAAAAACTGAAATCAAACGTCCTAAAAAGACAACACTCCATTCACAAAGTGGGCACTGACTAATACCCATCTCTTCTTGCAGATGTGGGCACAAGGGCCAGCTCCCATATGTAGTCTTGCACATGACCACACCATCACTTTTCTGGGCGAGCGAAAAACATCAGCCACTTTAGAACCAGCTCTCAGTGGTCCCAACTCTGCAGAATGAGGAAGAGAGGTACAGAATGCAACAGGGCTGACTTACCACATTTTGAAGTGAAATAATACACACCACCCCATGAGTAAGTGAAGAAATACATGCAGCCAGCTAAAGGGGGTGAAGCACAAGACCATTAAGTCTGAGGAGGCCCCCCAAAGCCCATTACATGTGGAGCCTTAAAAGGTAGTCAGAATAAACTGGTTCAGGATTTCTGCAGACAAAGCTCTTGGTTTTGCTTTGTTTTTTTAAAAAATACATTGGCAGAGAATGAAAATCCTCTCACTTTACTCAAGATCATCTTCCATTACGGATCCCAGGAAATCCCATAGAGGGGTGGCTGTGTGGTGATGGGGGAGCAATGTTAGCAGGCTAAAGAGAATGAACCCTGGAACTTGTTTGTATATGATAACGACATATTAGGATCCAGCTTTTGCTTGATTATCAAAAGGGGTGGAACTCCTATCAGCAATCGGCTATCAGATATCATTTTCTTTTATCACTTTACTTATCATCCCAGGCAATTATTCAACAATGGTAGACAAAGTCAGTCCTGATAAGCTAGGCAACATGTTTGCCATCCTCGAAACCAGCTCTGTGAACTGACTTTCTCTTACCATAATGTGCTTTTGGAATCACGAATGAGTCACAGTGGTCACAATCCGACGTACTATGCAAGCTATTATTGCATTCTTTGCTTCATTTTCATCGCTGAGTCTTCCACCTATGCAAATATTGTTTTTCTGGTAAATCAAATGATGAATGCCAATTCATATGCAGCTGTGAGTTTTTGTGTTCTTCAAACTAGGGTTGTAACCACAGAGGCAGTGGGACACAGGTCTCCTCTGGGCTCTCTAGGGCAATTTCTTGAATATGCATGCAAGGGAATATTCTGCTTCATGGTATACTGCCTCCCAATGTTTTCACCAATGTGGGCGGGTGGGGGATTGTCAAGCGCTTGCTTTATATTTGTCATTTTACTGGAACAAAATGGAAATCCAGAGTGGGTAATGAATAGAATACTGGATTTGGAGCAGGCAGGCCCCAGTTTCATTACTCACGAATCTCACTGGGTGTCCATTACTCACGAATCTCACTGTGTTAGACCTGTGCATAATTCTAATAAATGGTAAAAAGAAATATGGCTAAGACTAAATCAAGAAACTTTAGCATATTCGACTACCTGTTTTTAATGTTTTCTTACCTACCATATATTGATTTATGACTTGCCTTCCTAGGCCCCTGCCCCCCTCACCACCACAACATTTGGAGACAAAAAATATTTGACTTTATTTTTACTACTACCTGCCTTCTATCCTGAAAGCAAAGGACTTGGAGCTATGGCTGAGAGTGGCCCTTTCCCCACCAAAGTGGGCTTTGCTCTCGTCTTGCAAAGTGAGTGGTGATGAGTCATTATGACCACAATTAAATAAGAATTTCCTGCATCACAGCCAGTGCAAGCTTCCTTTGTTCTCTCCAGTGTGCACTTTGCTCTTTATAAGAATTCAAATATAACCCGGTAATGAGGTTGTTCTTTTTCAGTAAGCTTAGCTTCTCACAGTCCTTTCTAGCTTACCGAACCAAATGATGATTGCATCACTGAGTTTAAATGTTCTGCTAAGGACCAGTTCATACATGCTTTGGTTCTACCGAGTCCCGATAGTCCCTACATGGAATTATAATGGTTCCTATCATCTTAGATAGGGGTTGCCAACCATTTTGGACTAGTGGGAACATTTCAGATTTTGAGCCTGTGCCAGTTACAAAATGGCTGCCAGTAGGTATGTGTCATAACACAACATGGCCGCTGTATGGGGTGGGGGAATGGCATAACTCAAAATTAGACCATTTGCTGTCATTGTTGCTTCCTCGCATCCATTGGGCAACCTTGTGCTTACCATGACAAGTCAGCTATGCCCTGCTGTTATTCCCCATGCCAACCCTGAAGAATTTAAATGAAGTCAGTGTTGCCCCTACCTGTTCCTAAAATTGACTGGCAAGAACTCCTTTCAGACTGTAGATCCTTGTCCATGATGGAGTCTTCTACTGTCAGTTGAAATTGATGAATATACGCAGGGAAAGTAGAAATGTTGTCCTTCCTTTCATCATAAGTTATCATGCTGGTTCATATGCTTTTTAATCACTGACTCTTTGGGACTGTTGTTTACATGGGTTTTTGTATTTCATACCCTCTCTCTCTGTGTGTGTATGTATATATTTATATGTTTTTTGAGACTGAACTAGGAAGACAAAATCAATCAAGGACCAGCAAAGAAGCAAAGATTGTCCTCTGTTGCAGACACAGAGCAAAATTTATCTTACACCCTCAATGCAGGGGTTTTTTTGGGTTGCAATTTCTTTTATAATAAGTTTTACCTTTACCTTTCCTGCCTATAGAGGTACAGTCCCATTCAGTATTGTGTTTGGAAATTGGGACTACTCCAGAATTCTAGGTATCTGGAAAAGTACAAAACAACAGTGTTTACTTGCGAAAAGATACCAATCAGTGACATAAGCCTGAGAACTGGAAATATTTCTCATAAGAGAGACCAGTGCAAGTCAGTTCTTGCAGGACTTCCCCATCTAAAATCCTGCAATTGAGCTGCTTTTAGAGAGAAAAATTGTGTCATCTGGACAAATCTCGCTGGTTGCTATTTAATCCATCACCATTACTAATTGACCTCATGCTAATACGTGAGGAATCCTTTTGTGCTCATTGCATACCAGGTACTATGAGGAAACATCACATAGAAAGAAGATTGTGTTTAAGGAATACAGTTACCTTATTTCCTACAGAGCATGACAAACAAGGCAGGTACTGAGGCAGGTGATAAGTGAGAGGGAATAGTTTATATATGTGTGCTGAAAATACTCCGTGTAGTCAATAATTTTGGCTATACCTCCAGGACGTTAAAGAAGGAAACATTGTGTCAAAGGTGGAGAAATTAGTAATCAGTGCTAGGGTGGAGCAAGCAAGGGCCCAGGTTACAGGAACATTAACGTATAAGGAAAGAATGAAGGCCCTGGGAGCCAAAAGAAGTTACCAAATCAGGGCAGGTGATTGAGGCAAGGCAAGGACATTTTTTTAAATGAAGGAATGGTATTGCCTAAAGGTGCGAAGTGGACCATCTCAGGCAGCAGATTTTGGGTATCCAAAACAGCACATTCCCAGTTATTTATTATTGTTGTTGTTGTTGTTTAGTCGTGTCCGACTCTTCGTGACCCCATGGACCAGAGCATGCCTGGCACTCCTGTCTTCCACTGCCTCCCGCAGTTTAGGCAAACTCATGCTGGTAGCTTCAAGAACACTGTCCAACCATCTTGTCCTCTGTCGTCCCCTTCTTCTTGTGCCCTCCATCTTTCCCAGTATCAGGGTCTTTTTTCCAGGGAGTCTTCTCTTCTCATGAGGTGGCCAAGTCTTGGAGGCTCAGCTTCAGGATCTGTCCTTCCAGTGAGCATTCAGGGCTGATTTCCTTCAGAATGGATAGGTTTGATCTTCTTGCAGTCCATGGGACTCTCAAGAGTCTCCTCCAGCACCATAATTCAAAAGCATCCATTCTTCGGCAATCAGCCTTCTTTATGGTCCAGCTCTCACTTCCATACATCACTACTGGGAAAACCATGGCTTTAACTATACGGACCTTTGTTGGCAAGGTGATGTCTCTGCTTTTTAAGATGCTATCTAGGTTTGTCATTGCAGTTATTTATTATTCAGTAACAACTGGGGCCTGTAAAATGTTGCATTTGTGCAGTGTTCCAGCCCATCAACAATGGCTGCTTCTAAGCAGCCATTCCTGTTCCCCAATTCCCACTGTTTTTCTGGTTCACCCCCCCCCCCCCAATACCCTCTCAGTGTATGTCCAGTCCTTATGTTCAGTCCTCATGGGGCTGTTTTGGGTTTGGTGTTCTTGGGTTTTTTAAATCAACTTAGTCTCTTCCTCCCCTCCCTTGCTGCAAATATTTTTTGTTCTTCTGTAAACCTCGGGGTTCTCTTGAGCATGCTGATATCCTCCTCTTCTTCCTCTAGGCTCCACTGGGGCTCCAGTCATGTCAACACTCACATGCTGAGTTTGCTATTAGAGGGCGTGATCATATTTATTCCTTAATTGTAAATTAGGGACACCAGCACGCCCTTAACTAGCTCTACGTTTGTGGCAGATTAAAGCCCTCGATATTCGAGGACAGAACCACCAGCAGGTATTTATTATGGAAAATATTATTACGATTATTAAGATGGCCGTAATGCAAATCCTGCATCTTGCGGGGAAATGTTAAACACTAAGAGTTGATTTATATCTCTTATAGCAATGTTTATTCACACCAGTCTAAATTATCCTTTGCATTTTAAAGCAAGGACTTTATGCACACCTAGGACTTAGATGTGCATAACTGTTTTGCTTATCACTTTCTGTGCAAAACTAAGCTGTAACAGCTTCTTTGGAATGATCGTATGTGGTTTGCAACACAGGGAACCTGGGACAGCGCATGGGAAATCTTCACTAAAACATTCCACTAATAATTTGCAGTTATTCGGTCAATTGCTTTGGGAGCCTGATAAAGCAAGTTCACATGCTGAAATGTAAACATGGCATTTCCCAGGTTTAGAAACAGCTCATAATCATTTTCTTGGACATTGAAATGTAGAAGTTAGTGTCCAGACTTTCCTCCTGAAATTAGACTTCCTGACCACTTCTCAGCATTTGAACCCAAGTAGGCCAACAGCAGAAGACAATATTTTTAAAAGATTTTTGTGAAATACTGAATTGATTTCCCAACCAAATTTTATCTTATTTCTCATTTTTATTTTTATCCTTGAGTACATGTGCTGAATCGTGAATAACTTTGAGAACTTAAGTAACTTAGTCAACACTGAGGATCACAACTTTGGAAAACCAGTTCACTGTCCTGTTTAATAGTAATCTGCTTGGTTCCTTTAAAAGGAATTTTCTGTCCTTGTTCTCATTTACCTACACCACTGCCTTTTAGTTCATTGGACAGTGGAAATTCATATGTGTTTGCTTACATGCATTTTCAGTACATTAATGCATGACTTACCATCATAAAGTCATCTGCAAAATCATCTGTGAGGTGATAGTAGGATCAAATGACAGTATGGACAAGTGAGGTTCATGAATTTTTCCATCAGGGAAGAGGGAATATCACAAACAAACACAAACATACAAACAAACGTGACTAGCAACAGAGAACAGGACCAAAACTTCTGGTAGATTTGGTGACTGAACAGTGGCAAGGCCTGGCTAGACAGGAGTCATTATGCAACTAATACCCCCTCACTGCAAGGATCTACACTTGTCAGTGGAATGCCCACCCTTCTTCTCCCCACATGCAGTCCCTAAATCTGTCAGAGTGGTTCCCCCAACCCTATGGAGCAATCTGGAAGAAGAGACGGGGGAAGGTTCCCCTGTGCGCTGATGAGACGTGTCATTTGGAAGCTACCCCTGTTCTGTGAAACCTGTATTCCAGATCTACACCTCGGTTTGTGCTACACCTGCTGCCCATCTCTGTGTTGACCTTGTATTCAGACAATGTCTTTCCAACCACTACTAAAGTGCCCCATTTTCCCCCTGGCTCCCTACACTGCTAGCTCAGCTCTTAATTAATTTCAGTGCTGCTGCAACAAAGCTTCACAACTGCCCCTTCCCCTTCCCCAATCCAAAATATCAGGTTAACAACCCTGAATTACACTTTGAGGTTGTCATATGCTACCTCCCCACTCCTTTCATCAAGATAGGGATAACAACACTGGACTACTTTGTAACCCACACTCTCCCAGCCACAGTCTTGCCCTCTACCATATGGATACAATAATAATTGCTGTGTTAATGCCAGTGCAATCTTTAAAACTTGGAAGAAATTTGCATTTTGGGGTAAAACAAGTCCTGGCTTAGAAAGATTGTGTGCTCCTGTAACTTTGCTGCAACTTTTTTTTGTTTTTGAGTCGATACAATACTTCCCCATCACATAAAAATCCTGGATTTTAGGTCATGCAGTCACTTCCACACCAGGGAACGACCAGCAGAAAAGGCAGATAATCTAGAAGAGTCGAAATCATGGGTGTTTCACTCTTGCTTTTGCTGTGTCTCATTGGCTAGATCTGCTTTCCTAAATGTCACTTACTGGTCTGACTTCATTGATTGGCTAAAGGTGGAAGAAGGTGAGTTGCTTTCAAAACAAATGAATTACGGTAAGTGCTTACAGATTTGGCCCCATATCCAAGCTTCTACAAATGCTAGAAACTTCTTTCTTTCTTTCTTTCTTTCTTTCTTTCTTTCTTTCTTTCTTTCTTTCGAAATCTGGGTATCTGGGAGTTATCGTTCATCCAGGTGGCTCAACTGCCCATGATGAGGCTGAGGACTGTAAGGGCAGGGAAGGAGGGGAAAGAAAATGGCATAGCAAAACTACATTGCAACAGCGTGAATGTGTCTGCAACAAGTGCCAAAGAAATACTGTACCAAAAACAGAAGGCACTTTTGACACTCATGAAAACAAACTTAAAACAAGGCAAGTAGTTTCAGCTCGCTCTAATTTATATCCCCTTCATTCCATAACAAAATCCTCCCTTATGGTTTTAGGATTATCTTCACAAAGAAAATGCACAAGGTTTGGTCTACAATCGAGCTTGTTTATGAGTCATCCTCTTGACATGTGGTGGAATTTTCATGCTAATAAGCATATTTTAAGATTGGATCCTTAGGATCAGAGCCTTATGAATGTCTTCATTCAGCACAGCACGTATTAGCACAAACAAATGCAAGCCACAAATCTTTGGGAATATCTTGAGCTGAATTTTTCTGGGGGAAACTATCTGTTGATACTTTATTTTATCACCCAGTGAGCCGTGTGCATTTGGCAGCAAGGGCTGCTTTTGCTTTAGGGGAAAAAATTACATTAATATTGACTTGATTGCCTGATAAAAGCAATGCTACAAAAGAATATTGCAAAACCTCAGAGGTTTGGCATGTTTTTCTATGTGGGTGGAAGAGTGTGCTGTAGCCAAGTCAGAATGAATCATGAGCCTCTAACATAAAGGGAAAAAAAATACTAGAAGATATAGTTTTTTAAAGGATGACAGCTAAAACAACAAAGTTTGTAGGCCTATGCATGTACATGCAACATAAAGAGGCTGATATAATAATGGTGCAAGATGAGACATCTTTGGCAACAATGTGCTTTTTCTTTCCTGGTGCTGCAGCTTTTTTTAAAAGCTCAGTACGTGATATGAGAGTGGTTTGCTTTTCAGATACTAGGCTATCTCCTGTTAGCTAAAGTGCACTCAAATGGACACTAGCGAATGGTCCAGGAGAACCTGTTGCGATGTCGAAGCTACATGAGTACAGGCCTGACCAGTGCGTGAATAAGAAACCTCATGTAAGCTGCTCTGAACTTTCAAAGGAAAAGAGAGCTGAAAAGGAGAAGGCTTAAGGGAGAGGCTGCTCATGGCTTTATTGGGTGGGGAAACCAGATGTATACATCTGCGCAGTTGTCCCCTGACATGTTTTGAGGCTGCGCTGATGATCTTTCATCCTTTGGAATTGCTAGCGAGGCAGAGGGGCAGCAGGTCCCAGTAGCAAGAGACGGCTTCGGGGTCCTATATCAAATCTCACCCCTGTTTGTTACCCTTCCAGTTGGTTGCCTCCCGTCAATGGGGAGCTCCTATTCTGAGAGGCATAACCTTCACAAAGAGAAGCAACTCCCCTTCAGTCCTTGGTCAGGGGTGGTGGTGTCTAACCTGAATTTAAGATAAGGTGGCCAATGGTGGTAGCGATGGTGGTTGTTGTTGTTTTGAAAGAGTGCAATCTTCCACTATCCAACTGGCTCAGTGCATTTCAATTCTCTCCCTGATGCTTTGGCAATCCTGGCAATTGCATACCCTGGACCCATGAAGTACTATGCAGTTCAAGAGATACATCTAAAGATTATTTCAAAAACTCACAGGGCGTTCTAGCAGGGTGGATGAATCTGTCCATATTGGTTTCTCCAACTTTAAGTTCAGTTAGCGTCACCTCTGCATCAGTTTGTGAATTTTTTTAAAAAAAGGTTCTCATGAAAATCCACCAGTGTTTTCCTGTCAGGGTTTCTCCATATTTTTGTGTGAATTTTGCCTAACAGATATATTTTTGCAACCAATTATCTGCAATGCAATTCCCTTTTTAAATGTTAATTTCACTAATATATGCATTCTTATGTACACCTTCCTCTAATAAACTTTGTGTACTTGTGTTATGGTCTGAGAATTGCATCACAGAACTCAGAGAAGTACACATTTTTGCAGAACAGCTGTATTTCATTTTGGGAAGTGTGAATTAGGCAGGTTGCAAATCTATTTTCTCTCCCATCTCTAGATTTTGGAGCACGCTGCTTAGACACTTTGAAGACAGACCTGCTTGCCTATCCTGAGTGACAGCCAGGCTTCATGTTTTCAAAAATTGGGAGCAACCATTTTTCAAAACCAGCTATGGATTTTGGAGTTTGTTCTTTCTCGGTGGAACTTTTCTTGAACATTAAAGAACCTGGAAAGTTAGAAACCACTTTGTAGACTTGAACATTTAGCTCTTGAACTAAATATGGAAAAGTTAAGTGAGCAACGAGGAAAGGGATTTTCTTTTAAGAGTTAAAAGGAAGCATGAGTATCAGAATAAATGAGTCGGAGCTGCCATTTAGTAAGTCTAGGGTAGCGATCAGAACATTTCTCACCGCCAGAGAAATGAAATTCTAGAACATTCCCCCTAGAGCCACTGGAGTAAAGGAACTCACTCACTTTGAAACAGAGTGAGTTAACACTTATGAAGTATACTGCATGGAGACTTTTCATCTTATGCCTGACTGACTGATAGATTGGCGAAGGGAAGGCGGGGGGAATCCTCCTTCTTTGAGGTAACTCAAGTGGGATATTGGATAGTAGTAATTAAAAATGCTAATAATATATTTTCCCTGAAATCAAGAGGAGGGGAACACCTCTTGCTTTCATGTTCAGAATCAAAGTGATTCCCCATGGTTTTTTTGTTTGTGTGTGTGGATGGCAAGAAATTTCTCCTCAGAACAGATTGGCTAGTGAGTGTCGTGCCCATCCCCTCCCTTTCTTGTGGAGTTCAATCTGGCTGGGTTGCTTGAGCTTCCACAGCATGTTTTGTGTTAAGCAATGACTAGTCTTACAAACACCTCTAGCATAGTACTCTTCAATCCCACCTGCTGTTGATTTGTGGCCTGTTGTATAACCTGGCCCGAGCCTGCAATATGACCTAATCTTCTAGGGATGCAATATGACCTAATCTTCTAGGGATTCTAGGGGAATCTTCAGGTCAGGAATTCCAGTTCTTCAGTCCTGTAATTATATGGACTATCAATGCACCCAGAGGCAGACAGAGGTTTCCTATCGAGTGCTTACTCAGTGTTGAGCCACGGACAATCTCATCTATCTGGAAAGTGTATTGTTATGAGCTTGTGGGTACCAGACTCCCCTGTGTTGTGAGTTTGTGGGCGCCAGACCTTTTAATCACTGGATTCAGCAAGTGTTAAAATATAAACCAGGTTAGCTTCCTCGTAAGGAAATCGCCTGGGTAAGGAGCCATTAAGAGAATAAAAGAGAGGGAGATGAGCCATTAACAAAGCAAAGGCTCTAGGCTGGACCTCAGATAAAAGACAAAGACAGAGTACTATTGGTCCCTAGGGCATTAAAAGTCAAGGTAAGATCTCAGTGCAAAATTGTAGCATATCATAGGTCATCATGCCATCCTTACTCTGAACATGCTCAGTGGACCTCAGAATAATGTCAAAGAAGAAAAATGCAAAACCAAGAGGGGAGGAAGAAGATTGAATGGACTTGCTTTGAGCCCTTAACAGCAAATAATAATAATAATAATAATAATAATAATAATTGTACCCCGTCCTCCCCGGCCGGAGCTGGGCTCAGAGCGGCTAACATCATATAAATAATGCAATATGCATAAAAGCAAGCAATTGATTAAAATACACCCCAAAATTAATTCAGATAAATTAAAATTAAAATACTTGCCAGGACCAATTGTTTCCACTGATATTATAAAGACCTGTGAGCAGTCTGGCTCATTGGAATCCTGAATCAGAATTAGAACTTACAGCCCGGGTGAAAATGTACTGCAACATTTTGTGACAGGGTACACTAGTAATTGACAAAGATTTTGCTGCAATCTAATTCCGGTCTGTAAGTTCTCCTGCTATAGTATCTGCAGAAACTTTAAAGCAACCCTTTTTGCTCAATTCTTCAGCAGTTGATCTTGGGACAGAAATAAAAGCAAACATTTAGCGCAGCAGTATTGAATTTGGGAGTAGGCATATTGCCCATAGATCATTAACCCACTTGACCACCTTGTATTCCGTCAGGAGACCATCTTGTTCAAAGGATCATCAAGTACATATTTGGAAATCCAGCTAAGGAACGAGGAATCTAGCTATCTTCCCTCCCTTCTCTATTCCCTCCAACCTCTTGGGAGCTGCAAACTGGTTGCTAACTTCTCTGTCAACAAATAATAGCATTTGCATTCTTCATAGGTACGGTGATAGTATTGGACCTACTTGCGTTATATCTGATGAGGTAAATGTTTCCTCAGAAAAAGGCTTTTTGATTCCTTGACATGGGGGAGGACACCTGAGCAGAAGACAGTGGTGGAGTGTACATGTCTGTTATGGTCATGATAAGATAAGATAACAAAGGAATAAATCTTTCTGCATGCTTCACGTTTCTATCCAAAATGTGATGAATTGAAAACAGTGATTATTTTTTTTTTAAAAAAAAGCATTGTGAAGACAGCTTTAATTTCTGTAGCTTTTACTGCCACACCCAGATGAATGGCACACGGCACATCTATAGCACATGAATATACATGTTCTTAGTTTAAACAGGTGAGGTCTTTGCATGGAAGGTCACCTCAGGATGGCTGCACCATCAAGTGATGATTTGAATGTGCAAATGACACTAGACACACATTACACAAACAGCTTTCATATTGTCTCGAAGTCAGTGGATTTAGTTTGTCTGGTCGACACATCAAGCGGAATGAGGGAGCGGAATCCTGAGATGATAAAAACGGATAAAAGTGGACACAGGTGTGTGTGTGGGGGGGAGTAGATGGGTGCCATTTTTGAACAAAGCATCTTGTTTTAAAGATATGTTTATTAAGTTTTCAAAAGCAACAACATACCAACAAAGCAAACAATAAAGAAACAAGCAGCCATGTTTGTGTGGAGCACATTATTGCTGTTGGAATAAAATAAACAGAAGGGGGAGGCACACTTTTGCAGACATTGTAATGAAATAGATTCAGCAAAGGGAGATTTTGGAAGTAATAAGGTAGCCTCATCACAAAGAAGCATGTGTTATTGTGGGGCTAGGCAGCACACTATTTGGGGCATATAAATGGTGCCCATACAACACCAAAATAAAACAACAAAACAACAACAACAACAACAACAACAACTTATTTATACCCCGCCCATCAGGCTGGGTTTCCCCAGCCACTCTGGGCGGTTCCTACAAAATATTAAAAATACAATAAAACATCAAACATTAAAAACTTCCCCAAACAGGACTGCCTCCAGATGTCTTCTAAAAGTCAGATAGTTGTTTATTTCCTTGACATCTGATGGGAGGGCATTCCACAGGATGCCTGGTTCCCTGTAACCTCACATCTCGCAGTGAGGGAACCGCCAGAAGGCCCTCAGAGCTGGACCTCAGTGTCCAGGCTGAACTATGGCTGTGGAGAAGCTCCTTCAGGTATACTGGGCTGAGGCTGTTTAGGGCTTTAAAGGTCAGCACCAACACTTTGAATTGTTCTTGGAAACGTACTGGGAGCCAATGTAGGTCTTTCAAGACCGGTGTTATATGGTCTCGGCGGCCGCTCCCAGTCACCAGTCTAGCTGCCGCATTCTGGATTAGTTGCAGTTCCCGGGTCACCTTCAAAGGTAGCCCCACATAGAGCGCATTGCAGTGGTCCAAGTGAGAGATAACTAGTTGTTTCGTAACAACTCTTGGAATGCTCCTCAGAATCCAGACAAGGCAGTGCCCCTCACTCGCTCAAATCATCCATCTCTAGAGGACCCTGGTGCAGACTAATATTTATTGCAAGCTTTCTGCTCTGTTTATACCCTCACTAGCTTAATCTTCATGGCTAGAGTCTTATAAGAGTCACATCCACCCCCACATCCTGCATTTCCTCATATTAAAACAGAGCGTAGACAATGAGGTACCTTTTGCATCGGGATAAATTTTCATAACTGAAAAATGAGGATTTCATGGATGGCATGACTCAACCGCCCACTGCAAGTGTGAGTTGGCTACGGTCTTTGTTAAGGGACGCGCGATAGCCAATTGTATGCGGGTGTGTGAATGAACTGTGTTATGGATGAAAAAGAATAGGGGGGAAAGCATCCATTTCCTTTTGTGGGCCTTCTTGCATAATACAGGCACAGTCCTGTATTATGTTAACGCTGTTCTGGCTACGACCACATTAGCCTCCTCAGATTTGATGTGTACAATTGTTCTCTATTTAATCCCTATGCGTAGCTACAAGTACTGCAACATTTAATTGATTTATCAATTAGATTAAAAAACTCATTTGTCTAAAATGGTGTCACCAATTAACTAGGCGGCAGATCTCTCTATTTGTCTATATACAACTGCAGATGAAAAGCTCTATTTTAAGAGAGGCATTCTTCATTTGATCTAATATACAGGGTTGGTCCTACCATTAGACACACACAGAGAGACAGCTGCTTCAGGTGGCAGAAACTGTTGAGCAGGGTTTGGCAGAGAGGTGCTGGAGGCTAGAGCATTGTGCACCACACTGCCATAGGTACAAGAGGCAGCCAATTTTGAAGTATGATTCAATTGCCGGTCTATTTAGCTGCTCTACAAAGAATTGGGATGAGGGTGGTGGGGTGATATACAGTGGTACGTTGGGTTAAGTACTTCATTTGTTCTGGAGGTCTGTTCTTAACCTGAAACTGTTCTTAACCTGAAGCACCACTTTAGCTAATGGGGCCTCCTGCTGCTGCCGTGCCGCCGGAGCACGATTTCTGTTCTCATCCTGAAGCAAAGTTCTTAACCTGAGGTACTATTTCTGGGTTAGCGGAGTCTGTAACTTGAAGCGTATGTAGCCTGAAGCGTATGTAACCTGAGGTACCACTGTATTGTCTTTTACCTCAGGCAGGGAAATAGCTTGTTCCAAGATACTAGTGCTAAGATGATGCCTCTCATAACACGTGTGTTGTACCTTGGCACAGTTAGTTCTGTGCTGTTTTTGTTGTGATTGTATTTTTTTTAATATCACATATATATAGAGAGAGAAAGATTTAATTCTATTAATGTTTAATTGTTTTTTTAAATGATGGCTTTTCTCTCTCTATGCTTTCAGCTGTTTTTATTTTATCTGTAAATCATCTGGAGCCCCTGTCAGGGAATATTTTAATAATACATCCAAACTCTGCTCATTCGTTCTCCTAATTCTTCTGTGTGAGTTCTCTTATACCACTCAACCTTTCACCCTCCAGATGTTGCTACAACTTCCATCATCCCTGATCGCTGACCAGGAAAGGAGTCTGAACACATCTGGAGAGCTATAGGTTCACCATCCTTGGTCTACCTGGTCAGTCCCTTCTGAGCTGTTTTGATGCCATGGCCACCAAGCTGAATGTTCTCTGGCATATACATTTGACATGGAAAAGGAACTGAATGGGTGTGTTTGCCCAAACCCCTCAAGTCTCCCTTTCTCAATCCTCTCACATTACTTTTTAGCCAGGTATTATTAGTCTCATTTCCACTTTTCCTCCAGTTTACAGTGACGCCATGTAGCCAATCAGATGATGTCACCAAGAGCAAGCACTGAGGGCAAAGAGGAGCCTTGCTCTCATCCTGAATTAGCTTCAGAGACATCATCATGAAGCCAGTTCTGACTGAATAAATGATGACATCACTACTTTTAGGAAGAAGGAGTGAAGCTGGAGGCAATTGTGCTCAACACTCGTCTGGTAGACCTTCATCTTAGCATTGGACATTAGCATTACATTCTACCATATCCTTTTGAAGAGGTGAGCCATTGCTGTAACTGCCTTGCCCGGCTGTACAATAAATGCTAACTTTCACAAAATGTCTGACATGTACCCTAATATATACTCAGATACGATTCTCCACATTCCACACTAAGTATATGAACAGTGTCTTTGACGCAGCTCAGTTTTTCTGTTAAAAAGTAATAAACAGTCAGGGTATTGCTATGAAAAAACCCCCTCTCTCTGAGTGTATATAATTGAAGGTGTGCTATTAAAACCAAAGACATTTCCTGAAAGTTCAAAGGAGTGAATTGCAGCATCTTAATGCGCAGCTTTTTTTTTTACTGCCTTATAAATTGGGGTGTTTCTTTCCGCCATTAACTTTTGTCATGCTAACTCAAGACTGCAGCAATATGGCTGCGAAGGAAAGAAACGGAGAGATTTGATTCTCTGCCCTCACATAACACCAGAGAAAGTTCATTTCAAGCCCAGTTCTTTCCTCCACTCACTGGGGTTGAGAAGGAGCCCCCCCTGCCCCCCAATAGACCATGGGTTTTACAACTTCAGCCCCTGAGCCACTTCCATTTAAAAGGGGCAGATAGCGAGTGGTGCGAATTATTCCTGACCGTGACCCAGAGGAGCTGCTGTCAGGCAGAGTAGACATTAGACAGGTAAACGTAAAGGGACCCCTGACCATTAGGTCCAGTCGTGGCCAACTCTGGGGTTGCGGCGCTTATCTTGCTTTATTGGCCGAGGGAGCCAGCATACAGCTTCCAGGTCATGTGGCCAGCATGACTAAGCCGCTTCTGGCAAACCAGAGCAGCGCATGGAAACGCCGTTTACCTTCCCACCAGAGTGGTACCTATTTATCTACTTGCACTTTGACGTGCTTTCAAACTGCTAGGTTGGCAGGAGCTGGGACCGAGCAATGGGAGCTCACCCTGTCATGGGGATTCGAACTGCTGACCTTCTGATCGGCAAGTCCTAGGCTCTGTGGTTTAACCCACAGTGTCACCCGCGTCCCTAGACAACACTAAGCTAAATGGACAGTCTGCAGTATCCTAAGACAGCTGCCTCTGTTCCTAACATCTAATGCAGAAGCAGACCTTGGTAATCTTTGCATATATGGCGCCCTGAGCAAGTCCAAAATTCGGCACCCCCAAATGGGTTTTCTCAATTGTCTCCTTGGCTTGGTGCTCTATGTGGAGGAACTGCCCATACCACTCTTAATCCAGCACTCATCAAAGGCTGTGCCCACTTTAAAGCACATTCTTCCCCTCAAAGAATTCTGGGTACTGGGAATTGTAGCTTTGTGAGGGGTACCCAGAAGGTACAGTACCCAGAATTCTTATAGGGGAATAATGTGCTCCGAATGTGCATTCAAGGTACAATGCATACATGGGCTACATAGTTTTTCTATACAATTTTTGTCGAGTGTTTTAGAAGCCCTAAATCACTATGCAACTTTTCAAGATCAACAGCAAACAACGAAACAAACTTCAAAATAATACAAAACAAAGCCGGCACTTATATTAAGAACATAAAGTCTTATTTCCAAAATCCGTGTAGGCAACACTTGTCCCATATGTTTATACTCCAAAACGCATCATTACGTGGAGGCAAATAGTCATAGTTGGAAAAGCTGGTGAGGAAAACAGAGGAGAAGAAGCTGTTTTTAGAGTCGAACTCTTCAGTAACACCATGCAAATGTGCATTTAGATGGCGGCCGCAAAGCGTTGTGCTACTCTTCAGCCAATTGTCAGAAGAGATAGTGGATCACAAAAAAAACCATTGTCCGGAGATAATCTGATTGGGTGGGTTTTTCCACAGCAAGAACATCCAGTTCCCTGCAGTACCAGATGTTCCAGCATAGTCTCCTTTCAAGGAAAAGTGGTTCCCTCAGGCTGCAACAGAAGGAGAGATGGGAGCTGGATTACTGCGTCTGCCCTGTTGAGAGACCACCTCCATTTGGTTCCTCCTCTTCTCTGCATTCTTTCCTTCCCAGCTGGCCTTATCAGGAGCTGTTATGTAACTTTCATTTACTTACTACATTTATCTTCCCTCCAAGCACACGTGGTTCTCCCCACCTCGCAACAACCCTGTGAGGTTGGTGGGTCTGAGAATAGTGACTGGCCCAAGGTCATCCATTGAGCTTTGTGGCTGAATGGGAATTTGAAGCTGGAGGTGGTATTCAGCTGTGTGAAATAGAAATAAATCTATTGAAACTAATGGGCCTAACACAGTCGTGGTTATTAGCTTCAACAAGTCTACTCTGAGTAACAGACAACTATCTCCCTGGGTTTCCACTGTGCTGCTCTGACACTAACCAATCTCTAAGAATTTGTGACTGAAGTTGCTTGTTTTCCTCTTCCCTGCTCCACCATTTTGTGTTATGCCTTTCAGGAGATCTGTTTTTATTGATCTGACATAAGATGTTCTGGGAATCTTTCAGGCTGAGGAACAGGGTAAAATGGCTTTAAATAAAATGTTATTTCCATCGTTGCAACTACCAGTTCAGATAAAATTATTTGTTTAAGGAATATCGCTGCAAAACGTTTAGAAGATTAAAATTGCAAAACTTTAGGGATGTCTGCAGCTACAGTAGTTCCTATAAGGAATAGCCATGAATGGACATGAATTTCTGATAGTTGTGAACTGCTTTGATGTGGGTTTCTTAATATATGATTACAACAAGAAGATGAGGAAAATAATGAGACTATCTGGACAGAACTGGATAGAACTGGGAAATTAAAGCAGCAGCAAGAGCGATGTTTGGTTCCCTTTCGGAGCGCGAAGTATGGGTACCCCCAATAAAATTTTAAAAATTTGGCTGTATAATTTGGAACTAATGTGATTTGGAATTAATGTGATTTGATTGGCCTGTTAATAAAAATTATTTATAAAAAAGATGTGGGTTTCTTTATATAAATTTTATGAAACAAATGAACAAAATATGAAACAGAATGGGTAGGATTCACTTAACCAGTCCTATCAATGGAAGTCCTGTGCAAGGACTTCTGCTTTGCAATGGAGATTTCCTTCCTGTCCTTCTCCCACATGCCTCCCATGTTCCCTAAAATGGCTGGAGCTCCCCTGCCCCAGGGAGAACCCCCAAAACAGTACAGGAAGGAGAAAGGGAATCATTCTGTCTGGCAATATGGAATGCTTGTGCAGGTGGAACATTTGGAAGAGCGCAATATGGAATTCCGTCCATTGGTTCCAGAAATATCTGATAGTCCTCTATTAAAATCCACAAGATTGTTTTGATCTGGAGCTGAATTTCAATTAAAGAAAAAAACAAGCCATCTTTTAAGGCACTGTGACTTACCAAAGAGTCAAGACTGCTGCATGATTCTAGTCATAGTTAATATAAATAGACACCTATAATGACAATATAACAAGGCAGAGCATATTTCAGTCCACCTGAAAGCACAGTATTTGTGCTGAAAATGTTTGCCGGCAAACATTGAGCCCAACAAGCTACTGCTTTCAAGTCTTGCTTCTGGGATTCCCAAAGACACCTGCTTGTCCCATCCACATTGGTGGGTGGCTGCAAATTTGCACAAGGCTTAACTTACATATGCTTAAAAAGATGTGCATAGATGTTTGCAGGAAGAGGCTGAGATCTCACCAGCAGGACACTTTGCTGTGCATCCAGCCGCTGAATTTGCAAAGTTATTGTTGTCTCTTTAAAAAACAATACTAAAGGACAGAAGGATCTGCAGATCTGGGGCCTTCCACTGCAAAAGATCTAGGGCTTGGGGTCCCTGGATCACTACGTATAAATGGTGGATTTTATTGGCTTGACTGGTCACAAGTTGTGTAGGTCTTCAAAATATCTCTACCCCAGATCTTTCCACTTGATTGCTGTGAATGCAGGTTTTTTTTAAAGCCCCACATAGTTCTATATTTTATCTGCCTTCAAAATGGTCAAGTTTTGGTCGAGCAAACTGGTAATTTAGATTAGATTCTTTTCTGGACTGAGGCCATTTTTGCAGACTGAGAGCAAACATTTCCAAAGAGCTAAAAATTAATGCATTGCATGGTTTATTTCTTCGGAGAATGTGCCAACCTACCATTTACTTTAAAAGATTCTGTTTATGAAGATTTTTGGAAACACACTTTGATGGCCCTGTGATTAAACAACTGCTGCAAGCAATGCATACTTAATTAAACTTCAGTTTATAATTGTGTACTTTGCAGCTGGAATTGAAAAACCTGCAAGCTGCTTAGAAGCCCGAACGTTTTGTGTCATAACATAGACATAATTACCAAGGTATATGAAGAAGGTGAAATATGGAAGAAGGTGGATTTTTTAAAAAAGCAAACAAACCTAGTTTTATTTATTTTAATTATACAAACCTAGTTAACATACTCTGATGAGACAAAAACCTTTCTTCACCTTGGCATGTGCCGCTGGAATAGAAGAAAAGTGCATGCCGTTGCATGTAGATATAATATAAAACATCATAATCTGTTCTTCTTCAATGTGAGCCAAAGTTAATAGGACTAAATACAAGTACACTCATTAGCCGTGTACAGTAACTGACTTTAGAAGAGCCCATAATTAAATGGTAGATTTCAGGTGTCAGAGTTAGCAAAGTGGGGAGCAGTAAGATTGGCAAGTGTGACTTTTTAGTTTGCGCTCACTGCAGTGCCAGCTGTATGTTGGATATTAGGTAATTCTTCATTACATTCACATTTTGGGCACATGCCAACCAAAGTTAAGTCCCTTTGATTTCATTGGTCATGGTTTAGACAAGTGTTTCATTCTCTCACATTGAAATTAGAGTTACTTAAAAGTGCATTGCTAGATTGTTCCAGGTGTTAATTTATTTAGTGCTATTTTTACAGTTGCCATCACTCATCACTTTGTGTGGGAATGGTCTTGGGCAGACCTAAAATTTCCTGACTGAATGTAAGAACAATAGCTTATGCATAAATACCCCTCATCTCGTCCCCTTTCATAATTAATCATGGTTTCGTGCTGTGTTGGCACTGAGGCTAATGCTAACCATGGCTACTCTTAATTATGGTTTGCAAACCAGCTTCAAGCACTGGGGTCAGACCTTGACCTTCTTCATGTGCAGGAAGCAGCATAACACTTTGTGCTATTGCACATGCTCAACAGTGCCCAGCTTTCTGGGAAGAAGTAAATCAGAGAGCTACGTTTGAACCAGTGCCTGTGGTTTGTTTCTCTCCAAATAAACTGCTGTTGGAAGCCAGGGTTTGTTCTTAGCTTACAGCTTCTGGTTTGTTTGCAGGAAACCAACTGTGATCACTGGTCCACATTGTTTCTTCCTGGCATGGCAAAAGCAAGCGCAAATGGGAACTATTGGGTTTACTTTAAACTATGTCTTAATGTTGTGTGCAAAGCAGGCTGCTGCTTTCAAGCTAACCATGGTTTGAGGTCACGATCAGCACAGAGCATAGCTGTCAATTTACAGATTTGAAAATAAGGGACCAGCAGCCTCGAAAATAAGGGACCAGCAGCCTCAAAAATAAGGGATCAGCAGCCAAAATAAGGGATTTTAGTCAACCACCTGAAATACAAAGTTAAAAGGGACCAGATAATTTTGGAGAGTAGCACCGGTTTTTAGCCCTTCGTTTCCAGAGGTTGCTGCTCAAGACACCAGCTGATGAAACACTGCAATTAAATAACTACAAGCAGCAACCACTTTTCGCGCAAAACCAAGTCCAAGCTACAAAGATGCTGCTGCAGTTCTGTATCTTTTCTCTCATGCTCCATCTGCAGCTCTCAGTTCCATCAGGCGGGGCGGGAGGAAGGGGGGGGGGAATAGCACCTGAAGTAAACCCGCAGATCAGACCATCTATGCTAGTCTACCACTACAAATCTATGGGAGAAGCGCTTGCGGTCCTTCCTCTGCTTTCCCCCTCTATGGTTAGCCCTTGGAGCCCATGCCTCCTCCTCCTCTCTCTGAACTGCTTTTTCTATGGTTGCCCTGGCTTTCCTCTCAAGGCTCCTCAGCAATTCATAGGCCGCGCCAAGCTGCCCATCTCATCCGGGTTCTTTGGCGGCACAGTCGCAGTACGGTCTAGCGGGAGCGGTGGCGGCGGCAGGCAGAGGGGAGCCCCAGGCAGAGAAGCTCAGTTCGGCAGCCGTGAGGAGGATGGCGGCAGAAGGGCCCGAGGCTCCTGCCTGTCTGGGTGGGGAGGGGCTCCCGGGGGCCAAGGCTGGTGAGAGGAGGCCGGAGGGGGGTGGGCCAGGCAGCCAAGCAACACAGTTGGAGCCTCCCTCCTCCCTGGCCGGCAGGGAGGGAGAGGAGCTGCTTACTTTGAAACCCGGGAAATTTAAGGGACATCATCAATAAGGGTCAGCAGCGGGACATGGCGCTGGGATAAGGGAGTTTCCCGCCAAATAAGGGACGGTTGACAGCTATGGCACAGAGTTAAGGCTACTTTGCAGAGGGAGGAAGGATGTGCAGGTTTTAGAGGCAGAGGGCCATACAAATAAAATGATGATGACAAGGGAATGAATGCAAATCAGCCGGGCACTCTTACACTCGTAATCATGGGCACAAGAACGGGAAATGTTTGCTCTCAACTGGGCCAGTGTTGGAGTATTTTACCAGTGCAGTGAAAGAATCTCAGTGAACTTCAGTTCAGGAAAAGATAACTAAGTGGCAGATCTTACAGAACAATCTGCTCTTTTGACCTGAAGATGCTGAAGCTGAGCTGCTTACTCTCTTGAAAAACCCCTTGGTTCCCATATTAAACCTCCTGCCTGCTACCATTTATCGCATGAACTGCATAGAGACAGCTGTAAATAGTAAGCAAAATATAAATAAAGATGCACTGAACCTGGCATGCATTTTGCACGTCAAGTTCGACAGTGCAAATAATAAAACTTGAGCTTAATTGTAAACATAATAATGGGGTGCTTACTTAAATGTTCACTGTTGAGACCAAAATTATCTTTTGTAGTCTGAAGCATTAGAATTTCATGCCTTTAATTTAAGGGGGGGGGGGATTAATGGCAGAATGAAATTCAGCGCCTTCCTTCCAGCAACAAAATTTACATTTCAGCACTAAAGTGCATGTCCTTACACGTGAAAGAAGGTGCTGAAATTTATCCTTCACGATGTAAAATGTTGTTTTCTGCATTCATGTGCTCATGTAGTGAATGAAGACACAGCTCTGTGGTCCAAGACCCTCTGCTGCTGATCCCTCTCACCCCCAGCACCTGCTAGCTGAGGTCTCACTCAGCTATGGGTAAGGATAGCCTTGAGAAAGACTCAAAAAAAGGGAAGGCAGAGCATTAACAGTGAAAGGAGGACAGCTAGTTGCAAAGGAAGACAAGCCTTTCCCACCATTGCTTCTGGTTCAAAATGGTAGTCTGCCTGGAGCTCCCTGAAAAGGCTTCTGAAACGTTTTAGATTAGGCAACACTGTATCTAAGATAAAATACTGTTTTCTCTGAATTATGTGGAGAAACAGTTGTGAGCAGAACCATTGTGGGAACAGAGGTAAATGTGATCAGGTTCCTGCAATCTAAAGGGCATGATGTATAGGGTTGTCAACTGAACTTGACTCTAGTTTCCAAATCTCTAGCCAAGTGGAAAAATAATGCGCAGAGCAGCCGAAGAGAACTATTTGAAAATTCCCCAGACTCAAAGCGTAGGGGAGAGAAGGTTGCTGAGTTAACGAGAAGATGGAAATATTTGTGAACAGAGCTGTTCAATTTACCAGTCAAATGTTACTAGTTTTTCACTTGTATGAGTTTCTGAATCATCTGAGACCTACAAATACCTCAGCCAGTTCATTGGTTTTGTAACTATTCATAGTTTCCCATTTTGGAATTAATCCTCCATGACTTTCAGTTCTGTTGTGTTTGTGAAACAGCTACTAGTAATGGAGCTTCTGGGTGCTACCTATGACATGCTCAGAGCAGACCCATTGAAATCAATGGACTGCCTCCACTGTCAAAGGCAGTCTGCTGGGAATCACAAGTGGGGAGGGTGCTGATGAGCTCAGGTCCGGCTTGCGAACTTCCCACAGGCACCTGGTTGGACACTGTCAGATCAGACGCTGGACTAGATGAGCCATTGGTCTGATCTAGTGGGGCTCTTTTCATGTTCTTATGTGCTTCTAACTTAAAGGCAAAGGCAGTTTTAGGGTAGTGCCACAGGGGCAAGGGGCACCACCACAATGCTGTAGAATGGATTGCAGGAGGTGTTGGGTATTGTACAGGTGTTGTACAGGGTGCCAATGAAATTTGAGAGCTCAAAGTCTGCCACTGTCGAAAATAAAAATGGGAGCAGCCTCTGGGCAAGGGAGGAAGTGTGGGGGGAATGCAGCTTTGGGAACTGAAAAAATACCACAGAGCTCTGTCCAGTCATGCAGCAGCAGAAGCTGACCTCCCAATCTATCGTCTGACTCAAATGGTCAAGAGCTGTTGCTCGAGAGCAAGAACGAGACAAAGAGCAGATCTCCCCCAGGTATTTAAAGCACATTCAACACATATTTGAAGCAGTTGGCTTCCCCCAAAGAATCTTGCTTGTTAAGGATGCTAGGAACTGTTGCTCTGTGGTGGGAGAAGCTATAATTCTTTGGGCGCGTGAAAGGGGAAGCCATCATGACCCAACTGTGCCCACCAGGCAAGATCTGATGGGGCAGGGAAGGTGGAGTCACAGCAATTTATCCTGAGTCGTCTATCCTTCTATGCAGGATGGCATCCATCGCCTCTTGACCCAATACCAATTACAAGATCTTCAGGTGATCATGAAGATGGATAAGAGGCACTTAAGAATTTGTCTCTTCAGGCCCGATGCAGAAAGGGATTTAACCACGATTGCCTCTACCAAAAATTCACCATGGTTCCCACTTAGCAAAACGGAGCACATCTGAGCTAGTTATCTGACAAAGCTCCTACTTGCTGTACTAAGAATCGCTTTTACAGAATTACGATTCCAATCGAGGCCCTCGGCGGTGGTGGATGGTCGGTACGGCAAAGCACAGTACAAGGAGAGACTTTGTCGGTGTGGGCAACCTTGTGTAGAGGACCTGTACCACTATTTATTGCAATGCCTGCACACTGACCGCACAAGAGACCGATTTAGATTTCTCTGCCACCACTGCATCAGCACAGAGGACTTACTTTGAGTAGTACATTCTAGGCCCCAAGATCAAACCTTGACAATGTACTGAGATAATACACTTGATAATAAATGCATCTCTTTGAGAAGATTGTAACCCTGATATGTTAAAGGAACTGGCTGTGAGACAACAGCTCAAAATTAGTTGGGCTCCCAGCTATAGATATCCATTCTTCAATGGGCCTGGCTCTCATCTGAGCAGAGATTTCCAATCTGGTGCCCTCCAGCTATTTAAGACTACAGCTCCTACAAGACCCAGGGGCCAGGAATGATGGGAACTGTGGTCCTTCTGGAGGTTGGGGAAGACTGTCTAGGTTAGCCAGTTCCCTCTCAGCTCCCAGGAGTCCTAGCACTCAACAGTTCCTCTGCTCTTCCTGGATCACTTTCCCCTTTCTTGCAGCCAGACACCATGTTGAGAACAAATTAGAAGGTGATGACTAGTTCTCTGAAATGGTGGGATTTTCACTCCCTAAGCGCCATGCCTTCTTGCACAACCCATACGGAGCACTTCTGAGGTGCGGACTGTCAGTTTGGTTTCCTCATTCCAACCTGGGAGGGCCAGTAGCAGCAGCAGCAGCAGCAACCCTGTCATATTTGCCTTTGATCTCCACACTCCCGCTCAAGAGCTTTGCATGGCATCAAAGTTTGCAGGGAGGATGAGGTGACTTCAAAGGAAATGACAGCTTGTCGCATTAAATGAATAACAATTGGCAGGCAGGATTTGAGAAGCAACGAACGAAGGGGCTGAGGCGGCCATGGGAAAATTAATGAGCAAAAAAGGAGGGAGGGGAAAACCCCTACAGAATGATTTTGTCAAACATTTATGAAACGTTTTGGATTAGGTAGCATTACCTGCTGAGAGTCGGGAGTGTCAGCAGCCAGTCATCACCCCCCCATCATAACGCCCCGGGATTCACTGGGGTCATCATAACTGGACCCATGGGGCATAAAACTGGCTCCTTTCTATGCCATAAATTCTTTTAAAAGAAGTATGTTTTAATATTTCATTGTGTGTCTTTTAATTTCACTAAAGGGGCATGAGGGGGGGGGGTCAATCAGGTCCCACTTAAAGAAGGGAAACGAAACCTCAGATATCTGAAGTAATGGGATCCCAATGATGTCAGCATGTTGAAAACTCTTAACCAAATGCCACAATAGCGACTTAATCTTGATCCCGGGTTAAGATAAGGAGGTGTTAACCAGACAGTATTGTGTTTTGTTCGTGCCTCCAGGAGAGTTTGAATTCAAAGCAAAAAAGGAGAGGAGTATGTTATCAAAGCCCTGAGAACCAATACCTCTTTCTGAGAATTTCTGAAGGGGAACTATAGTGAGTGACTGCATATGACTGTGGTTTTTTGTTTGCATAGATTAAAAAACCAAACCAAAACAAAGTAGATTTTCACAGAGCTACTCTTCCAGTCCCAGAGTTAGGCCTTTTGGTGGGATCAGCCTCTTAATAGGATTAAAAAAAACCAAAAACTCTCGTTATTTTTGTGACCAGTCAGATCTTTCCAAGAGAGATCTCCTGGGTAGGTGGGTGGGAATCGTTTTGTTTCAGTAGTGATGTGTGCAGGATTGGGGGTGGCGAATGCAGTACTCTTAGCAACACAAGTGAAGGGCACCCATTACCAGGGCACTTTGCTTTGCCCATAGCACTTAGCATGTGCCAATGACACCAGGGACCTCTGCCATGGCTGGGCGCTGCTGATCGCTCTCTGGGCATGGTGCCCATGTTGTAGTCCTGTCACACCCTTATCTCTGCTAAGTGATGCTTCCTGGTTTTTGCCTCTTTTTGCCAATCAGTTGCTGTGCATGTTGAAAAATCTGTTGAACCTCCCCTTTCCCACAAAGCATCACTGTTTAGCTCCATGTTGACTCCATGTTGCCTCTGACTTTGTACATCATGCGTGATTCTTCCCTGGACTCTAACCCGCCTCCCCAGGCTCCCTGTCCTGCTGCCAGATTCTTCTTTGGCAACCACTCGTAGCTGAGTAAGATTGTCTTCCATGAGTATCGTCTTAATGGTGTGTCTGTATGTGACTGTGGAGGCCAATTCTGGATTCACACGTCCTTCCACAGTAGGGACAGAGGTTTCTGTGTGGGAGCTGATCACAGTGAGGATTTGCCAAACATGCCTTCATCTTGGCTCATTTCTCCCTTTTGTCCTGAGTTTGTGCTTCTTCAAAGTCTATGACACCTTTGGTAAAGGCTATTCTCCAGTTGGAGTGCTCGCAGACCAGTGTTTCCCAGTTTTCTGTGCTTATACTGTATTTTTAAAGATTTGCCTTGAGAGCATCTTTAAACCTCTTTTGTTGTCCACCAGTATTTCACTTTCCATTCTTTAGTTGAGAATAAGTATTTGCTGTGGAAGACGATCATTGCTTCAACACTGGTGATCTGGTGCTGTACAGCATTTATCATCTTCCAATTCTTATATACCCCTCACTGCCACTACCTGACAATGACATTCAGATCACATGGCTGGCAATGTCTGTGCAGACGCATATGGCTTTGCAGGTATAGCAAACCATGGCACAAGCATTTCGGAACGCAGCCTTGCGCTCATCATAAAAACAGGAACCCAAGAAAATGTATTATAAAAATTCAGAGTGACTTTATTTTTTGAGTCTGCTGAGGACCTGAGAGACCAAAGGAAGTATTTCAATTATATTTATTATTCAAGATGGACCAACATCTGTTTCCAATTTGCACTGATTATTGACACATCTGGCTGCTTGGCCTCGGGAACTACAAGTTGCTGTTTGTGGCATTATTTTCTGAATCAACGTTTCAGACCACCCGGAAAATAATACAGATGAAAAGGTGGTGATATTTGTAACAAGATTACCTTTTGGCATTGGCTAACAATTGCACTAATGGGGATTCTGTCATCTTGTGTTTTATAAATTACAGTGATATATTTCTTTGACACCTGCAGGGAGAATGGGGGTCTGCGGCCAAAAGGTTTATTATTTGACAAAGATGAATTGGAGTGGCCTGATAAAGACTTCAAGTAGATACTAGAAATCTAAGCGGTAGTTAAATATTTGGCTTAACAAGTCAAAGTCCCTTGGTTGAAACAGAATCCAAGATGGATTGACTGCTGATTAAGCTGCTTAAAGGAGCTCTTTGCTATATGATTTGATATAGCATATATATTACCCACGAGTAAAAGATCTTTGATAAAAGGGAGCATTGGTAGGATTATGCTGAGCTGAAGTCCTTGTTGTTGGGGAACAATTTTAGCAGTGTGAAAAAGCCTCTTCTTTTGACGATTTTTTGGGCAATGCCTGTAAAAACCTTGGCTTATTTGTCTACATTTGCCTCCAGGGTTGTTGCCAGTGCCGCTGTTCTGCTTGAGCAAAAGACGTCCACTTGCCCAATGGGACTTTCCCCTCCACGCCTCTCTCTTGCAGTTCCCCACACATGCTCAAAGTCTTCTCCAAGGGGTTGGGGGTCCACTGGAGCAAGCCTTGTTGTGCAAGTGGAACGCTGCTTGCACAGCACTGGATACAACCACCTCATCTCTTGGTTTGCTTTGTTTGTCCTCAGTGACATCATACTCAGTGCTATTTTTCTAGGGAAAATAGAACTCACCATGAACACCTCCCTTGTTCTCTTAGAATGGCAACGGAACCCATCTGAGAGGTGCCGGAACTGAGTTCCAGCGGGTTCCAGCTGAAAAAAAAGCCCTGGTCATAATATACCATATGTGATCAGGTGGATAAAATGCCATTCTGCTCACGACATGATCCCTGATTTGACTGAGTTCACCCACATTACTAATCTAGGGAGCATTGCTTTCAGGTACAACCTACTTTGCTTGCCTTCATTAATCGGTGTAGATACCAAAGTTTGGAGCCAACACTTACATGAGCAGACGTCATTGTGACAGGGGAGGAAATGTCACAGCAGTTTGGAGACATTCTGGTAACAAGCGACCAGAAGTCTTATGAGGGAATCGGGCATGATTAGCCTGGTAAAGAGGAGACTGAGAGGAGATACAGCCATCTTCAGCTACTGAAAGGGCTGTCACATGGAAGATGGAGCGAGCTTCTTTTCTCCTGCTATGGAGGGTAGGATCTGAACCAAAGTTACAAGAAAGGAGATTCCAACTAAACATCAGGCGATTCTTACTAAACATCAAGAGATTACAATTACGAGAAATAGCTGTTTGACAGTGGAACAGACTCCCTTGGGAGGTGGCAGACTTCTTTGGAGGTTTCTAAACAGAGGTTGAATGACCATCTTTCGGGTATGATCTGGTTGAGATTCCTGCATTGCAGGGGGTTGGACTAGATGACCCTCGGGGTCCCTTCCAACTCTACAATTCTTTGATTCTGTGATCTGGCTCATACTCCGACAGCAGCACAACGTGGCAACACCTGCATGTTCGATGGTACCAATTGTATGACCAGGTCTAAAACATATCAGCTAAAGCTTCTGCCCCAGCAAGGAACTTAAAAATGTGTAGGGTAATGGCCTAGAGAACTAGAGGAACCATGTATAGAGGGAGTTCCACAGAATTGGCACTGCTACTGAGAGGTCTACTAAATACCTACTGTATTTCATTTGGCAATGACTCCTGGAGGAGGTGTCTGACACTGAATGGAGTACATAAAGGAACCCATACAAAAGTCACCTTCAAGATACTGTACCTGGGTTTCAAACCATTTCATAGAATCATAGAATTGTAGCATTGGAAGGGACCATGAGGATCATCCAGTGTGGTGTAGTGGTTAAGAGCAGTAGACTCGTAATCTGGTGAACCGGGTTCGATTCCCCACTCCTCCACATGCAGCTGCTGGGTGACCTTGGGCTAGTCACACTTCTCTGAAGTCTCTCAGCCCCACTCACCTCACAGAGTGTTTGTTGTGGGGAAGGAAGGGAAAGGAGAATGTTAGCCGCTTTGAGACTCCTTAGGGTAGTGATAAAGCGGGATATAAAATCCAAACTCTTCTTCTTCTTCTTCTTCTTCAACCCCCTGCAATGCAGGAATATGCAACTGTCCCCTACGGGGTTCGAACTTGCAACCTTGTCGTCATGCTGCAACCAACTGAGCTAACCAAGCTGACTATGTAGAATAGTTTGGCCAAGCAAGATGGCAGGAGAGTGGTGGGGGGTGAGATTGGAACTATGGTCTAATCACTAAGGTCATAATCACTGTTTTTGCAGTGAAATATGCTCTCTTTTTTTTCTTTTTCTTTTTTTTGCAGAGGAGGAAAGTTGGCTCTCTAAAATTATCCCAGAGCAAAGTCTTTGAAAATAAGTCATTTTGATTTTGTGGGTTTATCGGTTACAACGGCAGATTGCTTTTTGAAAAAGCAAACAGACCGTGAATGGGTTGCAGACGTTTCCAAGAAACATACTATGTTATTCATATTGTGTAATCCTGTTTCTCACCTTGAAAAGCTAGCTGTGCCTTTAAATAAAAACATGCCAACATGGTCTGGCTGTGTCTGATTGTTTCAGTTCTGGCTGAGGTTGGTTTTGGATCATGCAAATGGGCAAACTTAGGCATATAATGAACAGCAAGCAATCTGGTTTTAGCATATGGAATGCAGACTACACTTGCTTATTACACAGCTGTGCTACATTGAAAGGAAATGATCCCATTTGAAGACTGTGGAATAAACTTTCAGGCACTCAACGACATCTTAAAGACATTTGCATTGGAAATACAGATATATTGGTTCAGGTCCCACAGTATTAAAATATCAGAACAGATTAGTAGAGAATATAGAAATAAGGAGCAATGTTCTCACAAGCAAACCATGGTTGAGAAACAGTTCAAATGTGTTTTCTCATCAGCTGCTGTGGAAGGCAATAAAACAGAAATGAAAGAACAGCAACAATAGCAGACAAAAGAGCAAAGTTCAGTATTATGATTCTAAATATATATATATGGAGCTGTCATACTTAGGTTATTATGCCACTGAGCTCTGTGTTCTGACCTGCCAAAGCTCTCTAAGATCTTAGGCAAAGGTCTTTCTCAGCCCTGGTATATAAAATTTATTAAACCTGAAGGTCAGAGTCAAATCAGGCACCGTCTCCTTGCAAAGCATGCTCTCCCTACCACTGAGTAACGGCCACATCCCAGGATCTTTTGGAAGAGTTGAGAACTCTAGAACTGAGAAAGGAATTGCCACCCAGTTCTTTGTCTATCAGACACACCAGATTTTCTAAACTGTTAGCAAGATCTTTTTTCTCCAATGAGTCCAATCGACACGGAGCCCTCTTCCATGGTTGAATTGTGGTCATACTGCCATTTTTCAAAAACTTAGGACTCAGCCAGATTAGTGGTTTGTTTTTTTTTAAAGTGTTTTAATTGTGTGATAACACTGTGACACCAGATAGTTCTGTAGAGTTGGGACTTTTGGCAACATGATTTGCCATTATGAGGTTTACAATGTGTTTTCCTGAAATTTTTGTGTGTGTATGTGTAGATCCAGCCTCAGTTGCCACTAAGGAGTCATGCATGGTAGCAGTATGTTTCTTTTTTTAAAAAAAGGGGGGGTCCATGCTAGGCAGTACAGCACAGTTTATTGCTGGGAAACGCAATTGAATAGGGGGAGGAGCTTGAAGTCACATGTTGTGTTTTGTTGTGCCTTATTACGCCATTATATAGAAGGTGACAGCAGTCATGAAACAGCAGTCACGAAATTAAAAGACGCCTGCTCCTTGGGAGAAAGGCGATGGCAAACCTGGACAGCATCTTAAAAAGCAGAGACATCACCTTGCCAACAAAGGTCCGTATAGTTAAAGCCATGGTTTTCCCAGTAGTGATGTATGGAAGTGAGAGCTGGACCATAAAGAAGGCTGATCGCCAAAGAATTGATGCTTTTGAATTATGGTGCTGGAGGAGACTCTTGAGAGTCCCATGGACAGCAAGAAGATCAAACGTATCCATTCTCACGGAAATCAGCCCTGAGTGCTCACTGGAAGGACAGATCGTGAAGCTGAGGCTCCAATAGTTTGGCCACCTCATGAGAAGAGAAGACTCCCTGGAAAAGACCCTGATGTTGGGAAAGATTGAGGGCACAAGAAGAAGGGGAAGACAGAGGATGAGATGGTTGGACAGTGTTCTTGAAGCTACAAACATGAGTCTGACCAAACTTTGGGAGGCAGTGGAAGACAGGAGTGCCTGGCGTGCTCTGGTCCATGGGGTCACGAAGAGTCAGACACGACTAAATGACTAAACAACAACAAAATTTGTCAGCTTAATATGTATTAGAAGTGGCCAATTTATAAAAGCTTTCTCTTTTGCTACGATTACCTGCCTCTTTTCCTAATACCTTGATTCATAGTTGGGTTGTTTTTGTTTGTTTGTTTAAAGTAGAGGGAAGGAAGGGTGCATATTCGCAGCCCTTTAAAGTGAAACTGACAGAATAAAAAAAAGGAGTAAAACTTACAGGATGAGAAGGTTGGTCCAATAGATTTCACAACTCCATGGACTTGTAAAAGCAGCAAAAGCAGCTGCAATTAGGAATTAGGGAAAACCTTTCAGACAAACCGTCCCCCATGTGGTAAGCTCCCCCCCCCGCCCCCACAACTGAAGTTGTGTGCAATGGATTATTCCTGTGGGAAAATGGAAGCAGTTTTTTTCCGTAGTAAAGATTTCCAGAGGGGTAGCTCTCTCAGTTTGTGGCAACAAAAACCAGAAAGAGGTTTCAGGGACCTCAAAGGCTACCAAACTAGTAAACTAATATCAAGTCCATGAAAGCTTATGCCATAATTATTTGGAAGTCTTTATGATATCAAAAGACACACAGTTGTTTCTGTTTACTGCTACTCTGGTGGGTGATCTCTAACCTATAACCACTAGGTTTACTGATGGTAGATTCCGGTATATCCACCATGGTAGCACTAAGCGGAAAGTAGCTTCTATTGGTTTATAGCAGGTGTGGGGGAATTTGGGCCCTCCCGATGTTGCTGACCTACAACTCCCATCATCCCTAGCCATTGGACATGGGGCTAATGAGAAGAATCTGTAGGCTGTTTACCAAGAGCAATGCATGTGGAGCATAAGGCTCTTAATCTTAGGGTTGTGGTTTCCCATCCCACATTGGGGAAAAGATTGCAGAGGTTGGTCCCTTCCAACTCTACAGTTCTGTGGACTTTGGTAACCGATTGCTCAGGCTTTTGTGGAATGTTAATGGGGTGTAGGAAGAAGCCATCAATCTAGTTTTAGAGGCAATTCTATTTTAATTGTGACAGCGTAATCTGGTCCTCTTGTATATCTGAAACTGATGGTATCATTTTATGCTATGTTTCTGTCACCTAGTTTGGGATTGGTGATTATAGGGGTGGGGGGGCTAGAAAATTTGAAAATAAAGACACAAAGTCACATAAGCAGAAGCCTAGTTTGCCAGATGCACAAGTTTCGCATAGTGTTCGTGTGTGAGGTCTCAGGTTCATATCCCAAACAAGAAGTCCTGGGGTAAAGAAGGCATAAAACTCTGTGGAGTGGCCAAAGCGCAGCAGGTAAGCACATGCATTTCATGCTCAAAATCTCATACTCAATCCAGGGGGATAAAAAGTTCTTAGGTGGAGATTCTGGATGACTTTTGTTTCACACCTTAGAGAACCACTGCTGATTGCCTTGGGGCAGAGATGGACCAATGATCTGAGATAGTACACACAGTTCCATATATTCTTGTGATGCAGGTTGTACATGGTGCAATACAACGTCAACATACTAGGCTAGTCCCCTAATGTCTCCTTGTTTATGGCCTTCACAGAAGAACTAGACATGACCCACGACTTCGAAGATGAGTTGTGCCCAACAACTGCAAGGCCCTTTGGTATGTGTGTGTGATTTGAAGCAGAGAAGCCATAAGTATCTGGAATTACATCCGTGCTGAGCCTGCTGTTCCTGCAGCACCACCGTAACTCTTCATCTCATTTTTTGATGCCAGAAGGGAGCCCAACTTGAAGAAAAACAGCCTGGGGGAGGGGTTGGGGAGAGGGGAGAGTAGGAAGATGTCTGAAGGCCTAAGGCTGCCGCCACACTGTCTAGTCCCACCTCCAGTCAGTCGTGCTTGAAAGCCACCAAGGCACTTGGAGACGGTTGGCTGGGACCCAAGATAGCATTCTCCATACGCAGTGTGGTTACCCTGATGCAAAAAGTTAATACAGAACTAATAATCATCAGACAAACGAGGCAAAGTAAACATGCCATGTTCCATGTGAAATGTCAACACCAACAAAATGACATTAATGTTATGTAATGGTACAATTTGGGGAATTCCTTTGTTTTCCAGGTTGCATGTAGTTCATGGCGCTCTCAGCTGACCATGATAGGACATTTGCTTTTTAAAGGCATGATGAATTATAGGAGGTGTGGGGTATGGCGAACTGATGTTTTCAATGACTTCTGTAGCTCAGGAAGCAACTGTAGGGACTGCGTTGTGAAAACAAACGTGGTCCTTTCATGTGCAAGTAATGCATCAAATATACCTATGCACAAATATTGCAAACATTGTTTTCCTTTTCATGGGACTCACCCCACACCATACATTTAAAGCTCATGGCGACTCCCAAAGAATCCTGGGAACTGTAGTTTGGTATGAGTGCTGCGAACTATAGCTCTGTGAGAGGGCAAACTACAGTTCCCAGGATTATTATTGCCAGGGGCAATAATTTATCTTCTGTTTACCACATTTTGTTTGTTTTATTGCTATGGCTGGTGGCTGATGCATTCATTCTGTGCCAGGGGCTTCAAGTGTGCGGTGGCCATTCTTGTTTTTCCGTACTCTGGTAAGATAAATGACAAGAAATGCAGATCTCTTTTGTCTGAGCATTAAGATATAAAATGGCTCTGCAAGAGGATATTGTATTTTCTCTTTTCCTTATTTCTTTTTGCGCCATTTATATTTGGGCTGATGTAAGAAGATCATGGTTCAACAGGTGAAAGAAGAATGGGGTTCCTACACCTTTAATAGTTGTACAGAAAAGGTTGCTACAACAGCAGCAAGAATACTTATTGCAAAGTACTGGAAGACACAAGAACTACCCACCTTGGAAGAATGGCAGATGAAGGTAATGGACTATATGGAACTGGCGGAAATGACTGGCAGAATACGAGACCAGGGAGAAGAGTTGGTGGAAGAAGATTGGAAGAAATGGATTGCTAATAGGTGTGAATCTAAAGTTATAATATATCATGACAAAGGATTAAGATAAAAATAAAGAGGGAAAAGATTTGCTGAATTAACTAATTGAACTGGAATACAAAAAAGGGAGGTGTGAGGAGGTCAGGGATACAAGTAAATGAAAGACAAGATATGGAAAGATTGATTTGTTTTTAACTGTTCTTTATTTTTCTGTATTTTGTATTTTGTATTTTCTTTTCCCCCCCTTTTTTATCTTTTTCTTATTATTGTAATTTTGTTTGAAACTTTAATAAATATCATTAAAAAAAAAATAGTTGTACAGAAAAGGGCACTTCCGTCCATGTTCCTTGCATCACAACCTCCCTCTCCTCCAAGGAGGTGCCAGAACCTGAGCTTCTTTTGCATCTGACCACCCTTGGGAAGAGCAGTAGCAGGGCTGACCCAGGACATTGTGCTGCCTGAGGTGGGTCCAGTGCTGATGCTTGGCTATTTTGTGCTCTGGGCAAGGCTTGCCGCTACTTGCATGCCCTCACCCACAATTGCTAACTTCAATTTTCAAAAACAGATTTGGCATAGGGGGAAGAAAAAAATAAGACAAGTCCAACACTTGAAACGGCTAAATTTATTTTAAGTTTCAAGAACGAGTAATACAACAGTCCTTGATTATCTTTCTCAACTGCAGAGGAAAATGTTTTAGCACACATCATTTTGAGTGTGAATTGTGATGTTAAAATTTAAGTCTCAATTTCAGGCATGTCAAAAATCTCACTTGGTGTGTCTTTCCCTTTGCAAATTTCCCTTTTAAAATTCTTTCAGGAACATGCCTGGGTATGTTCAATCAATATAGTCACCAATCGATACAGTCTCTTTCACAAGTTGATTAAAAAACCCCTTCAAAATATAAAAGAAAAGAAAAGTAAAATATCATGATAAATTTATAAGATACAATGAAAACTACTCTGTATAAAACTGTGTCCCTCAAAGGCCAGCACTGTGCCCCTCTGAGGTTTGTTTTCAAAGCTGGCCAAGTTATTTTAGCACCTGAGGAAGACAATCCCACAAGTGCTTCACCCTGGAGTAGACAACATCAATAGTGAAGAATTAAAAAGCATTGATGTAACAAGTTGCTGTCCTTTCATCACACCTCTAAATCAGGCGACTGAGGTAGCCCCCTCACACTTCCTTTTAAAAAAAATAATTTTTATTGATTTTCCAATAAAAAACATCCAATTAATATACCCAATCATAATACTCCAATTAAAATAAAAAACTAAAATAAAAAAGACCAAATTATAGTCCAAATTATATTTATTAATTTTTCGGAGCTCCCTACAGTCTGGATCTCTGAAGCACATCTCCACATCTTAGTCCTGCTTCTCCTCGTTGTTTCCATATTTTCCACATCTCAATTTAGCCACCTCACACTTCCGTCCAGGGGTCCTTTACCTTACCTAATGGCAAGGATGGCTCTGATTGGTGGGATACAGTTCACATAGCCCTCTAAGACGTGGTGCATATGTTAAAGGAAGGGACCACAGAGTCTACGGAAAAGCTCCCTTGAGATTGACCCATGTGCCCCCCTTTCACACGTGCTCCTCCTTCCCTCTTGGGGAAGGGAATGGATCTGTATGAACAGAGCCAGTCTTGCTAAGTGTCCAACTGAAACGTATAACCCAATGCTCCCTTCTCCACTAGAATTGCAGGGATGGGCAAGGGAGGCTATTGAGCAGAGTTGCCAACTTTTCAACCACGTGGAACGGTTGACCTTGGCAGCCCACGGTGCCGACCACCTCTGCCGTGAGAGGCTTTGCCTGCAAATCAAGGCACCGTTATGGGAACAAGAACTGATCCCCTCTCCTCAGTTGATAACCCTGCTCTTTAGCTCTGAGCCACATGTTTTCCAGGAGTCCTCTCCGATCTCAAGTTGTGTGCCCATGTCAGCTGCTGGCGCATGGCATCTTGTGAACCTTTTGATGGTTCCTGTATGGGCAAGAGAGCGGCAAAGGCTCTGTCAAAACCGTTGCCACTTAAATCCGTTCTTGGCGCACGTTGGACGGCTATGAAAGCTAAAGACTGAAGCTGGCAATGGCGGCACAACCCATCCATCATCAGGACAGGGGGGGGGCGAGAGAATGATGGAGCTCCTCAGACACGAAAGAATCTTATAAAGTCTCACTATCTGATTGCAACATGTATAACCTTGCTCTCTCGTTCTCCCTCTCTCTTTTGAAACTTGTTGCGCTGCACTCGCAAATCTATGATTCGTGACAGGAATGCAGTTTGGATCGCTTGCAATGTAAGCAGCTGCAGATACTTCAAATACTTTGGCACATGTGATCTAGCAGCTCACTATAACTTTGCCCCTAAAAATAAAGTAACAAGTGAACAGTGACAGGAATTAACAGTATAGAGCATTAATAGAATGTACAATCCCTTACCTCAGACTTCTTTTAATAAAACGCCATCTATAATTACAACCCAAACAAAAAATAACGCCCTACAATTCTATTTTTGAACACGCTTGCAGCAAGATTCCTTTTAAAGATTTTTTTTTTTTTAATGTTTGGACCCCAGAGAAAATATTTGTGGGTGTACAATGTCACTAGGAATGAGACTTATATTGTTACATCATCTGAGTATCCCCTCATTGATTTACACGTATGGTATGTCTGGAAATTAAACTTAAATTACTATTTCATTAGCGTTCAAGCTAGCAGAGGCTGCCAGACATCATGTAAATCTATAACTCCCAAACTCTGTGCCGCAAGAGTACTATTAAGGTGCCTTGAAAAATAAATGAACTGGTTATCTAAAGGCTTTTAAAAGCTTACTCTTATATGAGACTGGTTGCTGTATTGCTACATGAGTCCTTGCTCTGTAATAAATCAACAGTACAGTCCTTTTCAAGTTAACTCAGTTGAGTTTAGTGAGTCTTACCTGCAGGTAACAGTGCATAGGATTGCAGCCTTATTAATTTATTTAAGGGAATTTTATGCCACCCTTCAACAACAGTTTCCAGGAACATATAATATCAATATCATTAAAAATAATAATATCATATCATTAAAAATATAATAATAAAAACAGTGACATAACAGAGATTGAAAAGCAGGATTTGAAACAATTTAAAATGGAATATATGAGCTGATGTCAATGATTTGGAAGACTATTGTGTGATGTTATATATCTTTAACTTACAGTGAAATTCTATATATGTCTACTCAGAAGGAAGACCTGTTGAGTTCCATGGGACTTACTCCCAGGTAAGTGGGTATAGGACTGCAGCCTGAACATCTGAAGTCATAAGTGTGTATGTGAAATTTCTCCTGTTGAACTGAATGGTCCTTGAAAATGCTGAAACTTGGGTGGATCAGGCACTAAATTCAACATTGCCTTCTTGTATGTTTCTTCCTAGTTTCATTTAAAATGTATAAAACATTGTGCCTGTGTGCTTTTAAAAAGAATTACCTGTTTTACATAATCTCCTGCTCCACATTCTTTCTGCATTATTGCTAGGAAAATTGTCAAGTTTTAAGAGGAAGCACTTTAGGGTTTGATGGGAGTGTTGTCTTTTTCAGAGGAAAGTTTGATTGAAGACCTATTTTTGGCCACAAGGAAAGAAAGAAAAAAAGATTACTTAACCTTACTTGAATGAGAGGAGATTAAAGGTTAAAAGCTTTAGAGACCTGAAAATGCATTAGCACTAGAACAGTAAATATAGTGTTTGTGTGGAGGGGCGAGATGAACAAATTAGCAAAGCAAACGTTAAAGAGAAGCAAATGCACTTTAAAATGTGTTGGAATCTCTACAAATATTTCCACTTGCAATGCACATTTAAGTGTCATGCTAAATATTTTTCAATATCTGCATTACCAAGTTGGCATGGGGTGTGGACGTATCGTAGAGATCATTTCCACCTTGAACTACACATATGAAAACTACTTGGTGTTAGATGCAGTTTTCCATCCACTTAAAAAATATATATTATGGGCTGAACGCACTCAAGTTCAAAAAGTCTCCTTGTGGGGGACAAGATGAACTCAGAGGAATGGAAATAAGAAAAGGGAACCTTTCTTCATAACAAAGAACATTTGATCATAATATTTGTTCTCTGGTTCTGTCTTTCAAGTTATCATGGGTGTGGACCATGAATGGAATGATGCTCTTCTAACTTAGCTTGTAAAAATATTTTGTTCAAAATTGTTGTTGCTGGAAACCTGTCTGTTTTCGAAAAAACAAAATCTTCCATTTCATTTATATTCTAGGGAATGGGTGAAACAAAACCCCGCCAAGTAACTTAAACGTTAAGTCATTTTCTCTTCCTGTTTCCTGTTTTCCAAGTTCTGATCTTTTTTTCTTTTTGGTACTTCCATTTTGAGAAGTGAGTGGTTTTAAGGCTGTGGGGAGATGATTATTTCTGAAGAACAATGGGGGCAGCACCCTATTCTTTCATGCTTTCAGTTCAGCACCAAAGATTTGAAAGCTATAGAAGGGTATGGTAAGCCTTCTCCCTTACAGATCATGGCTAAAATCCCTTTGTCTCAGGAGAAGACAATTTTACTGGAGAAGTAACGTTGACTAGACCAAATCACAAGATGCTTCTGATCAAGTAAATTTCACTTCTAAAGGACAGTTGAAACAATTAAATTGCCTTTATTTTAAAAGGCAAATGGTGAGGAAATCTTGGAATTTATATGTAAGAAGAAACCTGACCATTTTTTCTTTAAAAAACCTCGTAAACAGCAATTCTGTTACTAATTATTTTAAGAGAAAACCAACGATGTCTGTTAAATTGAATAAGAGAAAGGAAGTGAACCCCAACACATATTTGTGGTGTGTATGTGATGGGAAATTCAGAACTATTGATGAAAGTTATCTCTTCACATGCTTATGCTTTATTTCTACCTTCTTATCTTAAAGATTTAGTGCACAGAAAACATTAGGAAGTAATTGCTAATCCGATCTTAACAAGTACAACTGAAACAGCTAGCCTGTAAATATTGTCCAGTGGGAAGACTTTGAAGAATTTGAAACACAACTCTGGTGAATTACTTACCAGGAAGGGAAGGAAGGGGCTTTTTTTAAAAAAATTGAGAAATTATTTTGGTGATCAAAATGTTTGTTAGTTATTGGAAGAGGCAACTTAGCCAATCTCCCACTATTGAAATTCTGGCTGGGATTCAGAGATAGAATTGAGACATGTCAATTAAACATGGCTTGCGCATGGCTAAGTGGGATGTTTGACATTTCCCCTTTGAACCGCAAACCCCCTATGCCAGGTCACAAGTTGCTTTTGAAAGTAAGAAACAATTTCACCACGAACCCCTGGAAGCTGTAGTTTGAGAAACAGCAGCCCAAAGCCCCACCATGCATATGGTACTAGGATGGCCTCGGTCCAGTATATATGAAGGAGCGTCTCCACCCCCATCGTTCTACCTGGACACTGAGGTCCAGTGCCGAGGGCCTTCTGGCGGTTCCCTTGCTGCGAGAAGTCAAGTTACAGGGAACCAGGCAGAGGGCCTTCTCAGTGGTGGCGCCCGCCCTGTGGAACGCCCTCCCACCAGATGTCAAAGAGAACAATAACAACCAAACTTTTAGAAGACATCTGAAGGCAGCGCTGTTTAGGGAAGCTTTTAATATTTGATGTATCACAGTATTTTAATATTTTGTTGGAAGCTGCCCAGAGTGGCTGGGGAAGCCCAGCCAGATGGGTAGTGTATAAATAAATAAATTATTATTATTATTATTATTATTATTATTATTATTATTATTATTATTATTATTGTAGTTCCTGGGAACCCAGGCTCTGACATTTACAGATCTGGCAATGCTCTAAGCACTTTGGGGAAATATTTCATCTTATTTCTAAATGTGGTGCCGTGTGGATCATATTGCTATTTTACCGAATCTGTTAAGTTATTTTATTTAAAGCAAACAAAGTAGACAAGCATAGATCCCCCTTTTTAGAGAGCTGCGTGTAACAACATACAGTATTGACACCTGCCCATTGAAACTTAATCTTTAAAGTTTTTTCAAACAGTTTCAGACACTGGATGGGGTATGTGTAGGTTACTTAACATGGGTACAAGCCTAGAACTGCTCATGACGACAGTTACTCCAAAATGTAGGCAGGCAGGCCTATTATTTGTAGCAGGTGGATTGCACTCCTGGGAGCTGCCCTAAGGCTTCCCTCGAGGCACTTCTTGAGGTACCAATGAGAAACCTATTAAAACCAGTTTGACTGGACCTAATGCCAGAATATGTATGTGAGTATACTGTAGGCAATGGTATCTCTAGAGTTCTGCCTCTGATTATTTTAGGTAGACAGTCAATGCTGCAATCTGATACACACTCATTTAGGAGCATGCTCCACTAAACAAAACAAGATTTCACTGTAAGATTTATTTATTTTTTTAATTCTGCAAAGCTTTCAATTTATTTTAATGTATTGTAGTTGTTTTGATCCTTGTAGACTTGTTTTAGCACTCTCTGGCTTGATAATATCGTGTGACTGAAGTTTTAATGTTGCAAATTGTCTTCGGCTGAGGACCAAAAAAGCAGCAAGCGAATAAATGATTGACTCCAAAATACCTCATCTGCAATCTTTCCACCTAGAAATTTGACACTGTCCATTCTCCCACAGCAAAATCAATAGCATCATCTTCTTCATTTTCCATTGGTTTTCTTGATCAAACTGGATGAGTCCAGCTTAGCTTCACAGTGTGACCTTCTAAATACAGCACAATACTAAAACTTATGGTGCAAATCCATACATGCTTACTCAGAAGTAAGTCCCATTGATGTTAGTGGGGCTTACTCTCAGGGAAGTGCAGCCTTAGCACCTCTTTCCACATGCACTGTGTATACAATATTATTGGGTGAGAGGCATTAAGAATATAATGTGAGGATGTTGCTCCCTTACACCCATTTATTTATTTATTCCTTCTTTATTTTCCTTTGGCTCCATTATTTTTCTATGTCAGCCAATGCCAACCTGCCACCCTCCAGCTGTTTCGTGCTGGCCGGGGCTAATGGGAGTCGTACTTGCAAACAGCTGGAGGATATCAGGTTGGCTAAGATTGTTTCAGCATGTGCAAATCCTTTTTTTCCTTTAAATGATCTTCAAGGTTATATAAATTCACGTGCTTGAGTCATCAGATTACAAGATGTGTTCTTACACCTTACCATATACATCTATAGTTCTTATCATATTCATCTAATCAGAATCCTTACAATAAATTATTGGCAATTATCTCATCTTCTTCCTTTTCAGTCCAGAAGGAACTCTGTGTTAAGTTAGCAAACTCTCAAATTATTCATTCTTATAATTCATTCCATTGTTCCTTAGAGAGGGCCTTTACAATAATAAGTTTAGAATGATCTACAGGGTGTGCAGATTCAGTGCTCGTTACGGAGGGCAAAATAGCCAAGGGGTTGTAGGAAAGTCCCATTATACGCTCAGATTCCTGGAAGAAACACTTTTCCATTCCATCACATGGGGATGTCATGTGGAAAACTCTCATGTCTGTCAATATCTCCCTATGCTGAGAACCAATTGGCTATGCCTTCCTACATTCACCGTGAAAAATCTATCCGATACAACTTCCCAAAGCCCTGTTTCCTAGGACACAAGGAGGAGGTGCTGTGCCTTTTAAAATGAGAAAAATAAGGTGCTCCTAAGCTGCAAGATCCACAGGGACAAGCACCTTAGGATCCCGTGGATCTCTGGCTCAGCCAACTGATTGCCAGCTCAAACTGACTCAGCTAGTTAAGTCCCCACCCCAGTTTAACCAAAAAACACGCTGATATAATTTGCTCAAGCCTTGCTCAGCTGGGATTTAGCCAGCTAAGACCAGGACAGTGCAAGACCCTTAAAAGGGACATTATGGGGGTGTGTTGGGAGAAGAGAAAGGGGGGGGGGATCCTCAGCCCATTCAGCTCAGTCATGTGACCTGGCAAGCCCTGCATAAAACCCAATTTTAACTGCTTGTTTTCCATCTGCAAACAGCAATGCCACTGCTGAACATGGTTTGAATGCAATGTAACATTTACACTGACTTAATTTACACTGTCTTGTTTTATGCCAGCAACTTGTGCAGAAGAACCGGTCCCTAATTTACTTGATAAGGAAGCCACTTGCAGTTCCATCTGCAATACGGAAATAATAAAAATGACCTACCTTACAGGGTTGTTTTGAAGATGACAAGATGATACTCTGAATATTAGAGTAGTAGTAGTAGCAGCAGAAACAGAGGTAATATGATTATAATGATGATTTTTTTTGGTGATTTTCTGTTATTTGGTAGCAACAGAGATACTGCGGGAGCAGACGGTGAATTCTCCTATTCTTCCACTGCATCCATTCTGAGGTCTCTTCACTTGCACTGAGCAGTTCATAGCCATAATAGATTCACAATAAACGTGGGATTAAAGCAGGCCATTGGTCAAGCACATCAGATAAAAGGCCAGGTATATATTGGGATAATGTCATTTCCTGATGATGCCAACCAACCACACATCTGTGGACAACCTGAAGCTTATGGAGCAAATTTGCAGAGGCATAAATCCCACTGTATTCAGTGCAGCTTCCTCCTAGGTAAGTAGGTAGAGGATTCCCTTAATTTGTTCTGACAAGGAAGGAGGGGGGGAGACTTCTTGCACATCTCTTGCACCTTCACCCTGCTAGGCATCCCTCTGGGAGGTGCAGAAGAGGAGATTAACAGCCCCTTCAACTTGGATGTCCGAGATAGTAGGGACAGCATAGGCCATAGCTGTCAACTGTCCCTTATTTGGCGGGAAAGTCCCTTATTCCAGCGCCGTGTCCCACTGCTGTCCTTTATTGATGATGTCCCTTAAATTTCCCGGGTTTCAAAGGAAGCAGCTCCTCTCCCTCCCTCCCTGCCTGTCAGGGAGGAGGGAGGCTCCAACTGTGTTGCTTGGGTGCGTTGCTCACCCAATAAGGAGTCTAAGAACGACTGGGGGTGTGTGGAGCTTGCATGCCTTGTGCCGATCAAATCAGCCGCGTTGCCTGGGGACTCGCCTTTGCTCAGCGCTTCGCAGCGGAGAGGTGACGGTGGCTTCCCTTGCTGCATCCCCTTTGCCGGGTTGC